>NC_140176.1:17792169-18098599 GCF_963971535.1 Notolepis coatsorum | reverse complement strand
ATTATTGATGATCTTCCACCCTACATCACGTCATTGCTGGATTGGGACTCTGGACCTTATCACACTCGCTCTGGTGATTGGCTTATACACTTAAGGTCCCCAGAGTTTGCACAGGAAAATCTGCTTTTAGCTTCTCTGCCCCAGACACATTTTGCAATGCACTCAATTCATTAGTGTCCATTGGTCAGTTTAAACCTTTAATAGCAAACCATTTCTGCAGTCTGCAGTTGTCTTAAATTATCTTAAATGTTTAATTGATTCACTTTCTGTTTCTACACTGTATTTAGTATTTATTATGTGCTGTATTTCTCAATCTGTCATTGTAAATGAGAGCTTGCTCTCAATGATCATTCAAGATTAAATACAGATTGAATGAATGAAACTCTGGTCCCCAGACAAACATATATGTAATATAAGGAGGAAGCATTCCAGCAATGGCCTGTTCAGCTCCTTCCCAACAAGCTAGTATGACCTTTGGATTCCTTAGGTTGTCTAGTTTTATATGAGACTGTATTGATTGATTGAAAATTTTACTAACAGATTGCAGAATGGGTACAATACAGTACGGCTCAATACACACAATTGTTAAGGGGATGCAGACCAGAGAAAGACTTTTGTCTTGTTTACATCAGGGTCCCCCATTTTCAATTCATCATAACATATATGACATACATGACATACAGATAGACAGTACTGCTACATCTATACATTTATGACATATGTATGTATAGATGTACTACATTTAGTATATACATTTGACGAAGAAACTGTACATTGGATGAGGTGGGGGGGGGTAGGGTAGGTGGGGTGGGGGGGGGTGACTGTACATAGGAGGTGGTTGGGTGGGTGGGGTGGGGGGGGGCTAACTGTACATTGGATTATCGACGAAACCTTACTTGGTCCCAAGAAGAGGGTCTGGTGTATTATTGGGTTAGGAGGACATTTACATTGGAGGGGGTTGAGTTAGGACATTTACAGGGGCCAGTTTCGAATTGCAGTCTCCCGTAGGTGCTCCTTGAAAGTGGTTTTAAAAGTGGGTAGGGATTCACATTATTTTACAGCTGTGGGTAGGGCGTTCCACATTGATGTGGCATAATTGCGAAACGTGTTTAGTCCCTTGTTTGAGCCGAATCTGGGTTTAACATGATTTGTGGAGCTCCCTCTGGTGTTGTGGTCGTGGTATTCACTGACCTTTGGGACGTATTTTGACATGTACATGGGTACCTTAGTCGTGTAGCGTATCTTGTAGACCAGGCCCATTGCAAGCTGCTGTACTCTGTTGTCTACTCTAAGCCATCCTAGGTTGTCAAAGTGGGCAGGGGTGAGGTGGGTTCTAGGAGTAAGGTCAAGCAGTAGTCTGACCAGTTTGTTTTGTGATGTTTGTAATTTTGTTTTTAGCGCCTTTGAGGTGCTTTGGTACCATGAGGTGCAAGCATAGTCGTAGTACCCTTGAATGAGTGCTCATGCCAGAGTCTTCAGGGTATTCTTGTTTACCAGAGAGGAGATCCGGTACAAGAATCTAGTTCGTTGGTTGACTTTTTTGTATTACATTGGATGCCATTTTGTCACAGGAAAGATTAGCCTCTAGGATGGAACCTAGGTATGTAATTTCATCTTTCCTTGTGACAATATTGTCACCCACTGTAACTGAGAAGCCGTCGGCCTTGCTGAGTTTGTTATTTGAACCGAAGAGAATAGACTCTGTTTTACCCAGGTGTAATGATAGTTTGTTGTCAGCGAGCCAGGTGCAGATTTTGCCTAGTTCCGAGCTGAGGGTTTTTTCAACCTGTAACTTGTTCTTGTCAGAGACCAGCAGGGCTGAGTCGTCCGCGAACAGGAACAAGTTGCAGTCACAAGCTGACGACATGTCATTTGCATAAATTAGGAACAGTAGCGGTCCTAGTATGCTTCCTTGTGGAACACCACAGCTCACTGGGAGGGGGGGGGGGGGGGGGGGGTAGGATACCGTTTACCTCCACCATCTGTTCTCTCCCCTCCAGGTAGGATTGCATCCAGCTCACTGATAGACTATCAAAACCAATTGCTTTTAGCTTTTCAATCAGAATGGAGTGATTGACAGTGTCGAAGGCCTTTTGTAGGTCCAGCATGACCATGCCGAAGTATTTGCCCGCGTCCACCTCTTGTTTGATGTGGTCATTCAAATAGAGAAGGCATGTGTCAGTGGAGTGGGATGTTCTGAAGCCAGATTGGAATTCGAAGATTAGATATTTTTTCGCGATGTACTTTTCGACCTGTTCGTATAAAAAATTTTCCATCACTTTCGAGATGGAGGTAAGAATAGAAACAGGGCGATAGTTGCCTGGGTCTAATTTGCTGCCCTTTTTGTGCAGGGGGGTTACTCTCGCAATTTTGAAGTCTTTGGGTACATGTCCCTGTTTTATGGAGAGGTTTATTTTTTTTTTATTTTTTTTACTTTACTTTTTAGCGTTTATCGCTTTTCTGGTCAAGCATGACCGACAGATATAGGTTGAAACGGGATATAGATCAGGGGAAGACATTCTGGGAAATGACGGCGGGTCCGGGAATCGAACTCGAGTCCCCCAGATCCGTGACGCAGCTCGGTTTTCCCCGACGCAGAAATAGCGCCGAGATATGCGGTGAGCTACTGGAGCTCCCCATGGAGAGGTTTATTATGTGTGTGATGACTGGGGTGATGGCGGCTGCTGAGTCTCTGAGGAATTTGGAGGGGATATTGTCATGGCCAGTGGCCTTGTTAGGTTGGAGGGCGCTCAGTTTTTTGAGTACCTCAGCTGTTGATACCATTTAGTTTAAAATCGTCTTTGCGGACCCCTAGGTTATTGTAGTAGGCTATGATGTGTTCTACCCCAAAATGCCCTGAGTGGGTGGGTAGTTTATTTACCAGTGTTGTGGCTATGTTTGTGAAGAAAATGTTTAAGTAATTGGCCACATCCAGCTTGTCTGTGATGAGCGTGTTGTC
Organism: Notolepis coatsorum; assembly: GCF_963971535.1. Classification (NCBI taxonomy): domain Eukaryota; kingdom Metazoa; phylum Chordata; class Actinopteri; order Aulopiformes; family Paralepididae; genus Notolepis; species Notolepis coatsorum. The sequence continues at coordinate 18,095,640 of NC_140176.1, read as the reverse complement.
CGTCTTTATGTTTATGTTTGAAAATCTGGTTTTAAGTTTTTTACTGCAGCCTAGTTGATTATTGAGTAATTTCCAAAGTTCACAGGGTTTTATTTTTGTTTTCCTCAATTCCTTTTTGCAGTTTTGATCATGGAGTTTGTACAGGATGTTCAGTAGGCTGAGGGGCGTGGCCTTCTGTTCACTAGACATTGTAGATGCTTGCTTGGTACTGTAAGAACAGAGTGTTCTTGAGATGTAATAATGAATTATTATTGCCAATTAGGGTAACCAGATTGGATATCTGAAGTGGCTTGATTTTGTTGATATCCAGGAGGATCAAAGAGCTTTAGTCATACTTTTCACAACAACAGTTCTGACATTTTGGGTAATTTCACAAACAGGTTTATGAGATAGCTTTTGTATTCACACCTGTGTATGAATTTGGCGATGGGTAGTGTTACCCTCCAGCCTTAGGGAGAAAACGGCTATACACATGCACAGACTGGCAATTTATTTGATAGAAAAGGGAGGGCAATAAAAAAAAAGTCTCCCCTCTCTCTCTCCACCCATCTGTCCCAGTAGTATAAAGAGGGGCGTCCAGATCTGTGTTTCACTTCATTCAGCTCTGCTGCACTGCCTTGTGGAGGAGTTCAAAGCCTGTGAGTAACATTTATATAATTAGTCACATCCTTTGTTTTAAATGTTGGGTGGTGTTCCTCTTCTATTTAGATTTGGATTATTGCGTGCATTGTATCAGTGTTGCACGAGCTGATTGATTAGCAAGGTATAAATGAAATAGTTTTGAAGGTCAAAGCATAGTGATTTTAGATTAAGCATTTCACCAACATTTTTACATCTGAAAATATTTTCTTTTCATTCAGAATCATGAGCAGGAACTACCTGTCCAAGAATGATGAGCTCCGGAAGGGAGACTTCCTGATATCCAACAACCGTGAATGGAAGGCTGTCTTTCAGGTTAGTCATTTGGAATTCTTTCAAAGTCTGTAGAGAATAGTCACTGTAGGATGGGGGCTTCACATCTTTTTGCAGATGCTCATGGAGAAGTATATGAACTGGATATGCGTACATGTAAAAAGTCCAGTTTTCAAACTGCATTTTGATCATAAATGGTTCCCACATTCACACTCATGCATGATCTGGATCGACTTTATAACTGCAATAAAATACATGGGCTGTCCAAAAGACAGTTCAGAACAGACTTATATATAATTCCCACCCTTCATCTCAGATTCATGTGATCACATTATGACTGGATGTGACTGTGAGCAGATGATGCATGCCCAGTTTGATAACAGCGACGTGGTTCTTTCTGATCCCTGCAGGATGATGGCAACCTTGTTGTCTACGGCTGGAAGCCCATGTGGACCTCAGAGACAGAGGGGTCAGGTGCCCACCGCCTGTGCATGCAGGCAGACTGCAACCTGGTCATGTACAACGAGGACGACAAAGCCCAGTGGCATACCAACTCCAGCAAGGACAAATGCAACATGTGCCGTCTTACCCTGAGAGACGACGGTGTCCTGGTAGTGCAGAGGGAAGGAGACGACATCTGGAACTCTGCCAAGTCCAAAGGCATGAAATGAAGTCACACAAAAAAGGCAGTTTTTTATTCTCTGCTGTTTTCTGTATTTGAATGGTACCTTTGTACTACGTCAATTTATGACACGTATAAGCAGGAACATCTGGTACCCAATAAAAACTTTTTTAAGAGGATGTATGAATGTAGTATTTTTTTCTTTAAATCGTGCTTTCCTTTGTAGGATGTTATCATACTAATATCTGTGATCAAGAAATGTGCAGACTTTGTTCCAAAGGGCTTAAGTCTCCGCCCCTTGCCATTTCCACATGAAATTCCTTCTCTGAAGAAGAGTAAATTAGATTAGATTAGATTAAAATGTTATCATCATTATACAGCACAAGTTACAACAAAAAGAAGTTGGCATAATGATAATACAATGTACAAGTGATTAAACTGGAGTATATATAAATGAGTACTACTGAGTAATAATGATAATCAGGTGTACTGTATGTACAGTGTTATAGTATTGTGTACAGTGATACATGTATAAAAACACTAGTTGATAGTAAGTCATACTGGCCAGCAGTATAACGAGTAGGTAGGGATATATACAGATACAGATATAGTATGTAAAAAGGTTTATATGCAGGTATATTCAGACAGATGTGGATAAATATATATGCGGTAAATATGAATATATATATATATATATATATATATATATATATATATATATATATATATATATATATATATATATATATATATATACATTTTATCAGTCTACCAGTTCACTTAAAACAGAGGAGAATATCCCTGAAAAAAAAGATGTACGCCTTCTCCACTCAAAATGCCACGCCCTTCCACAAAGTTAGAATTTTATTGAGCGCTGTTACTCTGTGCTCAGTGATGCACAGTGAGGCGCTGGAATGAAGGACTTCCTTATTGATAAAAGATTCAATAAAAACCTTACTGTATCAATACCGATATAATATGCAGGAGTCTGGGGGCGTGGCCGTGGCACTTCAGATAAACACCAGCTCATTTGGGTCAAGAGGTTCAAACAAACATGCTTTGTCTTTACAAACCCTGTCTCTCATTAGCCACTCTTGGAACAGCTCCAAGCTGTAAACCGGTGGCTTCCCGGTTCTGAGTTTGCAGGGAAGACAGTTTTGTGGTCACAGATTTAGACCAATGCCGATGCTCCAATTCTGATGTTGCTCTGACGTCAATGAGGTAGTTCTCAGTCATGCTACACCAGAGGCCATTGTTGAAATGCAATGTTTAATTAAATTAAATTTAATTAAACAGTAATTGGATCTGGGATCAACGCCAGACCACTAATGGTGTTGCACTGCAGGCTCTGAATCCTATGAAGTCTGACAGGAGACGCCATTCCAAACTTAAAGGACCACACCAGTCTTGTTGACATGTGTCCTAACCCAACCCCCTCCAATGTACAGTAAATGACCAAGTATGGTTGTCAATATTCCAATGTACAGTTTTGCTTGTACAGTTGTAGTGTGTGTCCCCCCCACCCCTCCTACCCAACCCCCCCCCCCCCCCCCCCCCCCCCCCCCACCGAACCACCTCCAATGTACAGCCCCACCCCACCTACCCAACCTCCCCCAATGTACAGTTTTTACGTCAAATGTATATACTCTTTTCTGGACTCTTTTTGTATCACAAACAGTACTGTATTTGCAAATCTGGTATGTCATAAATGTATAGATGTAGCAGTACTGTCTATCTGTATGTCATGTATGTCATATATGTCCTGATGAATTGAAAATGGGGGACCCTGATGTAAACAAGACGAAAGTCTTTCTCTGGTCTGCATCCCGTTAACAATTGTGTGTATTGAGCTGTACTGTATTGTACCCGTTCTGCAATCTGTTAATAAAGTTTTCAATCAATCAATCAATGGGGGTTCCAAGTAATTCTTGTCTTGATACAAAAATCAAGGCACCCTTCTTTTTTTAATAATCTTTTACCTGTTACTGTATACATTTGGTAGTTATCTTCTGCCGATTCACCACTGCCATTGGTATCCATTGTATCTGAAAACATCACATAAACCCACGAAAGTCACAACATCTGAATAAAATGCCACGCTAACATCTGAGGTGCATTTATTTTCCTGAAACATTTTAGTTTTTCCCCCTGAAAACATGCTCTATTGTGCCTTAATGTGGTGTCTAAAAAGGAAGAAGATTCATTCTCCCTCTGATACTGTATTATATAACACTGGCTTTTCAGAAAACAAGTGACAAGTGGTCTTCTAAGTTCAATTCCCACATAGGCCCCAGGCAGGTATACAAACAGAGCCAGGTGAAGTGTGTGACTGGGGCCATTTTGTTACAATGTGTTTTCTGTTTTCTATGGAATCAATGTTGCTGTTCTTTAAAAATGCCTATTCACTGTATAATAAATATTCAGTTGTCATATAGGCTCAAATATGTGCACTACCAATGACAATACATCAGACAACATTCTGTGGCAATATTTGACCGTTTCAGAATTGTGTGTTTGGTTGCTTCCAGTCCAGGGGCGCCACCTCTCTTCTAAACATGGGATTGTGATGGTTAATAGGGCTTGGGGTGATATGGTGATAAAAAATAAAAGTAAGTATCTGGATTTTTTTTTTATTATGGATGTTAGATAATCCAGTAATGTTCATCATATTGGACTCATCATATGTTGGATATATTGGACTCATGATATGGAATCATAATTGTCTATCATGATTCATAATGTAAAACAAAACAATAAAATAGAAGAAGAAGAAGACTACTTTATTGTCAATGTAGGCAATTATTTTTGCTTATCCCAACTAGTTACACACACACACAGTCCCCCACACATACATTTCATCAGAGAGGTCAGAGTGCAGGGTCACCCACAATGCAGTGCCCCTGGAGCAGTTTTGGGGTTCAGTGCCTTGCTCAAGGGCACTTAGGCAGAGACGATGTGCACCGTAGATGTAATACCCCCCCCCCCTACCCCCCTTCAGTCACTAGCTCACAGCTGGAATACACCCTCCTGTCAGTGGGGAGCATTGAACCAGCAACCTTTCAGTTACTGGCCGGCCACTTTGACCTCTTAATGGCTAACAACAGTATTATATACTAAACTGGACGGTATACTGTGGTGACAGCCAGGTAGATACACCTCGATAACAAGCTAAACTACAGTATGGCAGGGAAGTCACCAATGTGGGGAATTTATAAATGACTATAAATGGTTCAATAAACATAATATCTAGAAGATAAAACTTGAAATACCATTTTTATTGCTCAGGATGTAGGCCTACTGGGTGTCCTTGATTCACAACTAAGCCTAATAATTAAATTTTATCATGTTATAACTCAGGCGATATGGGCTCAGGAGGTAGAGCGGTGGACGGTGGTCTGGTCATCAGAAAGTTCCCAGTTTGATTCTGGCCCCTCCCGGCAGCGCGTCGAAGTGACCTTGAGCAAGACACTTAACCCCTAACTGCTCTGATGAGGAGGTTGGCACAGTGCATGGTCGCCTCCGTCGTCGCCGGCTTGTGGATGTGTGAGTGAATGGGTGAATGTGAGGCATAAGATGTAAAGTGCTTTGGATAAAAGATGTAAATGCAGTCCATTTATCTATCTATCTAGGTCGTCCTCGGACGGGCCCTCCATCGGTGCTTCCAGTCATCCCGATCCTCCATGCATCTGGCTAGCTCGCCGGTGCATTCTGTTCCCGCATCTCTCCTGAATACGTCCACGTATAGGTTAATGTGGGACGTCCTCGTGATCGATGCCCGTGTGTTGGCTCCCACAGCACAAGTTTGCTGGTTGGCAGCTCATGGTGTCTCTGGCAGTGACCTGCCAGCCTCATTCTCCTGACTGCCACTTTATCGCTCACCTTTAGCACCCCCCCATACAAGTTTGCATTAGTGACATGCTCATCCCTGTTGATGTTGAGCACCAGCCACACGCATCATTCTGGTGTAGCACCCATCCAGGGACTTCTGCAGGGTGGGCTTCAGGGTCCAGCATTCACTGCCATACAGAAGGACAGACTCAACTGTTGCATGAAAGAAGTTGAGCTTGATTTGACGGGGGAGGTTGGATTTCCACACACTGGTCATGCTGTTCAGAGCCCTCCACGCAAGCGCCTTCCTCACTTAAGGTTATTTACCATAACTCACACTGTACTTGTTTCAGTTTCATACACACCTGTTGTATTTGAACCCTCTGAGATCTGGTGAGATTGGCCAAGAAGGCTGTAGTGGCTGGCTGTATTTCGAAGGCTGTAGTGGCTTTTGTCAGACGTTGGCTGTTTTTTTGCTAATGTAAGAATATCTATAAATCTATCTATCTATGAATCTACCATATCTATCTGTCTATAACTCTATCTATTGTAAAATGACTTAAACAGTGTCTACAATGTACTGTTATTTACTGTGTTAAAGCTGGCAATTATATTTGTGCTCATACAGGGAATGTCATCAAATTCCTCACAACAACCATCTGTTGTCAAGGAGACAAGAGTCTGTGTTCAGAACTGTTGAACTCAGCTGTAATCCTAGATCCCTTATTGTAAATCTATAACCTTATTTGGTCTTGTGTCAGTCTTGTTCTCTGCTACTATTTTATGAAGAAGCTAGTATATTATTGGATTAGATTATACTAGTGCTGACAGCACGCCCGGTGACAATATTCAAGTCGCTAATTTTCTCTGTTCTCTGCCCATTGCAATGTAAATTTCCCTTGCAACGTATTCTTTTTCATGATTGTACTATTGCTTGATTCACTTTAGAATAAACCTCGGAAAGGGGCGGCTACGTGGCGTAGTGGCGTAGCCCCTGTTCGAGCCCAGCGCTCCACATTTGCTTTCAGTTTAGCTGGTCGTCCGTACTAATACACATTGGCCGTATTAGGGGGTGGGAAACTGATGGGTGGGGATCGGGCGTTGTGGACAGCGACTCCTACAGGTCGGTTGGTGCGCCTGCGCAGTAGAATCAGGAAGTGTCGGGGGCAGCGTGAGCCTCCCACACGTTACTCCTCGCCACTGAGAGATCGAGCTGCGCAGGTGAAAAGATGCGACTGCTGTTACCTCAAGTACCGGAGGGGACTTGTGCTATGTATGACTTAGTCCACATTGCAGCCGGCTTGTGGGAGGCAAGAAACAGCGTTCGTGACAGGGGAGGGTTGAATTGGATGATACGAAATTGGGATGGGAGAAAATATAGAAAATGGGAGAAAAAGTGGATAAAAAAAAAAAGAATAAACCTCGGAAAGATTAATTATACCTTTCATTATTGATGATTAACAGATAAACGCAACACTTTAAAGCTAGAGTGACGATACTGATATCATATGAATTTAGGAGTAGATTGTCGAGAAGGGGCTCAAAGGCCTAAAATGGCATGGTCATATTCAAAGGGGTCCCTTGACCTCTCACCTCAAGATATCTGAATGAACATGGGTTCTATGGATACCCACAAGTCTCCCCAAAACATACATGCTCATTGTATGCTAATCCCATACAGGTTTTGGCAAGAAGCTATTGTGACCTCTAGGATAATCACAGCCTCATGAAACTTTACAACCACAAACTAGAGACCTAGGCCATTCAGGAGGTGTATAACTTTCCTAGGTATTATTGACAACAAGGGGGGGGGGGTAGGAATTCTGAGCAATTTCCAGAACAGTAGTGCTTGCCATCCAATCACTGAAAAGTTCTTACAGAAATTTCAAATGACAAATGATACAAAATAACTATTGTCTATATGGTGTTCCTCAAAATGTTGGTGTCTTAATGTGTTTATTTATTCATTTATTTTTACATAGTTTTATGGGCTTTTCTCCTTTTTTCGGAACATACAGAATAACATAATAACATAAAAGAGTGAAATAGAAAAAGAAGAAAAAATAGAAGAGACACAAACAAGCAGATGTGTTAAGTAGAAGCCCAAGGCTTACTTCTCTGTGATGGGCTACAAAAATATCAAACTCACAAAATAACAAACTCAAGACATTAAATAAATGTGACTTATATCATCAGGGTTGTCTCCTCTCACGATACTCGCCCGCTCGTGCTCTGCGTTCACAAAATGCTGGGCTTTCGATTCTTAGGGTAAAAAAGAAATCCACTGGTCACAGAGCCTTTGCCTATACCGCACTCCCTACCTGTGGAATAAATTACTTTTTAACTTTTTAACAAATTGTTTAACCCCATGATCCCTGTCTCTCTGAGTGTATAATCAATATAGAGATTCCAGTGACCTTCTACCTCATACTGGACATGAGCACCACCAGCCCCCCCATGGATCAACTTCATATCGCCTCCTGTCCGACCTGCAGCGTCGAACCATACCTGCTCTGCCTCGAGTGGTTCTCCTGCCCCCCCCGGGGCAAATGGCCCTTAATAAAATCAACTAAGATAAATAAAATATAATAAAATATAATTAAACACAGGTTCTGCTTCTCCTGATCCAGCTCTTGACTTTGACTTTAAAAGAGGAATAGGGGCTAATTAACTTAATGAGTTAATCAGGTATCTGACATCAAGGCCACCTAATAATCCCTTCCCCTTAATTGGCTGATATCAATCCCTGTCTCCTGAGCCATTCATCCATTGTGTAGTGTGATGTGTGCCGGGGGGGGCCAGTGTATGGTAGCCATTAAGCCTGCGTAGCCCAAGGTTGGGTGCTACCAGTGGTGGTGAAGGAGGCAATTTCCACCCTACATTGTAAAGCGCTTTGAGTGTCTAGAAAAGCGCTATATAAATGCAAGTAATTATTATTATTATTAATGTCTGTTGGTAGCCTATTCCAATCTAATGCCGCCGAGTACAGGAATGAATTCTGACCAATTCATCTTTTGTATTTGACTGGGACCAGATCTGTAGGGCTCCCTCTAGTGCCATGACCATGTATGTCACTGACCTTGGTGAAGTCATTTCTGAGGTAGTTTGGAACAACATTATTGACTATCCTGTGGACCATGCTGAGTTTGATTCGAGTTTCATCGCTGACCTCCTCTCTGGCTGAGACCTCTATGTCCGAACCAAAGAGGATAGCTTCAGTCTTCCCTAGGTGAAGGGACAGCCTGTTATCAACCAGCCAGTGACTGATCTTTAGGAGACCAGGAGAGCAGCGTCATCCGCAAAAAGAAACAAGTCACAGGCTGTATGAGGAAAAAAAATATGTAAAACAAATAAAAATAAACACTAAATTAAAATAGCAACACTATTATCACCGACATCCAAGTAGGGGGATCCCCCCTTGAATGGCCCTTCTAAGGTTTCTCTCCTCCACATCGCCTGTGGTGCTTTTTTCCTATTGCTAGGTTTTTTGTGAGTTTTTCCTTACCTTCACTATGGTCTGGGAGTGTTGCATTTATTTATTTTACATTTATTTTATATTTATTTTGGATTTCATGGTGGGTTTTTTGTTCTTCATTTATTGTGATGTTTCTTCTTGACTTGTCCAACCCATGGGGACATTACCTTGTGATTTCGGCTTTACAAATACATTTGATTCGATTTGATTTATAAAAGAGAAAGGTTTAGCTCTCATGTACATTTATTAGAGTAGCCATGAATTGTGAGTCTCAATTTCTCAAGTTTGGAATGCTGCATCACCTCTCTCAGCCACTGGGTGGGAGAGGAGACTTCCAATGAAGAAGGATCAATCTGTGTGCCAGCAACGTGACAAATGTTGTTATCTGGAGTTTAGCTCCAGAGAGATTCTCATACTATGCCAAAAATAACTATCATAGGTTCTAGTTGAATTACCATATTGAAAACCTCCATTAAGTGGACAGATGAAATTAGTCAAAATGAGAAATGATGAAAGTCTGTGTTGAGATCAGAGGCTCTGTGTAGGATTGTTAGTAACTGTCTAACTGTACATATGGCTGTTTACACTAGTAACTGTTTACCTGCAAATATAATTGTCTCCACCAGTGACTGTCTAGTTGCATATATATCTGTTCCCATTAGAGGGCGCTCTAGGCGGAGCCACCCAGGTACTCCACCTTGTGGCGAGTATAAAAGCATAGGTATACTCCCATTTCGTTCTCTCCCCCAATGTCTCTCAGTGAGAGAAGAACATGTATTTAACTGCTGCTCTTTCCATGTGAATAAAGAGAAACCACGCCAGTTCAGGCTCAAGATAGAAACCATTATTGTCGCCCTATAGCCGAATTCTGTTAACTTAACAGTCTGTATCTGTCATAAGTTGGATCTACGCTAGGTGGGATCTACGCTTGGGAACATTTGAGAGAGTTTGTGTTACAGCCTCAGCCAGGGCCTTTCTCTCCCCTGTCTGTCAGCAGGTCTCCACAGCCTTATATGGCTCTCTCCCTGTTCCCGCCTCACCATCAGTCTGCCTACCTGGGCCGGCCTACACACCTGAGACTCATCACGGAGCTCACGGAGCCAAGATAAGAGGCCTGCACCCCTGCCACTCCTGGTCCGAGTGTTGTTTTCACCTCCTTTGGTACTAGGACTCTTCTCTGGACCTCTAGAACCTTATACACAATATTTGTGAGATTCCTAGTGTAACCTGTGTACCCTCACCCCTCCGGCCTACACCCTCTCCTATACGGACCTCACCAGCCTGCAGCTCCCAGCACTTCACTACCTGCCAGGGTTTTCCTTAATAATAATAATAATAATGGATTGGATTTATATAGCGCTCTTCTCTGACTCAGAGCGCTTCACAGAGTCCATTATTCGTTCATACACAGTTATACCAGTGGTGGTAAGCTACAATTGCAGCCAGAGCTGCCCTGAGGCAGACTCACGGAAGCGTGGCGAATAATCATCGCCTACGGCCCCTCCGACCACCACCAACATTCATTCACATGCATACACATTTATACGAGGCAAGTAGGTTAAGTGTCTTGCCCAAGGACACAACGGCAATGGGATGGACATTCCTTCCCTGGGTTTTCATTAAATAACCTAAACCGGGCGGCCGGGTAGCGCAGCGGACTAAGCGTATGTCCCACCGCAGAGACATGGGATCGAATCCAGCTGCGGTACCTCCGGCTTGGTCGACCGTCCATACTGACACAATTGGCAGTGTCAGTGGGTGGGAAAGCCGGTGGGGTGGGTCCTGGTCGTTGTAAACAGCGACTTCTACAGTTCGGTTGTGGCGCCTGCACAGCGAGGGAAGGATCTGGGGGAGGTAGTGTGACCCTTCCACACGTTACACTCCCCCAGTGAGAGTCCGCGCTGCCAGGCTGGCTACACATGTGTCGGAGGAAGCATGTGATAGTCTCCGCCCTCCCAGACCGACGGTAGGGGGTAGAGTGCGCAACGACCAGGAAGGGGATTGGGAATTGGCATAACGACTAACATTGGGGATGGGAGAAAAGCGGAAAAAGGAGGGGTTTCAAGTTTCTTTAATAGTTGTCATACAGAAGTACAGAATACTTTTATACAAAATGCTTCTTACTGTTACGCTCCAGAGACTGTGCAAGACAAGATAAGTATGAAATAAAATAACATAGTATAGCATGTAAATTAGAAGTAAAAAAATTAGGTCACAGTGTTCAGTATAGACATATGTACAATGTTCGATGCAGAATAGACGTAACTGAGTTACCATATAATATACAATACTATGCAGTGTACTAATATACAATACTATATAGTGCAAGGCAGAAATGGGATGAGGTGCAATTTAGGTACAATTTACAGTAGGTGTACGAGTTGTAGTGCAAATCCTTTATCAATAAATATAAAGTGTGTTTGTGTGATCTAAAGTGTGGAGAGTGGGTGCTGCAGTGTGTTGTTTGTTTAAGTGGGTGTGTGCGTGTGGGTGTGTGTGCTGTGTGCATTTGATGGTTGTTGCATAGTGTTTATTGTTCGTTTAGCAGCCTGATGGCCTGGGGATAGAAGCTTCTTCTGAGTCTTTCTGTGCTCGCCTTAAGACTCCGGTATCGCTTGCCTGACCGCAGCAGTTCAAAGAGGCAGTTGTTCGGGTGGCTCGAGTCCTTAATAATTCTCTTAGCCTTCCCCCTGCACCGCTTGTTGTAAATGTTCTGGAGGGTGGGAAGCCCCCCTCCAATTGTGCATTCGGCTGAACGTGTCACTCTTTGTAGTCTGCTACGGTCTTGTGCAGTGCTATTCCCAAACCAGGAGGTGATGTTGCCAGTCAGGATGCTCTCTATTGTACATGAGTAGAAGTTCCTAAGGATCTTCTGACTGACTTGGAACTTCCTTAGGCGCCTGAGGAAGTAGAGGCGTTGTCGTGCCTTCTTCACAACACTGTCAATGTGTGTGGTCCATGTCAAGTCCTCGGATATGTGATATGATAGATGCATTGGAGAGAGCAAAATAGCATTCAGAGTTAAATGAATTGCATTCCATTTGTGCCCAATTTGGATTTTCAGCATGTTTATCAAAATGAGGCCAGAAGGAGAGAACATGAACATTAAACTCCCAATAATATACCTGGAAATGTGGTAATTCCATTCCCAAATGTAGTTTTTACTGTTGCAAATAAGCTTTCCTGATTCTAGGACTCTTCTTGTCCCAAATGAAATAATTATTTTGTCAATGGATGTAAAGAAAATGTGGTAAATTTCCGGCTTGGTCGGTCGTCCATACTAACACAATTGGCAGTGTTGGCGGGTGGGAAGCCGGTGGGGTGTGTATCCTGGTCGTTGTAAACAGCGACTCCTACAGGTCGGTCGGTGCGGCTGCTCAGCGAGGGAGGGAACTGGGGGAAGTAGTGTGAGCCTCCCACGCGTTATGCTCCCCCAGTGAGAGTCCTCGCTGTCAGGTGAAAAGAATCGGAGGGGACATGTGTGATAGTATCTATCAACCCTCCCTAGACCGGCAAGTGGGGGGCAAATGCGTGCAACGACCAGGAAGGGAGGGAAGGGAATTGGTATAACGACTAAATTGGGATGGGAGAAAAATACAGAAAAAGGGGGAGAAAAAGTAGATAAAAAAAAAAAAAAAAAATGTAGGTTTCTTTTTTTATTATTAAAAACGAAGGTACGACCGTCCGTTCGAAAAACCCTGACGAAGTTGGAATCCCAAAAACAGGCTTTGGGGACAGCCTTAATATCCATATCTACTCATATTAGTTAGACCACTGGCTAGACTGGTTTATTATCATAGTGTATTCATACTTGTACCACTGCACTGTATATAATACTGTACATATTAGCTTAGCATATTTACTCCACAGCTTTGTCATACATGTGTAACGGATGGTACCGCGAAGCGCAGTCATGATGGACTTCAGATGTTGTGAAGTGACTGTGGCGAGTAGCGGTGCTGTGGGTTAAACTCACTCTCACCCTTAAAAGACACATAGACACGTTGCAAAGCAGTGAGTTCACTTCTTGGTATAGCGGTCTGTCCTGTTGCCCGCGGTGTGGGAGACCACGGGTTCGAAACTCCCTCAAGGGCATCGAAGTTTAAGGTGACGATGTCACAACCGTTACACATATATACTCCATATATGTACAGTACATGTCGTACTGTATACTGCAATGCACTTTATTGATCCTTTGCATTCTGGTTAGATGCTAACTTCATTTTATTGTAGTCTGCACTTGTACTTATACAATGACCAGTGTTGGGGAAGTTACTCAGGAAGTGTAATTACCCATTTCAAAAGTATTAAAAATGACCTTACAGATTACTCTGTAGCAAAGTAATTTGTTATGTTACTAGTTACGTTACTCGTTACTTTTGCTCCCCCCCCCCCCCCCCCCCCCCCCTCCGAAAGAAGTAATGTACAACATGTTTAGCTTCTGTTGTTAGCTGTCCAGATGGCGTCTATACTTTAAGCAAGTGGCTTGTCCTTCCGCGTTCCTGTTTTGCGCTCTGATTGGCCACGCACGTTTCTGGTCATGTGACATGTGCGCCAATCGTGGGACGGCAAGTTCTGCGCCTATTTCCGGGTCTAACAGCCTGCAAACTACCTAACGCCTATAGTTTATCACTGGTTAAGCTTAGGCGACTCTTTCGCAGTTGGTTATGGTTAGAGTTTGGAATCAGGGCAGGCGTTCTATCGCCATGCTCTAAGACAAACTCTAACCTTAACCAACTTCGAAAGAGCTCCTAAGCTTAACCGTCCAAAAACTTGCCGTCCCATGATTGGCGCACATGTCACATGACCAGAAACGTGCGTGGCCAATCAGAGCGCAAAACGGGAACGCGGAAGGACAAGCCACTTGCTTAAAGTATAGAAGCGTCCAGATGTCAGCTGTGGTGGAAACAAACAGCTTGAGCCATTGTTATTTTAATTTAGACATTGGTTTTTCTTTTTATATACTGTATTGGTATTTTCTCGATGATGCGTCGACATGAGGGTGAATCAACCGTGGAAATAGGTAACGTCATTTGGTCATGTGAAGTCATTTGGCATGTAGGTACTGTAAGGCCTTCATGCGGTTCATTCTGTTAAACTAAAAGGGTGATACATACAGTACATACGCATAATTTGATTGGGACGCAGAATCTTGTGACAGCGAGGGCCCATGAAAGGCCACGTTCTCTGTTTGGTGATAATCAAATCACTTCTTCTATAAAAACACATGGACAGCATCTTTGAGCATCACAGTTACCACTGATGTATACACGTGAAGTTTCTTTCAGATTTATGACTGAAAGAAGCTCTCATGGCACAAAAGGGCCCACGAGGGGGAAAGAAATGTGCACACGGATTTTAAAAGATTTGGCAAATGCACAGCGTTGTTTGTCTTATTTGAGACACTGGATGGATGCAACGCTGTCGATTTAAGCACATGTTTGTTTTAATTTGACGCAGCACCTGTGTTGCTCTCCGCCCCCTAACCCTGCACTATCAGTCTACAGTATAAATACAACCGTGGTTTTCTGATCATCTCTGTGAATCTCCAGCCTGAAACAGCCTGTAAGTACCGCGCTGGCGGGCCATGTTGTTGTTTTGACATTTCTTTGCTGTTGTAAGGGGTCTTATAGTATCAGTAAATATAATGCTTTATTTCATTTATTGTTTAGTGCTCACGACTGCATCTTTTTCCACCAAATTTTTCATATTTCTTTTAAATACCTTGCTCTTTTTCTCTTTCCTTCAGAATCATGAGCAGGAACTACATGTCAATGTTTGACGAGCTCCGCAAGGGAGACCACATCTGGTCCAACAACAAGGACTTCAAGGCTGTGTTTCAGGTGAGGCCTTACAACACTTCCAAAGAACTATTTTGTTATCATGGTTTCAATTGGATTATACTGTGGTGTTGTTTAAAGCAGACATTTCAACAAAATATATTAACTTTATTATCTAAAGATAGTAAGTTAGACTATTGTGTTCAATCATAGTTAAAGACCGTAGAGGCTGAGTACTTTAGGGTGATATATCACATTCACACTCCAAGTGATTTGGATTGATTTGAAAACGACATGGGCTGTGGAACTTACCTATATGGTTCTTCAGTGCAACGGTTGAATTGCATTTCAGTGTCATCATCAGTCTCAACATGTTTCTGCAGTAATCCTGCCAAAGTATGGACATTGAATTTACAATGATATAATGATGTTGAAATCTTCCCAGTGGTTGCTTTAAGTGCAAAAGTAATGTAGCGTTAATACATCTCTAATCACTACCTTTCCACATCCACACCCCTAATCACATCGCTACCTTTCCACATTCACATTTCTAATCACATCACTATACCTTTCCACATCCACACCCCTAATCACATCGCTACCTTTCCACATTCACATTTCTAATCAGTGCTGCACTTCTTTCCATCGATCTGCTCTTGTAGGAGGACGGTAACTTTGTCATCTATTGCTGGAAGCCCATGTGGAACTCAGACACCGGTGGCCAGGGCGAAGCCTGGCGCCTCTGCATGCAGGACAACTCCAACCTGGTGATGTACAAGAAGGACAACAAGGCCATGTGGCACACCAACACCCAGGTGGCCGACGGCGGACAGTGCCGCCTGTGGCTGCGTGACGACGGCACCATGGTGATCGAGAAGGATGGAGAGGAGGTGTGGTCCTCTGCTATGTCCCGTGGACAGAAGTGAAACATGCCTATATCTTCGATAATTATAGAGTCAGACTATTATGTCATTGGAGAAAAATAAACATGATCAAATTTCCCAGAAGTATTGTTGTTTGGCCTCTCTGTTACATCTCTATGAATCATTACATCATTAGGCTATGGGTTCTGGCCCGTTCTGCGGCTGGGCCTTCTTCTTCTTCTTCTTCTTCTTCTTCTTCTTCTTCTTCTTCTTCTTCTTCTTCTTCTTCTTCTTCTTCTTCTTCTTCTTCTTCTTCTTCTTCTTCTTCTTCTTCTTCTTCTTCTTCTTCTTCTTCTTCTTCTTCTTCTTCTTCTTCTTCTTCTTCTTCTTCTGATTTTGACTAAAGCTTCTTTTTCTCTGACTAAAGCTACCCACCTGTCTATGGAGATGCATGAAACCTATAGCACATAATGTAGGCCCAGTCCCAAGCCACATGACAACCCATCACATTATAGGTTCAATAGTCCAGATTGTGGAATTATAGTGGTCTAAAGTGAATCACTTTTACTTTATTAAACGTTAATGATTCATGCTACAGGTCTTATCGCCTACATTTCCTTGGTTCTTAGCCCAAATGAGAGGAAACCTTTGTACACAGGTGTCTGTCGAAAGTGGGGGGAATACTGGAATGACTGCCTAGGGCTCAGAGGGACTGCAGGCTGCTGCACCATGCAGTGACAATCTGTCACTGAGAAAGTTACATTTTGCTAAAGATTTTGGTGAGAGGGGGGTCTTTAGTGAACAACTGAATGGCTGTATGAATTCATTTTTCTTTGCATCAGATCATAAATTAAATGCCTTGTCTCCATTAACTATGTTCAGCCTGGCTGAGGCTATATAGTATGGTATTGTATGGTTGGGTTTGTGTCTACATTGCATTTCTTTCTTGTAAACAATTAGTCATTTAGCTGACGTTTTTATCCAAAGCGACTTACAAGTTCTGTACGACAAGTCATGCTAAGCAACCTTTTAAAATTCACACCACCAACTGTGCTACACAAGCTAAACCATATGATACAACAGTCCCAGCCAGGCTTTGGCCAGGTCTGGCCAGGTTGTGAAAGGTGGCTGTCTCAGCCAGGTCTTTTTTAGGGAACCCTGAAGTCTACCACATGCTTCCTCCGACACATGCGGAGACAGCCAGTGGCTCTCTTTTCACCTGGCAGCGAGGACCCTCATTGGTGAAGTGTAACGCGTGGGAGGTCACGCTGCCTTCATCAAGTCCTGCCTCCACTGAGCAAGCGCCCAGACCTGACCTGTAGGCGTCGCTGTCCACAACGCCAGATTACCACCCACGACTTCCCTCCCGCTAACTCAGCCAAACGAGTTAGTATGCCGATCGGCCCAAGCCGCAGGGCAATGCTGACTCCGGGAGTCGAGACCACAGCCTCTTGCATTGGTGACGAGCGCAATCTCCGCTACGCCACCCGACCGCCCGTCTCAGCCAGGTCTGACCAGGTTGTGAAAGGTGGCTGTCTCAGCCGCGGGGCCAGCCAGGTTCTAAGACAGTGCAGATGTGATGCCCACTAGAAGTGGTATCATGTTAATATCTTTAGATTATGTGTCAAAACAGTGTGAACATATGGGTACAGGATTACCTCCATCAGAAACAAGTTAGAAGAGTCATTTATATGTAATGGGAGACATTAACATAATCTGGTCAATAGGTGGCGGTATAGGACTGGTGTTTAGTGACTTCGCCTTCCAGGGACCCGTTACTGTGTGCTTAGGAACGCACGAGGCAATCTCAGCCTCACAACCGGGAGGAGCCAGAGTCAATAACATCGTGTCTGCACCTTTCCTTTGTCAAATGATTAACTACAACCTGTTTCATAGGTGGGTAATATACTACAAAACACACATAAAGGTTAACAAGGATACATGCAATGTCGAGGGTTCAAATGAAGTAACTATTGTCGATGTTTGAGTCAAGTTTAAGAAGTTTAAGACGACAGGTAACGTGGTTGAGAAGCAGACCGTCTATTGAATGGCGCCACGTTTCGTTGGTACATTTAAATAGTGTTGGAACACAATTGTCCATTTAAGCACTAACGTGTCGAAGTTAAGTATCGCCAAGGGGATTATAAAGGTTTATGTTTTGAAATACATACTGTGTTGGGTTGAATTGCTGTGTAGTAAATGTGTATATTGTGTACAAGATGGTTAGAGGGAAAGTACTTTAGCTTACCCTACCAAGAAGGTAGCTAAACACCGGGGCTGTACCACATGCTCTCTCTCTCTCTCTCTCTCTCTCTCTCTCTCTCTCTCTCTCTCTCTCTCTCTCTCTCTCTCTCTCTCTCTCTCTCTCTCTCTCTTTCTCTCTCTCTCTATTGCGCCCTCAGTTAAATGTAAATATAAATCTATTCCCTTGAGTTATACCATGGTCACGGTTTAGCAAATTCCTAGTAGGGTTGAGAACGGCCCGATACAAATATATATATAAATGTACTTTCAGTGCACATTTGAGTTTCAATAGAACTTGAGACAGGAACACAACTATGGATAACCCTGAGGTGTGGAGGTATTTCGGTATACTAGAGAATAGTGGATATGACTGATGATAAGTGACTGATGATAAAGGTAACACTTATTGGTGATTTAAGGAATTGTTTGACAGACAATGAGAATGACAGTGTTGGTTAAAAGACATACTATGGTCCCTTCCAACATGCCTAGACATGTCTAGACAGAGGTTAACAGGATAATGTTTCTCTTCTCACGTGCTTATATTTAAGACGCCAAATATGTATAAAGACATAAGTAATCACAATGTACAGTATATAATACTGGATAACTACATTTAAAAGGAAAATGCTATTGAAGTGAACCAGGGTATCCTAAAAGGGTAGAATGTGTGTTGCAATGATGAATATGCTTTTGAATTAATAACAAGTATGGGATTATAATTGAATGTATTGAAGTAATGTAACTAATTGAACTGGATGATGATACAATGATGATACAATGATTATACAATGATGATACAATGATGATACAATGATGATACAATGATGATGATGATTGATTGATTATTCTATTGAATGAATAAATGTTGTTGAAATACACAACCGGGAGGAGCCAGAGTCAATAACATCGTGTCTGCAC
Organism: Notolepis coatsorum; assembly: GCF_963971535.1. Taxonomy (NCBI): domain Eukaryota; kingdom Metazoa; phylum Chordata; class Actinopteri; order Aulopiformes; family Paralepididae; genus Notolepis; species Notolepis coatsorum. Next base: position 18,076,995 of record NC_140176.1, on the reverse strand, counting down.
CTTTCCTTTGTCAAATGATTAACTACAACCTGTTTCATAGGTTAAACATATATCTGCTATCAGGTGCCATATCCTGGTACCTGTAACACAGACACTCACTGTGTGCCAGACAGGCCACAGCACAGTGGAGACACGGTAATAGAAATAAAATGCATTAGGGACACAATACAGCATTCAGTGATGAATATCTAACTCTCTGTCTGTCTGTCTGTCTGTCTGTCTGTCCATCCATTTTTCATCAATTCATCTGAAATTGCACATGGGCATTGAGCATTGTCATAAGCAGGGACTGACTGAGCAAATTTAAGCTGTTTATGAGCATTTTCGGCAAGTCTGCGCAGAGTTATAGCGCAGAGTTGCTGAGGACCCACCCAGGGGAGTGCAGTGTCGAATTGTCAATAGTGGCACTACAACGACAAACGTTGCGTTTTGGCCTGTAACCTTTTAACCATGATGATCCATAATGCTCCTGTCTGTCCTTTGCATGTCTCAAGAACCGCTCATCCAATCTGCATCACACTTGGTGGGTGTATTATGGCTGATGAAGTTGATTGGATGTGCAGTGGATGTGGGGGCCAAGTGATTGCTCAGTTTTCGAACTGGCACATTTGGAGTGGCCACTGCACTAGTAATGACAATCATGTAACAGCTTGCATTTGCATGTATTCATTTAGCTGACACTTTTATCCAAAGCCACTTACAATCTGTGTGCAACAAGTCAGCAGGAGGGGTAGACCTCTGGCGGCTAAGGGTAAATGGCATTGTTCGTCTAGTAGCTTAGTGCCAAACTTGAGTGCTTCACTCTGAGTGCATAGTAATATAGACATTGTAGCATAGTACATAGTAGATAGTAATATAGACATAGTAGCATAGTACATAGTAGATAGTAATATAGACATTGTAGCATATTACATAGTAGATAGTAATATAGACATAGTAGTATAGTACATGGTAGATAGTAGTATAAACATAGTAGCACATAGTAGTATAGTAATATAGATATATTAGCATAGTATAAATAAATAAAGACATAGTAGAATAGTACAGAAGTTGTTTTTATTCAGATATTGATTGAAAAAGTGTGTTTTTAGTTGACGGAAAATTGGGTGGGTTTCAGCTGTCCTGACTGTGGTAGTTTGTGTACATACAGTACTGTAAGGTTAATCATTATAAACATAAACAAACCCAGACTAGTTGAGGTGCAGAGTGAAACACATATCCCTACCCACATACACGCCCATATAGATATTCACACACACACACACGCACGCACACACACACACACACACACGCACGCACGCACGCACGCACGCACGCACGCACGCACGCACGCACAATTAAGTTAAAATGTATAGCCCAGTTATAACGTATATTCGTACTAAGTTATGATGTATACACTAAAATAAAAGCAGTTGCACCTTGGATCATTTACAATGTAACTCCAGCAACAACTAGTAGAAGTAGAAGTAGAAGCCTTTATTTGTCATCAGATTAACACACACACACACACACATGCACTGAGTCGCTGAATGAAATGTTCTCTCCATCCCGTCATCCTTCCTCCCAAGTGCTCCTGTCCGTCTTCACCAGGGACGCGACAGCATTAGAGATCTGTTGTGCATGTTTTTCCATTGGATTTATCTTATCGGGGGGGAAACCCTTGCGAGCACGGGGAGAACATGCAAACTCCACACAGAAAGGCCCGGGAGATACCCCACCTGGGTAACTGGCAACACGGCAACCTGGTCCCCAAGCGGGAATCGAACCCAGGACCTTCTATGCTGTGAGGCGACAGTGTTAACCACTACACCACCATGCCGTAACTATTACATAGGCCCTAAGGTAGGTCTATACATATGAAGTCACAGAGTTACACTCACTAACACTAACACAGCCGCACAGCATCAGTTCCTCATTAACTGTGTGCCGTTTTGCAACACAGTGATGATATGTCAATATCAATCAATAAACTGTGCTTTACCTAATGCATTTCCCAGCTTGTAAAATAATTGTTTTACTCTTGGGTGTCAGGTAGCCAGACAGGGAAGGGAATAATTAATTAAAGATTTGGGGTGTTCAACACTATACTGGGGGAAAAAATTATTTTTGATTTAGACTGTTCCAGATTCCAGGATGTCGTATTAAACTGTTGAAAAGATACAAAATATGTTTTTGATTAATCATTTGCTAGTCATAATTTTTTTTGGCAAAGGCAAAACAATGCTGATTTATTTGCACATAATCTTACACACGTCCAAAAACTCTTGGTTTGAATATGGCAACACAGATGACATCACTGGTGGTGACCACATTCAGAGTCATTCAATCAATACAGTTTCATCAATACAGTTTCATCAATACAGTTTCATCAATACAGTTTCATCAATACAGTTTCATCAATACAGTTTCATCAATACAGTTTCATGACTACAGTTTCATCAATACAGTTTCATCAATACAGTTTCATCAATTCATCAGTTACACCAAAATATCCCCACCCTCTACCGGCCACAGGTTTTGCCCTATAGGAGGCTGGAAAATGAATAATTGTTCAAAAGGGCCGGCTCTTGGAGAGAAACGGATCCATGTGATTAGGAGAACTTAGAAGAACTGTAATTATTGTAATAATTCAGTCTAAGACCATATGCACAGGGCCCTGTTGAAACGAATTCAAAAATAAGTAAAAACGAACACACTAACACACATTTTCTGTTCAAATCAAATGTTCAAATCAACATCCTCATTGGGTTTTTTTCTGGATGGTGTTGATTGGATATAGCAACTTATTCCAGTGAAGCATCTCTCCTCTTGTATAGCTCAGGGATCTCAGTCTGAGCAGGAGAGCCCCCAGCACTGTAGATGAAACTGTAGTGTGAATGTGTGAGTGAATGTGTGAGTGAATGGGTAAAATGTGAGTAAAAAATTGTAAAGCTCTTTAGATAAAAGTGCTATATAAAAAAGCAGCCATTTACCGTTCTTGCTGCTAAATAAAGAAGCACTTTAGCTCTAAAATATTTAACAATTCACATCTCCAAGGGCAGGGATGTGCAAGGGAACAACCAGGGCAGAATATGGCCCTTTCAAGTGTTTCAGGTGCTGCCTTTTCCAGTACTGACGATGTCAGAATAGTAGGAGGAGTTGGCAGCAGAGAGGGTTTACTTGTACTGAAAGTTGTGAATCAAATATTAACAAATACGTAATAAGTTTGTTGTTTACTAATAGCTTGTTCATGGCCGTTTTAAATCATTAACCAACTATTAACGTTTAACAAGTCATTAATAACTCATCAACTACAGTAACAGTTTGTGAATGATCTATTAACTATTTATAAGAGATATTTATTATATATTTAGTGTATCTATAGTTCTGTGCCCTTCTTTATTTATTCCTGCGAATGTGTCACACCATTGTCACTGTAGATGTTTTACTTTTGTACTTTTTGACCCGATCTAGTGACCTGATCTAGTGACCTGATCTAGTGACCCGATCTAGTGACCCGATCTTGTGACTGGCTGGTTCTTAGGGTCCCTGGAGCATGAACTCTGACCTTGGAAGATCGCCTTTTTCAATTGATGCACCCAGCACTTGGAATGACCTCCAACTCACTCTAAAGTTGTGATATTTAGAGAATTTAAGAGCATGATTTCTGATCAACGTGTGTCACCTGGTGACCACTTTAACAGATGTTGTTGTTTATTTGCATTTTTATTGCATTATGTGACCTTGTTTGTTTATTTGTATTTTTCGTTGATTGTAAACCCATCGTTGCTGTAAATGAGGGACACCTCAGCTTCCTACGAGTTGAAATAAAGGTTTGAAATGAAACATTTTAAATGTACTCCGGGTAGATTCATGAGCATGTATGCTTTTTACACAATGCTCTTCTTCACACATTAAAATGATACCAGCATACACTCTGTACTTTCTTATTACACAGTTCTCACCTCTCCCTCACCCACTCCTATCTGTCTACATGACACACCCACTCCTATCTGTCTATGTGACACACCCACTCCTATCTGTCTACATGACACACCCACTTATCTGTCTACATGACACACCCACTCCTATCTGTCTACATGACACACCCACTTATCTGTCTACATGACACACCCACTCCTATGTCTACATGACACACCCACTCCTATCTGTCTACATGACACACCCACTCCTATCTGTCTATGTGACACACCCACTCATATCTGTCTATGTGACACACCCACTCCTATCTGTCTACATGACACACCCACTCCTATCTGTCTATGTGACTCACCCACTCCTATCTGTCTACATGACACACCCACTCCTATCTGTCTACATGACACACCCACTCCTATCTGTCTACATGACACACCCACTCCTATCTGTCTATGTGACACACCCACTCCTATCTGTCTACATGACACACCCACTCCTATCTGTCTATGTGACACACCCACTCCTATCTGTCTACATGACACACCCACTCCTATCTGTCTACATGACACACCCACTCCTATCTGTCTACATGACACACCCACTCCTATCTGTCTATGTGACACACCCACTCCTATCTGTCTATGTGACACACCCACTCCTATCTGTCTACATGACACACCCACTCCTATCTGTACCCCATATCTCTCAATACACGCTGTACCCCATATCTCTCATACAATCTGTACCCAATATCTCTCATACACTCTGTACCCCATATCTCTCATACACTCTATACCCCATATCTCTCATACACTCTATACCCCATATCTCTCATACAATCTGTACCCAATATCTCTCATACACTCTGTACCCCATATCTCTCATACACTCTGTACTCCATATCTCTTATACACTCTATACCCCATATCTCTCATACACTCTATACCTCATATCTCTCATACACTCTGTACTCCATATCTCTCATAAACTCTGTACTCCATATCTCTCATACACTCTATACCTCATATCTCTCATACACTCTGTACTCCATATCTCTCATACACTCTATACCCCATATCTCTCATACACTCTGTACCCCATATCTCTCATACACTCTGTACCCCATATCTCTCATACACTCTGTACTCCATATCTCTCATACACTCTATACCCCATATCTCTCATATACTCTGTACCCCATATCTCTCATACACTCTATACCCCATATCTCTCATACACTCTGTACCCCATATCTCTCATACACTCAGATACTTCAGGAGGACCGGCAATCGTACCGGGAACCTTCAGTTTCAGGATCTACCTCCTGAGCCACTGTCCCCCACGATCATCAAAACATTATCAAAACCCACAACAATCAGCAGTCAGGGCGAAAGCAGTGAAATCCAAAAAAGTTAAAAAATAAAAAGGGGAATGGCAACAGATAAGTAAAAAAAAATATGTTCACTTATAGTAGAGGCTGAGTACTTTATTATCTAAAGATGCTACTGTAAGTTAGAGTGTTGTGTTCATTCATAGTTAAAGACAGTAGAGGTTGAGTACTGTATTATCTAAAGATGGTAAGTTAGAGTGTAACATTTCAAACCAGATTTATATGGTTATTCAGTGCAAGGGTTCAATTATATAGTCTGTTTTGAGTAGTTTAACGTTACTGTTTACTGGGAGCTGACACCTTGATTAGAACATTAAATTCACATTAAATGCATCATGGCAGCACCCAGTAAACAGAAAGACTCTCTGTCTCTGGTTATATTACCAGTTTATGTTTTGGTAATATAAAATTCTCTCTATGTTAATTTGCTCAGCTGTGATATATGAAGCTAGCAAAGCATAGCAAGGTTTGCTCCAAGTGTGACGACAGCTACGCAACATGTTAACCAATGCTTGTCTGTGCCCAACACAGCAGAGGAAAAGGTGACTGATAAAAATGCTCAAATCACTGCACAACGTGTCTTTGTCTCCCAGGTGGACAGGTCCCCACCTAGTGCTCCTGGTTGCCAGGACAACGATACAACTCCAAGGCCACCCATAACGGACCCATGGCTTGAGATGCCAGGGGCACGCCCACCAACACTGCTCCATAGGCACACTGGTAATCTGATGGATTGGCTGCACTTGGAGAGAGGAGGCTATAAAACACCTCTCTGCTGATTCTCTCTCTCTCCATGCCTGTCTGGAGGGCAGGTGCCTGGGCCTTATGGTTTTCTGTTAGTACAACACCTATTCACCTCATTCTATTGTTCTGTTCCGTTAGTGGCTCTGCTTGGCATCACACTGCACTCGCTCGCGTACGTGCACGCGCACTGAATAAACCACAAATGTACCTTTAATACCAGTATTAGTCTGACCACACCCCTCATCAGCTTACCTTCATAAGCAGGTGTGTGGTCACCTGCTCTCCTCCTTCTCGCTTTCACCACAAGGAAGTGCCTCGGTAGTACCCCACTTGACGTGTTGTTGTTAGGGGAAAGGTAGTTAGTTTACAAGGAGTGATACGTTGACATCATATCTTTATTTTCTCTCTCACTATTTTTCGAGAAAATACGGCGATATTGTCTTCGTACTGGAGTGTCTAGAAGATGATGATCATTCTAAAAACCCTCCACCGGTTTTCGTATTGGGAGCACGCCGCTGCATGCTTCTCAACTGCAGTTCCTTGCTGTGTTTGTTGGGGTGAAACCTGTCAGGCCACAGCTGAACTGTCGGACATGCCGCTGTTGTGAGAAGCGGTGCGTTCCAGGTTGGGTGAGTAGTGTTTGCTGGCGGGCTCCACTTGTCTGTTAGTGCTATGGGGGCTACTTGACAAAGTTTATGGAAACCGGCCCCAGGCTAGGGTCCTTTGTTCAGCCACCTAGGCGACAGAAGGCCTTGGTCTGAAGACCATTATAGTTTTAACTAGTGGGCCGCGACCATTGACACTGGTGATCCCTGTGTGTTCTGGACGAGTGGATTCTCTCTGTCACCGTGTTAAGGCCCCATCTTTCATATCCAAATGAGAGTATTCCTTCACGAGGGGATATGTGCATGTAATGTGCGATAGCGGCAGATTCATGTTCAAAGTCAGCTACACAGGCCAGTTGGTACTGTGCTGATTCCGTCGGGTGTGGTAAAGTCACCGTTGTGAAGCGGTGTTGACATCTTGTTTTCTCTCTTCTCTTAAAAAGTGAGGAGAGGTTCAGAACGGCGGCCTGTCTGGGTGAGTGTTATGTCATTGTTTACATGTTCATAGCTTACGGTTAGCCAGTCAGCTGTTAACTGCTGCGTTAGCCTGCTGGATCGCTGCATGGCCTGCTTAGGGCCTACTATTAGCCAGTCAGCTGTTAGCTGCGGGGCTAGCATGTTGTGGTCGCTAGGTAACGTTAGCTTGCTGCTATAGGCCATGGCTGGCGCGGGGTAGCTTAGCTTCTCGCGCGCCCCCGTGAGCTCGCTTCTGATCGCGTGCGTCGTTAGCTCGGCGTCTCGCAAGCAGAAGCAGTAGCACCCGAACGGTTGGAGCGGCCGTTAGCTTGATGCTATTCTGTTGAACGTGCTTTGATTTTAACATGTTTTACACTCTTGACCGCGACGTCATCCTTGACAGGGGATGTTTCGTCGACCCTGCCCTGAGCCTGGACGGCAAGGTTGCATCAACGGGGGACTGTAGTACGGGTTGGGGCGGTGACGCTACCCAGTTCGGACAACACAGGAGCGGCTGTGTTCCTACGGTGTCTGTGACTGCACTTCGCTGATCTGCGTTCCGGGTAGGAACGGGGTTGACCAGACCTCATAACACGTCTTCTGGTTTTACTTTGCTAAATGTATTGTGAATAACGGTGTTTTTTCCCAAAACGTGTGTTGTTGCAATGCATTTAGGATACGTTGCGGGTTATGTGTGAGCTGTTTTTTGTCACTGGCAGTTAGCTTCTCCGTGCAAATCGGGATGTAATGATTTGGTTGTTGTGTGAGAAACATCATGGTGTTTATATGTACCGTGTACTCACAACTAAGGTAACTAACCTATGAAGCTATGCTTGGTGACAAGTGAGTAAAAGAATGTTCTTTCTCAGACTGTAATGACAATGAACAGTGTGTTCACACATTAACAGGTTTTCCTGTTTTAACTGGCCGTATTGAGGGTAAAATAGGAGGATTGTGTTTCCCCCCCGGTTCCCTGGGGACTTTTTCATCCTCCTATCAGACATGTTGTGCATTAATTGTGTCTTTTGTGTGGTAGGGATACGATGTAACTCTTAGCTTGATTGCTGAGGTTGTGCTAAATCTGCTGGAGAAACTTATTTCCTAAAGGGAAATTGGTTTGGTTGCTGTCATGTGTGCTTAGCAAGGCCTGTGGTCGATACTAATCAAGAATGATGTATTCTCTCATTGTGAAAAAAACGGCGTTCCTCTGTTGAGTGTTTTTGCCATTTTTTGTAGGTGATGATGGGTTGTGTGTGTCATGTGACCTACAACTGGGTTGTACTGGCCACAGAAGCACATGTGTATGTTGGACCGGGGTTCTTAGAGCCCTCTCTATTCTGTGTTTTTCCTTAGTAAAAATCAGATAGCAGGTTAGCTCATGCGCTGTGTGGAGCTGTGAAACGCTTCATAGAGCTGACTATGACTGTGTCATATTCTCTTTTTGTCGTTACATCGTATCATGGGTGTGGGGTCGTAAAGGGGTGAACTGGTAACCTTTCCTCTCCCCATTGTTCTGTCGGTCAGGGGTACACCCCCTGTCCTTCAAGGTTCCCGTCACGTGGCGGTTCGGCACGTTACGGGGGGGGGGGGGGGGGGGGGAGGGAGTTCCTGGTCCCACGGCCTGGTATATTGGGCGTGTGCACCGCAGGAATTCCCCCGCCATAGAGTACGTCACCGTGCGCGTCTCTGTTGGTAGGACTTCCGTGTGCTGTTCAGGTCCATGTGATGGATCTGTTTTCAGGGGGGGTGGTCAGGGCTCCTCCTCACCAAGCGCCTATTCAGGCCTTCTGTGAGTTCGGACTCCTTCTTCCATGTGAGGAAGCCTCCATCAGAGTACAGAGCCTTCCTCCTCAGATTGTCAAAGTGAGTGGACCCTCTAGAAGGGTCCTTTTCTATTGTATGTATATTCGATTCAATTCGTTTATTGAGTGTGTATGGGTTCAGTGCCTCTTCCCCGGAGGCCCTAAAACCAGTTTTTTACATGGCTCAAGGTGCAATATATTCTTTTCAATCTGTACAGCTCGCGTGGGAAGTCTCTCTGGGGATCCCCGTCTCTTTCCTATGGGAGGGTGGTGGGATGTAAAAATGTGAACATTTTTTACCCCGGCTGTGTAGACTGGGATACATACTGTTGATGCTTCCTTCTTTCTATTCCAGAAGTGTTGGAGTTAGGGAGTGTCACACCCCTCTTGTCGTTCCCCTGGGCGCCTTGGGGATTCAATGACAGGTCTAAATAGCCTGTTCATTGATGGGGGTGTGTCCCGACGCACGTATAGTGCTAGCTCGCTGTAAACAGGCGATTGACTGGCACGCCTTGGTTGCTTGTGGTTGAAACAGCGTTTTTATAAAGCAACTGAGATGGGGGTTTTTCCTCTTCCGACGACCACATCCCATGACCTGGGTGGGTTGTCGACGGATTCTTGTTCATGTCTGGGGGATGATGACGGGATGGATCTGAACATATGTGGTGGGGTCTCACGCCCTTGGGGTGGGCCACCAGGCGCGGTTCGTCCGAACGTCTGGGTGGCGCCTTCTTTTCATGTTAAGATCAACACGCATATCTGCCCTTCTCCTGGAGTAGGCATGTCGGCGTGGTTAGGGCACGGGACTGGTTCTGGTCACGCTGGTCCAGATCAGTTGAACCCGTTGTCCGCCGGGGATGCAGATCTGCTGTTCTGGTACCCTGAGGGACTTGGGCTTTTTTCAGGGGGAAAAATGCCAGGTCGGTCTGGGTGTCACAGGGTTAAGCGCTATGGAGACCCTGGTTGGGTATGTTTTTACTCAGCACTGTCGTCATGGCTTACAGCCATGCCATTCTGTACGCGCTCGATCTCGTCGGATCTCGGCCGCTACACAGGTTGGTCCTGGTTAGTACTTGGTTGGGAGACCGCCTGGGAATACCAAGTACGGTGTGCTTAGGGGCTGGTTCTCCATTATTTTTCGCTCCTCTCTCACGCATGGCGAAGAGGGGCCTGTGGGGGTGGTTTTTTGACCTCCTCTGGTGACCCTGTGCTTCCCGTACCGCCAGGCCCGGTCCGAAGTGATGTTTGCGACCCGTAGGCCTGGGTTAACCCTTTTTGGAAACTGAAACACTTGTACTGCGGTATAGCCGGTGTATACCCGCAGGTGTGTTTTGGAGTTTTTTCTTGAGGGGTTATAGGAACAACCACCGCATTGGGTAACACCGAGGTGGTTGATTCCCTGGTGTGTTGGTGCAGTGTCAACTCCCGGGTTCACCGTTTGAGGGTGCCCCTGCACGTTCATGACGTCTGCCAATCGTGTCAGCCTTCTCTGCCTCGACCCCTCTGGGTGGGGGTTTTTAAATGGAGGCTTGGTCATGCAACAACGCCAGCATACGCCCCTTCCGCCGGGGCAGCTGTGTTCAGCTGTCCCCTCTGGCGCCTGTCTCGTCCGCAGTCTCCAGGCTAGGGTTAACAGCCTGTTGCCTGGTTTTTCCCCGGTGCGCTGCCTGCTTCCGTTGGTTAACCTTTTTTGTGTGCTTACGGCCATGCGGTGTACTGTTGGGGGGACGGGGCCCGCTCGGCTTACGGCCATACCGACCTGAACACGCCCGATCTCGTCCGATCTCGGAAGCTAAGCAGGTTCTGGCCTGGTTAGTACTTGGTTGGGATACCGCCTGGGATTACCAGGTGCAGTAACTGGGGGGCCTTTGTCCGAATACGCTGGCGATGTGGGGGGCGGGGCACTACGTGCCCACCTGGTGGGGTCTTGATGCTGGCATCATGGACTTCTCCGGGCCCCCATTCCAGGGAGTCCAGTCCTTTTGGTGGGTCTGGGTCTTCCTTCGCGCTCCGCTGCTACGGCCTTGCCACGGGGTTGGGTTTGCCCTTGACCCCGTGATTCTGGGGGCAGTAACGAGGTTGTTCCTCCGTTCGTTCCCGGGTGGCATGCGGGTTGTGCGTGTGTGTAGTCGTGGGGTCAAGCCACGGTCTGCTCACCCTGTGCGTTAAGTTGCTTGAGTGCCTCTTCGCACGGTCGGGTCCGTCGCCTTCCCGTGAAGCCCCTAATAGGGGGGATGCCCTCCATTAGGGGGGGGGTCGGGGGGGCTCGGCCCTCCCTGTTCTGATGGTTTTGGGGGGCTGTCAGCGGGGTGTATTTGTCAGCCAGCGGCTCCGCTTGGCCTCCCATTGTGCAGTGTGATGCCAAGCAGAGCCACTAACGGAACAGAACGATAGGTTATGACTATAACCAAGTTCTGTCAGTTAGTGGTGACGCTTGGCATCAGACGGCCGCTGCAGCCCTTGACCTCACCTTGTGGTGAAAGCTTGGGAAGGAGGAGAGCAGGTGACCACACACCTGCTTATGAAGGTAAGCTGATGAGGGGTGTGGTCAGACTAATACTGGTATTAAAGGTACATTTGTGGTTTATTCAGTGCGCGTGCACGTACGCGAGCGAGTGCAGTGTGATGCCAAGCGTCACCACTAACTGACAGAACTTGGTTATAGTCATAACCTATCGTTATTGCATCCAACACAGATCTGTCATACTGACTTACTGATTGCCATAACTCATATTATTGTGCTTATTTTGATCATTCAAAAATGGATTTAAACTGCTTAACATTTTACCATTACTGTTACACAGTCCACATTGCACATTGCACTACATTATAATTTAGGATTCCATTCCATTATTTTACCAATTGTCTCTACCTTCTACCACCAAAAACCCTTAGAAAGGTTTGAACAGCTCATGTGCTGGTGCAGTACACACCGTTTCCTGCAGTGGTATCATTCACCCAAACCTCTAGCTCTACTGAATGTACCACCTGATCACGACCGTTATGGAGAATATGACTGTATTCATCGCTGTACTCGTATCTCTCCACGATGCAACATGTGCTCTCATTGCATTCCACCCTCAACCAAAGACTCTGTTGTCCTCCGTCATGAAGAATCTGTTTAGGCTTAACAAGATCATTCCCCATCAACACTCAAACAGTTACACACCTACTGTAGGAGCTGCTCAGTACAACCACTGTCTTCTTTTGGCCATTGAGCACCTCTGCCGGAGCAGCTAAATGCCTTGCTCAAGGGCAGTTCAATGGAGTGTTGAGGGAGGGCCACAAGCCTGCTTCTCTAACCTTAAAGGATTAAATAAAACATTATTTTCCCGCTTACCCAGAGTGCTATCTATCTGTCCATCAGAAATTATTGACATGGTTACTCAAGATAATCCACAGACCTCGTTGTAAACAGTTTCATTTTAGTACACCCCATTCATTATTACAGTACTTGAAAATACATAGTTGCTTTGCACCACTGGCAGTTATATAGCTGGTAATGATGGTCAGTATCTTACTTAGCCAGCAAGCTTCAGTCCACAGGATAACTTGAGAAAACATAGGTTTGGACAACTGTCTCCTCTACCAAAGGCTATGTGCTTGTTAAAAGCTAAACTGACAATAGCTAACATTTCAGTTTATGTTGACAATTAAAGGTCCACTTGAGTGAGCCACTCTTCCCCACGATCATCAAAACATTATGAAAACCCACAACAATCAGTAGTAAGGGCGAAAGCAGTGGAATCCAAAAAAGTTAAGAAAAGGGGAATGGCGCGGGGCGGTTAGGTGGCCGAGCGGAGATTGCGTTCGTCACCAACCCCGGAGCTGTGAGCTGGATTCGCCTGTTCGAATCCAGCTCACAGCTCCGGGGTTGTCACCAGCTTGGCTGGCCGTCTGCACTAATACAATTGGCTGTATTAGAGGGTGGGAGAAGCTGGCGGGGTGGGTCCGGGTCGTTGTAAACAGCGACTCCTACAGTTCGGTCGGGGCGCCTGCTAAGCGCGGATAGGACTTGAGGGGGATAGTGTGATCCTCCCACACGCTACGCCCTCTCAATGAGAATCCGCGCTGCCAGGTGAAAAGAAGCGGTGATTGGCTGGACGTGTGTCGGAGGAAGCACGTGGTAGCCTCCACTCTCCCAGATGATCTGACTGTGGGGGGTAAGTGCGCAGCGACCAGGAAGGGACTGGGAATTGGCATACGACTAACATTGGGATGGGAGAAAATCGGAGGAAAATGGAGGGGGAAAAAGATAAAAAAAAAAAAAAAAAAAGAAAGGGGAATGGCAACAGATAAGTCAAAATCCTAATCAGGGACGATTATTGATAATTATTGATTGATTATTGACATTTCAGTTTATGTAGAAAATTAAAGGTCAACTTGAGTGAGACTGTGTAAATATTTGTTTCAAACCACCTTTTCAGTATTTGAAAATACTAAATAAATGTATTTCACCATTCCTCAGTAGTTTTGGTAGTTTATTTGATTTGTTGAAGGAGTATTTCGAATTTCTAACAAGATACACTTTGATGCATTTTTTACCCTCTTTGCACACACACACACACACACACACACACACACACACACACACACACACACACACACACACACACACACACACACACACACACACACACACAAACATGAGCATCTCCAAGTACCTGGCTCTAGCACACACACACACAAATACATTTTTTATATACAGTACTACAATTGGTTGCAGTAGGTTACATGATCCCAGAGGACCCAACTCTGCATCAACATCACAATCAACAAGCAAGATAAATCCATTCCACCACACAAGCACAGCCTCAAGTCAAGTAAGGATTTCCAATGCACACAGGCTCAGCCCTGATCAATAAACCATCACATCCTACTGTATGTTCAATACTGTCCCTCTTAACAGTCTAATTGCTGTAGGGACAAATGACTTGTTAGACCTTGTTTTTATTTTCCTTTGCAAAATGCTTCCTTTGCCCTGATAGCTTAGTTGGAACCTGTTGTGTAGAGAGAGTGTGAGAGAGTATGGCAATTAAGGATGCGCTCAGCCTTATTCAGAATGAGGTCTTTACACGGCTGGGCCGCTGGCGTCTGATCACACCCAGTGACCCTACTCGCCGTTTTGATCATGCAACCTACAGTATACTGTAGCTTGGTCTTGGAGCGCACATGTTACCAAACACGTGGATCCAGGTCAAAGGACAGGATGCTATGTAGAACACAGTTGCAAGACATATTCATCAACATTAAATCTATACAATCTCTGTAAAAAGAACATTAATTCCTGTGAGTGGCTGTCCCGGAGTGATGACCGGAGCGTTGGATGTCCCGTGATGAAGACCGGGAGGATGTGACCCTGATGACCGGAGTGTTGGTGAAGACCGGGAGGATGCAACCCTCTCTGCGCCGCCCCTTTGCCTCAAATAGATCTGCTATCAGCTCCATCTTTAATCTTTCAAAATGTTCAGTTGCTATCGCTATCAGCTCTATCTTTAATCTTTCAAAATGTTCAGTTGCTATCGCTATCAGCTCTATCTTTAATCTTTCAAAATGTTCAGTTGCTATGGCATGCACTTATCTGTGTTTCACTACACACATGAGTGCATGCTTACCAACTGTTCGCCTGTTTTACTGCAACACTACTATCACCGACATCTAAGAAGGGAGATCCCCCCCTTGAATGGCCCTTCTAAGGTTTTTCTCCTCCACATTGCCTGTGGTGCATTTTTTCCTATTGCTAGGTTTTAGTGAGTTTTTCCTTACCTTTGCGTGGGGTATGTCCTGGGAGTGTTGCATTCATTTATATATTTTGGACTCTATGGTGTTCTTGTTTTGTTCTTGACTCATTGTGATGTTTCTTCTTGACTTGTTTAAAGAAGATGTGTCCGGCCCATGGGGACATTAACGTGTGTTGTCGGGCCTTACAAATACATTTGATTTGATTTGATTTGAATTCTTGCAATCTTTTGACCTTCACAGCAGCACACTTATTGAACTTCAGCCGGTCACCAATCTCTATACCTAAGTATTTGTAAGTATTTCATTTGGGAGCCTGTGTGTGTAGACTATATAAGTCTACACACTAGGGTCTTTGAGTTACCCACACAGGGGCCAACCCTGGAATGGTGGGGTTTGCTTGGTCTGGACCTTTGAGCCCCTGAGCCAGTGCTGTAACTCAGTCTTGTATGTCCTTGAAATTGTGTTATAACACTATTTCTATTCAGGCTAAACCATGTGCAAACACTTAGCATTGAATACCAATCATTTCAATATTTCTCATGTAATATCCAGCATGAAAGTGTTGTGCTTGACACTTCATCCCAGGATCCCAAATGCTACCAGCCACGACACATAACGTTACATTACGGAGTTAAAAATACGTCTTGTGAATGAGAGATCAGATTAGGTCTGGACAGAGTGTGTCAGTACAGTATCAGCTGTCTCAGCTGACATCACATCACACCCAGTGACCCTACTCGTCATTTTCATCATGCGCTGCAACCTTTAATTTAATTTCAAACCTTTATTTCTTTCATTGTTTATCGATTTTCTTTTTATTTAAACAAAACATACAACATATACATTAGAAAAATTAAATCAAGAAAGTAGACATTAAAAAAAGAATGAGAATAACATGGTTCTTAAAAAAATATATATATATTCTGTATATATTTTTATTTTATGTATAGGGGTGTATATGGATAGATATACATGTGTGTGTATATATATATATATATATATATATATATATATATATATATATATATATATATATATATATATATATATATATATATATATATATATATATATATATATATATATATATATATATACACACACATGTATATCTATCCATATACACCCCTATACATAAAATAAAAATATATACAGAAAAGAAATAATAAATAAAGCTCCTGCTATTAACTAGTTTTGCACTTCAGTCATCCTGTTCCCTAGAACCTCCCTGCTTCTACAGCTCTTCTACAAGCCCTAGGCTACTCTGTCCATGGTGGCTTCTTCCCTCCTTCCCTCTCCTCTCTCCCCCTCTCCTCCACCCCCCCCCCCCCCCCCGTCTCCCTCCTCCCCACTCTCCCCTCGTCTCCGCATCCATCCCCTCCCCTTCCGATTAGTTTACTTCTTCACTTCTTTACAGGCATCTAGTCAAGTTTTTCATAAAAGCTAAGAAAGGTGTTCACATCCTATACAAATCTTCCACCTTACCCTTTAGTATATATATTATACATATATCAGTTTTTCCAGTGCCAGACTGTTAGACATCTCCTTGATCCACTGACCAGAGTCAGGTCTCTGAACCTCCTTCCGTTTGAAAGCAATTACATGTTCGGCTTGCAGCAGACAGAAATCTATTTGTTTCTTTACGTTCACAATAAAATCTTCAGGGTTTCTGTCCATTTAGAAATCCGCTCTAGAAGTTTTTCACATCCCCACATACAATGGAACAGGGTACCAATTGTGTCTTTACATTTAGTGCATTATATAGGTCCTTAGCAGCCATTTATATTGTAATAATTTACATCTAGTATTTATAGTCTGGCTTTGGGCCTGAAGACATGCTCCCTCCCAGTCCTCTACACTACAGAGATGTCTTGCTGTAAATTCAAGCCTTTATTTATACCCGTGAAGGCACTGAGGTTTCCCACATGTACAATGACTATGGGTTATATACAGAAGAAATAACAGCATTTCAAATCACAACATGTCAGGGCCGGAATGAAGACAAACAAAGGGACAGTGGTTAGAAACATGTTACGAAACACAGATCAGGACCTTGGACCTTCATAGTAGCATCACACTTATTGAACTTCAGCTGGTCATCAATCTCTATCCCTAAGTATTTCACTCCGGAGCCTGTGTCTGTAGACTATATCATCGTCAACCTTTATTTATTCTCGAAATTACAATTGAGGTCACCCACATTTTCAATGTAGTCGAGACTTTACAGACATTTCAATGCACACATTTCTACAATATAACAATAATAAATATGAATAACTATCTAGTATGGTAAAATGGGGGACCCTGATGTAAACAAGACGAAAGTCTTTCTCTGGTCTGCATCCCCTTAACAATTGTGTGTATTGAGCCGTACTGTATTGTACCCCATTCTGCAATCTGCTAATACAATTTTCAATCAATCAATCAATCAATCAATCAGTACTCTCAGTCCAGAGTATATAAGTCTACCAGCTCTTACTGGGGGTCTTTTGAGTTACCCACACAGGGGCCGACCCTGAAACGATGGGGTTTGCTTGGTCTGATGACCTTTGAGCCCCTGAGCCAGTGCAGTTTATGCCTTGTACAGTATATCCCTGAAACTGTGTTATAACACAAATTCTATTCAGGCTACACCATGTGCAGATACTTAGTATAAATACCAAGCATTTCAATATACAGTATGAAAGCGTTTGGTTTTTTCATCCCAGGATCCCAAATGCTATCCTCATCATCCACAGTACATAACGGCACACAGCAAATTACGGAGCTAAAAACATGTTTTGTGTATAATTATGCCAGATTAGATTAGGTCTCCACAGAGGGTGTGGGTTGTCTCTCTGCTGGGTCAGGGCCTATAAAAGCCAGAGGTGTCCGACTGGAAGACACTTCACTCAACTGCAGCTTCAGCATCAGACTCGTCCACAACCGGCCTGTGAGTAGAGAATCTGTCTAACGCTTCTTTTGCAGCTCTCTTCCTCTGCCTCTTTCTGCTCTGTGGTAAAATAGGATAGAGAGGCATCTCGGTTTATATTTAACTTGTTTTAGAGCATCTTTCTTTTAATGCATTTCTTTTTTTACACTTACTCTCTGAAGCATACTTTTCATCCTGTGTATATGTGATTCTCCTCTTTTGCGCAACAAAGGTTGTTGCAAGAGAACGAGAATAGTTAATTATAATAATAATTGAGAGTCCAAGCACTTGGTCTAAAGCCTCTGTTTTTCTTTCTTTCAGAATCATGAGCAGGAACTACATGTCCAAGTTCGATGAGCTCCGCAAGGGAGATTATCTCATGTCCAACAACCACGAATGGAAGGCTAAGTTCGAGGTCAGTACTTAAGGAACGACAGTGTTCTTCCTCTGAAATGGCGCCAAAGAGATCGCGTAACAGTGCTTTTGGAAAAATACTTTTGTGTGTCAAGGTATACTGTATATATTTGGGTCTTGAGAATTTATTTGTCAATTCCCCCCCCCCTCAAAATTCTATCATAGAATTCTTCCTGTTGCCATCGACATCATCATCAGAATGTTAACGGGATAGTTCAGATTATTTGGAACCGTAGCCATATTTGTTACTTACCCATGATGATCACATAAATCAGTCAGATCCTTTTAGTTCTCAAAATTCTAATAACTGCGGTGCGACTGTGCACCTGGAAGGGTTGGTGACATCTATCTTCCATCTATGTCTCTGTGCAACTCTCGCAGGAGGACGGTAACTTCGTGATCTATGGCTGGAAGCCCATGTGGACGTCTGACACCGCCGGCCAGCGCGACGCCTGGCGCCTGTGCATGCAGGACGACTGCAACTTCGTCATGTACAAGAGGGACAACAAGATGATGTGGCAGACCAAGACCCAGGCCTCCGGTGCCTTCAAGATGTGCCACATGCACATGCGCAACGACGGCACCATGGTGATCGAGAGGGACGGCGAGGAGGTCTGGACCTCTTCCCAGTCCAAGGGCTTCAAGGCTTAAAGTTGCTGGAGCACAGCTGGAGCAGAGGGAGAAGATCACGCCACCGTGACCACCATCATGGCTGTACGAACCTCTCTTTGTATGCTCAATGTTCAATAAAGTGAAGGGTAAAAAAGATATCTGTTTCGTGCTGTTGTCATTTGACTGTCTTCATCTCATCGTCTATCCCTCCATCTGGAAAGAGAGAACAGAGGCCTTTGCCCGGAATGTTTGTGTAGTTCTCTTTCTGCCAACATGGCTGCCTGTGACCGTTGGTAACCACTTTCAAAAGAAAATGTCTAATTTCTGTGCAGCGGTAGAGTAGATAAAACATTGTAAAGGCACGATATTTCACTGCGACTTGTAATAAAACACCAATTTATTACATTTGAGTTGATATGTTTCTCACATATCAACACATTGGCATACAATAGAGGCCTCTATTGAAGAACAAATTGTTGTTGTTCCTCCCATGAGTTTTGAGCAGAGAGATTATGAACCGAGTAGTCATTTGAATAAAAATAAAACATCAAAAAAAATCCCCAGATGAAAAGAATTCCTAATCTTTTCATTGATGGATATATTTGGAACATATATTTTGAACCCAGCATGAGTTGAATCTCTTTTGATGAGTGACAAGGCATTGTTTCATGCTAGCACCAATCCCTCCCTTTTGTCAGGACAGCCATCTTTGAAGCAGCATTCTTGGTGTGCCAGACACATGGCCGGTCTAGACATCACCATTGGGTCTCATTCACCAACGGACTTAAGACGAAAGATCAGACAAAATGTTGTCCTAGCTCCACTTAAGACATTTTCGGGACGATTTTGGGATTCACGAACGGTCCCTTCTCCTGGATTCGGTCTTAACTAAGAGCAGGATTTAGGAGCACTAAAGAGCAGTCGTACAGTAAGTCGGACAGACTGGTGTGCACCGTGGGCTTTATTTGGGAGGAATCCTGTGAATGCATTCCTGTCAACTCTACAGACATCCTTGGAATTAAATAATCATAATAATAATAATAAATATGACAATTAAGTTTTACATTTACAGTCATGCCTCAAGAGGCATCTTGATGTCAGAGAATAAATAAAAACACTACACCAACACTGCAAATGACAGTGCAAATAAATAAGAACTAAAGGTAATCGCATGGATATATCTATATATATAGTGGAATAGACTGTATTGATATTCCATATTTATACCGTCTTGTTGCGCCCTCCTGGCCACCTGTTCAGCGCACACACACATGCGCACACACGCACACTGTATAGCCTACGTGTGTAATGAATGAACAGTAGGCTTATATTATTCTAATTACTTGTTTCATTAGGAGATAGTAGATACAGTATGCGCTGCCCTATAGTAGTACATACAGTACGTACAGTACACATCTTAGCATGACATCTTAAGGCCGCCACAGAGTCGACTGTGAGCCAACCGGACCATGCAAGGCATGTCCACAATCGTGAGGTTTCAGGCAAGCTTACCACCGCTTACCAATTTCCTACATTTCTCATGCCAGTTTACTACATTTAATGCAGGTCGATGTCAACCAACATGCCGAGCAGCCTTTTGTGTGACACCGGTGTGCGACGCCTCTGTGGAGTCTGGTACGCTCACACCTGACTCTGTGGCGACTTTAAGAGATGTCACGCTAAGATGTGTACTGTACTGTAGGCCTACTGTATTGTACTGTAGTATAACTACAGTATGACTACTATAGGGCAGCGCAGTATCTGCCATCTCCTAATAAAACAAGTCATTAGAATAATAAGCTAAGAAAGGTGTTCACATCCTATACAAATCTTCCACCTTACCCTTTAGTATATATATTATACATATATCAGTTTTTCCAGTGCCAGACTGTTAGACATCTCCTTGATCCACTGACCAGAGTCAGGTCTCTGAACCTCCTTCCGTTTGAAAGCAATTACATGTTCGGCTTGCAGCAAACAGAAATCTATTTGTTTCTTTACGTTCACAATAACATGTTCAGGGTTTCTGTCCATTTAGAAATCCGCTCTAGAAGTTTTTCACATCCAAACATACAATGGAACAGGGTACCAATTGTGTCTTTACATTTAGTGCATTATATAGGTCCTTAGCAGCCATATATTGTAATAATTTACATCTAGTATTTATAGTCTGGCTTTGGGCCTGAAGACATGCTCCCTCCCAGTCCTCTACAGAGATGTCGACAGGTTATGTATATAACCTAGTTATATGAGTACTGGCTAAGAGTCCCGTAAGCCATACCGAGATATACCTCATCTCATGTACCTACTGTACACCATCAACGAAAAACAAATACACCCACCACCTGCCGGGCCCCGCCCCTATAGAGGCGTACTCTATAAAATACTAGGCATGGTCACCACTCACTCTTCCTCGTAAAAAAAACCCGTTTCCAGGAAAAGATTCCCCAAGGGAACTCAGGGCCGCTTAAGAGCGGGACGCATAGCCAGTACTCATATAACTAGGTTATATACATAACCTGTCGTTATATTATCGTACTTGGCCATCGCGTCCCGCTCTTAAGCCATACCGAGATATGGGGTAGAGCGGACGCGAGGCCCGACAGATGCACCCCCTGAGGACCCGTAAACCCACATCAAGGGGTTGGGGAGTCCCGTCACCCCATCCTTCCTAATGAAGGGGGGGCGCAGTCAACTCCACCCGAGTGCGAGCAAGAGGGAACTAGAACCCCTTGAACACACAGCACAGGCGGAACCACGTGTGATCCAACACACTGTGGCCCATACCCACACACCCCTGCTACCCTACCAAAGGACGGGAAGCAGGAGAGGCCACAGACCCCAGAACCGCCTGGGAGACAGAACCCCCGGTCATGTCCATGAGGTAAAACCTTACAAAGGGGCCCGGGGAGGACCATGAAGCTGCAGCACAGATGTCCTCCACCGAGGCCCCACCCAGCAGAGCGGCAGAGGCTGCCACCCCACGAGTGGAGTGCGCCCTGACACCCCCAGGGGGATCCAGCCCGGCCAACGTGTAGCAGAGGGCAATGCCCTCGCACAACCAATGGGACAGGCGCTGTTTCGATGGTGCCTTACCGGCACGAGAACCACCGTGACAGACAAAAAGCTGATCGTAACCCTGAGGTCCTGAGTACGGCTGAGGTAAATTCCCAAAGCACGGACCGGACATGACAGGTGAAGGCCCGCATCTAACTCACTAGCGTGAGGAGGCGGATGAAACGCCTGAACCACAATATCCCTGGAGCGGAAGGAACTCCGGATATTTTTAGGCACGAAGGCAGGATTAGGCCGCAGAGTGGCACCGCAATCGGAACGAAAAGACAGGCACTCTGGACGTACCGAAAGAGCACAGAGTTCACCCACGCGTTTAGCGGAGGTGACAGCCAGCAAGAACGCGGTCTTGAACGACAGCCGTCCCAACGGCGCTTGCTCAAGCGGCTCAAACGGGGCCAAGGACAGCCGACCGAGGACCAATTGAAGATCCCAACTCGGAGCCAAAGAGCGTTGCACCGGCTTACCGCGTCGAGCGCCAAGCAGGAAACGCTTCACAAGAGGGTGGCTGAACAAGACATCCCCCTCAAATCCCTCATGATAGGAGGATATAGCTGCTGCATATACCCTCACCGTCGAAGCCGACAGTCTATCAAGGAGAGACTGGAGGTAACCAAGGACAGCATCCAGGGGGCAGGAGACTGGGTCCCGGCCCCCCGCCTTACACCACTCTTGGAACATACGCCATCTGCCCGTGTAAAGCGTGACAGTGGAGGGAGCATGCGCATTCCGGATGGTATCAACCACAGAAGGGTCCATCCTCTCCAGACTTACCCTCCCACCAGCCACACCATCAGACGTTGGCCCAACACCGGTTACTGAAACAGCGACCCGTGTTGCTGAGAGAGGGCCGTCGCCGACCAAGGAATAACCCAAGGCGGAGCGACCAGTAGCTGGATCAAGACCGGGAACCACACTGCCGTGCCCCGGTCCGGCGCGACCAGGATCACCGCCCTGCGCTCCCTCCGTATCCGCTCCAACAGCTGACTCAACAGCTGTACAGGAGGAAAGGCGTACAGAGGACCGGGCGGCCATGGAAAGATCGAGAAGGCATCCACCCCCAAGGGGGGATGATCTGCCCGACTGACCGAGAACCACAAGGGGCACTTGTGAGAACGTCGGCTCGCAAACAGATCCACCGAGGCCTCCCCGAAGCGATCCCAGATCTGCCTGACTATATCGTGGCGGAGTTCCCACTCGTCGTAACGAGGACCGCCCCGAGACATCATATCTGCGCCCACATTTTCTATACTAGGGATGTGGAGCGCCCTCAGACTGCGCAGCCTGCGAGATGCCCATAGCCAAAGTTCGACCGCCGCCCGGTGCAGGCGGATGGAACGAGTCCCACCCTGCCTGTTGATATACGCCGCTGCCGTCATACTGTCCGTTCTGACCAGAACGTGCTCGCCTACCACCAGGTGGTCGAACCGTTTGAGGACCAGGAGGACCGCCTTCAATTCCAACACATTGATGTGTGGGGTAGACGGGCCAGCATGGACCTTCGTCCAGCTGCCCCCCACTGCGTTGGTCCGACACGTCCCTCCCCAACCTGTGAGAGAGGCGTCGGTGAAGACCGTGACGTGTGAGCGCCTGCTGCCCATGGGGACCCCAATGGTGAGGATACCCAGCCTCCTCCAATGGGCGAGATCTCCCCATATCGACAAAGGAACCGTCAACCGTTTCCATTTGTCCTTCACCGGATCTATTCCCATAGAGAAGAACCACCTCTGTATCCTCCTCATGAAGAGGAGGCCAAGAGGAACCACCGTGTGAGCAGATGCCATCATACCGAGCAGGCGCATCACTTGCAGCGCCGTGACCGTCCCTCCCAGACGGAAACCCCTGAGCGCGTGTAGGATAGACACCCTCCGCTGCTCCGAGAGGGTTACAATCATGGGCCTTGACCTCAGCGTCAAGCCCAAGTACTCCACCTGTTGACTGGGAAGAGGTGTACTCTTCTTCCAGTTCACAGCAAAACCCAGCCTGGTGAGGAATTCCACCACCAGCCTGGTATGAGACCTGGCAACCTCCTCCGACCGGCTGAGGAGTAGAATGTCGTCGAGATAGAATAGAACCCGTATTCCCCGACGACGTAGAGGCTCCAGCGCAGTCGCTACGCACTTGGTGAATGTGCGGGGAGCCAGAGAATAGCCGAACGGCAACCTCTGGTACTCGTACGCTACGCCCTGAAACAGGAACCGCAGGAACTTCCTGTGAGGAGGGAAAATCGGGATGTAAAAATACGCATCCTTCAGGTCTATGGAGGTGAACCAGTCTCCTGACAGCAAGCAGAAGGAGTTTGACGGTCAACATCCTGAACGGTCTCGCTACCATCATACGATTGAACGCGGACAGATCCAGTATAGGTCTGACCCCCCCCTTTTTCTTGGGCACCAGAAAATAACGGGAGTAGACGCCTGACATCGCGTCCTCTCTCGGGACCACGACTACGGCCTGCTTCGCCAACAGAGATTGGATCTCGTCGGCCAGGGCTGTCACTGCTTCCGACCCTGACAATAGGGTCGGCACCAAACCTGAGAACGGAGGGTGGGGTTGTGCGAACTGCAAAACAAGCCCCTCCCTCAACGTTCTCTC
This sequence comes from Notolepis coatsorum, assembly GCF_963971535.1. Classification (NCBI taxonomy): domain Eukaryota; kingdom Metazoa; phylum Chordata; class Actinopteri; order Aulopiformes; family Paralepididae; genus Notolepis; species Notolepis coatsorum. Next base: position 18,052,734 of record NC_140176.1, on the reverse strand, counting down.
TATCCACCCCTCCAAACGGCATTCTTGTCGCCATATGTGAAAATAATCCCACAGTGCACCCGCCGTCAACTGACGCTGGGCCGCAAGGAACAGTAGATAGTTGGCCCGGTCCCTCCCGCTGTGCGACGCACCCAAGGGGGGACCCCGACAGAAAGGGCTGGTTTGATACGGGAGAAGCTGCCATCAAACTGGTTGACACACACACCCCCCCTGAACACCCCTCTAGCGCATGCTGAGGAGTTGTTCTACAGCTAGACACGCAAGGCGTGAGGACCCCATGGGCTCCTACACGCCGTAGCCCTGCAGTGATATTGCTATCACCCAAATCACGCTCGCCTCTTCTTTGCAGACCACTGCCGCTCTCACGGGAGTGGGAGGCATCAGCGTGACACCCCGCCTGGCGAAGGCGAGGCCGGGGTAACCCTTGCTGTGCATTCAACTGAAGAGGCCTCGAGTCCCCCTGCTGACCACTGTAACTAGTGGCAGCCGTAACACCAGGCTCACCCATCACACAACGTGTGGTGTAGGAGCCACGCGACAGCACAACATTCTCACGGACAGACCCAGGCTCAGCCATCAACTGGGTGTCAGCCCCTGTCCCCATGAGAAGTGAAAAGTGGGGCCGCATGCGCTTCAAAGAAGGTTCGCGGCCCGCAGCCAAAGGAAAACGATCAGAGCCCCTCTTCCGTTGGTGACGGAGAGAGGATTGAACGGGGAGCGGGATGCTCGCGGCAGAATGACGACGGCTTGTTTGATCCAAGCCGAATTCACCCAAAATGGCCGATCCCTCGGCTGCCAAGGCTGTCGGCCTTGTGGATCCCCGTTGACTCTCCGCCCAGGGTACCACTGGCGGGGGAAACATGGCCGCCTGTCGAGGGCCTCGCCACAGTCGTTGACGAGGCCGTGCTCCAACCTCTGGCTGCACAGCGTGAGGCGGTGTGGGACCCAGATCAACAACCGCCTGCGCCTCCACAGAACGACCAAAAAGTCCTTCCGTGGAAAAAGGAGTTGTGAGGAGAGAAAAACCTATCCTCTTCCCCAAGAGGAGAGTGCTCCAACCAGACATGCCTATTAACAAACGTTGATAGCATCCTAATCCTCCCCACAGTTATAGCTTGCGACTGAGTCAAGATCTTGTAGTACTTTCCTGGGATAATTGTTCTGATATAATCAGAACCTAATATCTAATCTGCTCTACGTTGTGTTTAAAACCTTTAAAGCCCTGGAAAGTACTTTAAGACGACAAGCGGCACAGCAGGAGAAATGGAGGAGAAGGTAGTTATTTCAAACGTAGTGGTTTATTAAAATCCACAAAATCATACAAAAATGATCTGTTTCAATTAAAATAAAGAACGCTATAGTTGTGATCACGAGACACTATGCCGTCTGCGATCCCAACTAGACTAAGAAAGTAGATTGTTGAATTGTAGTTGTTGAGTTGTCTTTGTTCTGTTGCTGATGAACAAAGGTAAAGGTCTGTTCTCCCTCCAAAATGTGTGTCCAGTCTCCTCTGCTTCCGCCGTCGTCGTCTCCTGTGTGAAGAGGTGGGTGTGGTTCCTTGGTGGTTTCGTTTCAGAGTCTCCTCCCGACATCGTCACCACACCCCCTCTTATATCCAAAAGCCTGGAGTCTCTGCGTGACGTCACCAAAATGACCTCATCAGATGTTTTCCTCCAATCCCAGGCCTACTAAGTTTGAATGTGAAATTGGGGGTTGGCTTCACAGCCAACTCTATACTTTCCTTTGTTTTCCAGTCAAAGAACAAACACTGTCCAACAACTTAATACTTGGGTTATTGATCTCACAATATATATATTTGAATTGCCATTGATTACATAAACACAGAGATATCATAATTGAACACATTCAGTTACCATTAAGCCTAATTTCACTTTAAGTGAAACTAGTCTTATTTTGCAGGGGATTAAATCTGTAACACAGTCTGCTGACTTTCAGTGAATAGCTAACAGGCCTAATCATTCTTTTAACTTACATCAATATCCCTTATATACAGTTTAGTATGCAACATATTTAAGTAGTTTCCAAGGTAGATTCAAAACGTGGCCTAATATCAAACTCTGTGTTTCCCCGTCATAAACCTGACGTATTTTATATCATCAGATTCAAGATTATGTCCACAATAAAACAGGATTTTCTATAGTTCATATTAAATTAATCCAAGTATACCAATAGTCATTTAAACATGTACTTGTTGTTACAGAGAATGGAGACCCTTGCTCCTCCTCCTGACAGCTGCAGCATGTTTGTAGTCCTACTCGAGGACCTGGCCTGCCTGTTTAAGGTGTCGGCTTCCTGTCCTATAATCAGCCACAGGACCAGTTTAACAACCTTTGATCTAATGTTCTGCAGCTGCCAGGGGCTGTATGCAAATGACCTCCTGTGGTGCTCCCCCGGTCTCTGGTAAAACACACACACACTCTAATCTTGTCCCCCAGGACACATAAGGTTTCATGATAGTGACATGATTCTACTAAAACACATTAGTTTGATTTGAACACCAGTTTCAGACCTTTTCTAGTAGGAATAAAAGATTCTATGAGGTTTAGGATTTATGGTCTATCAAAAACTACTACAGTTTCTATAACACCACAAACATGCAACATGTTTATAATGTCGGCTGGACCCATAGCCCCACTACCCGACGCCAAAGTGGATAGGAAAAAAGCTAGCTGAGCCATAACACTGGCCGCCGCTAAAAACCATCCTGCAGCAGTATACCACTCATCCGTCCATACTGCCACCCTCCGAGCCAATTCGCTCTCAAGCATCGGCCGGCACCCTGTTGTCAGCCCTTTTACCCGTAAAAAAGGTAAATAAGACTCAGCGAAACCCCCCACATTAGCTACCGACTGACCTTCATCAATGAACCGGGCAAGAGGAGGGAAAAGCGGCAACGTCCCGCGGCGGGGAATATTAGAACAACGACCCATTTCAGCATTAGCATTAGCATTAGCAGTAGCATTAGTAGCATTAGTTTTAGCAGCATGCTCCAGGATCGCCAGGAAATCGTGGAACGTTCACCAAGCCATCCCCCCCTGGCGCCGACACACACTCCACAGCATTACTAACACCAACATCAATGCCTGATGACACAGGGCCTACCTGTGTACAAGCCGGCTCGATAGCCAAACCTTGCACGCTGCTCCTTGATCTGCTGCCACCAGACGAGGAAACATCAGAATAGGCCCGACGTGTCGCTGAAACATGCCCGAAGATTCCAGGGGTAAGCAAACCTCCGGTAAGCATTCAACATTACGCAATTTCTCTAATCTTTTCATAGCACTAGTTACATAGGGCGACTTGCGACCGCTATGATGGAAACGAAATAGAGGAAGAGTGAGTGGTGACCATGCCTAGTATTTTATAGAGTACGCCTCTATAGGGGCGGGGCCGGGCAGGTGGTGGGTGTATTTGTTTTTCGTTGATGGTGTACAGTAGGTACATGAGATGAGGTATATCTCGGTATGGCTTAAGAGCGGGACGCGATGGCCAAGTACGATAATATAACTTGCTGTAAATTCAAACCTTAATTTATACCCGTGAAGGCACTGAGGTTTCCTGTCACCCCCCCGGTCCTATTGGACCGGCCATCGGACTTTCAACACCACTCATGAACAATACCCTATTGCATTTGTGCCTGTCTATGTTTATTAATTTGGTCTCTGTCATACTCACTAATCTGTTGTCTGTGTATCTGCTGTCTGTGTTGTGCCCCATTGTCTAGTCTAGTGATGTCTCCCCTGTGTCTGTATCAATGTGTTATTTAGTGTCGTCATGTTTCAGTATTTTACCCCAGGTTGTTCTGTCTTTTCCATGCAGCTGTGTCTTGTTCCCAATCACCCTCATGTGTCAATTAGTCTGTGTATATTAGTGTTGTCTGCCCTGCCTTCCTGTGCTGGATCATTGTTCATGTTACCCTCGTCCTGTGTGCTGTCAACCTTATGTTTCTCCGTATTCCCAGTGAGTCAGTTTTGTATTGTTTGCCACGTTAAGTAAAGTGCTTATTACTTTCATCCACGACTCGTGCTTCATCTATTTCATCCTCCACTACCTCTCCTCGTGTTAAGTCTGCATTCCGGGTTCTACTCAAGTTTCAAGTTTCAAGTTTCTTTAATAGTTGTCATACAGAAGTACAGAATACTTTCATACAAAATGCTTCTTACTGTTACGCTCCAGAGACTGTGCTAGACAAGATAGTATCAAATAACATAGTATAGCATGTAATTTAGAAGTAGAAAATGAGGTCACAGTGTTCAGTATAGACATATGTACAATGTTCGATGCAGAATAGACCGGCCGCCGCCTTGCGCGCACAGGGAGGGGTGGGGGAGGGCCTAGGAGGGGGGAAGGACATGTGGCACAGCAGGAGACAGGACATTGGACGAGAGGAGGAAAAGGGGAGGGATTTGCAAGTTCAATCACAGTATCCCCACATGAAGCTAGTAAGGGTTTCATTACTAGAATGAAATTGTGACGTTGATTTATGAGGGGTGGAATGTTCTCTTTGACGTAGGTCCTCTCTCTCTCTCTCTCTCTCTCTCTCTCTCTGTCTCTCTCTCTCTCTCTCTGTCTATCTCTCTCTCTCTCTCTCTCTACGTGCATATTATAATGTCCCGCATGGGGCGGTGCTTGGTAGGATAACACAGTATCAGTGTAAAGTCATGAACAATACCCTATTGCATTTGTGCCTGTCTATGTTTATTAATTTGGTCTCTGTCATACTCACTAATCTGTTGTCTGTGTATCTGCTGTCTGTGTTGTGCCCCATTGTCTAGTCTAGTGATGTCTCCCCTGTGTCTGTATCAATGTGTTATTTAGTGTCGTCATGTTTCAGTATTTTACCCCAGGTTGTTCTGTCTTTTCCATGCAGCTGTGTCTTGTTCCCAATCACCCTCATGTGTCAATTAGTCTGTGTATATTAGTGTTGTCTGCCCTGCCTTCCTGTGCTGGATCATTGTTCATGTTACCCTCGTCCTGTGTGCTGTCAACCTTATGTTTCTCCGTATTCCCAGTGAGTCAGTTTTGTATTGTTTGCCACGTTAAGTAAAGTGCTTATTACTTTCATCCACGACTCGTGCTTCATCTATTTCATCCTCCACTACCTCTCCTCGTGTTAAGTCTGCATTCCGGGTTCTACTCAAGTTTCAAGTTTCAAGTTTCTTTAATAGTTGTCATACAGAAGTACAGAATACTTTCATACAAAATGCTTCTTACTGTTACGCTCCAGAGACTGTGCTAGACAAGATAGTATCAAATAACATAGTATAGCATGTAATTTAGAAGTAGAAAATGAGGTCACAGTGTTCAGTATAGACATATGTACAATGTTCGATGCAGAATAGACCGGCCGCCGCCTTGCGCGCACAGGGAGGGGTGGGGGAGGGCCTAGGAGGGGGGAAGGACATGTGGCACAGCAGGAGACAGGACATTGGACGAGAGGAGGAAAAGGGGAGGGATTTGCAAGTTCAATCACAGTATCCCCACATGAAGCTAGTAAGGGTTTCATTACTAGAATGAAATTGTGACGTTGATTTATGAGGGGTGGAATGTTCTCTTTGACGTAGGTCCTCTCTCTCTCTCTCTCTCTCTCTCTCTCTCTCTGTCTCTCTCTCTCTCTCTCTGTCTATCTCTCTCTCTCTCTCTCTACGTGCATATTATAATGTCCCGCATGGGGCGGTGCTTGGTAGGATAACACAGTATCAGTGTAAAGTCATTGACACACTTATCCCACAGACATCGAGGTTCTCTATCTTAGAGATATATCTGTGGGATAGTTATGACAAGGGATTGACGTTCTATACATACAGGCGTACACATCCGCCCTCTGTAATGTAATAAAGATACTTTAATAAAGGTCTCAGCTCTGTACTATAATAAAGATAATTTAATAATAAAGGTCTCTCATCTCTGTAATGTAAATAAAGATACTTTAATAAAGGTCTCCTCTCTGTACTGTAATAAAGATACTGTACCATCTGCCTGAGCCTGAGCCTTATATAGATGGAAGGCAACCACTAATCACACACACACACATGCAGAGAGAGAGAGAGCGAGAACATGACACTAGAGAGAGACACTAGAGAGAGAGACACTATAGAGAGACACTAGAGAGAGGCACTAGAGAGACAGACACTAGAGAGAGACTAGAGAGAGACACTAGAGAGAGACACTAGAGAGACAGACCCTAGAGAGACATTAGAGAGAGACACTAGAGGCAAACACTAGAGAGAGAGACACTAGAGAGACGCTAGAGAGAGGCACTAGAGAGACAGACCCTAGAGAGACACTAGAGAGAGGCACTAGAGAGACAGACACTAGAGAGAGACTAGAGAGAGACACTAGAGAGAGACACTAGAGAGACACTAGAGAGAGGCACTAGAGAGACAGACCCTAGAGAGACATTAGAGAGAGACACTAGAGGCAAACACTAGAGAGAGAGACACTAGAGAGACACTAGAGAGAGACACTAGAGAGAGACACTAGAGAGACACTAGAGATACACTAGAGAGAGAGACAATATAGAGAGACACTAGAGAGACACTAGAGAGAGGCACTAGAGAGACAGACACTAGAGAGAGAGAGACACTAGAGAGAGAAACACTAAAGAGACACTAGAGAGACACTAGAGAGAGAGACACTAGAGAGAGACACTAGAGAGAGAGACACTAGAGAGAGAGAGAGAGAGAGAGAGATAGACAGAGAAACAGAGAGAGAGACAGAGAGAGAGAGAGAGACAGAGAGAGAGAGAGAGAGAGAGAGAGAGAGAGAGAGTTAGACAGAGAGAGAGAGAGACAGAGAGACAGAGAGAGAGAGACAGAGAGAGAGAGAGAGAGAGAGAGAGAGAACCTACGTCACATGCACACACGACACACCCCTCATAAATCTATGCAGTGTACTAATGTACAGTACTATATAGTGCAAAGCAGAAATGGGATGAGGTACAATTTAGGTACAATTTACAGTAAGGTGTACGAGTTGTAGTGCAATCCTTCATCAATAAATATAAAGTGTGGGGAGTGGGTGCTACAGTGTGTTTGTTTAAAGTGGGTGTGTGCTATAAAGTGTGTGGAGTGGGTGCTACAGTGTGTTTGTTTAAAGTGAGTGTGTGCGTGTGGATGTGTGTGCTATGTGCGTTTGATGGTTGTTGTTTTGTAGTGTTCATTGTTCGTTTAGCAGCCTGATGGCCTGGGGATAGAAGCTTCTTCTGAGTCTTTCTGTGCTCGCCTTGAGACTCCGGTATCGCTTGCCTGACCGCAGCAGTTCAAAGAGGCAGTTGTTCGGGTGACTGGAGTCTTTAATGATTCTCTTAGCCTTGCCCTTGCAACGCTTGTTGTAAATGTTCTGGAGGGTGGGGAGCCCCCCTCCAATTGTGCGTTCGGCTGAACGTGTCACTCTTTGTAGTCTGCTTCGGTCTTGTGCAGTGCTATTCCCAAACCAGGAGGTGATGTTGCCAGTCAAGATGCTCTCTATTGTACATGAGTAGAAGTTCTTAAGGATCTTCTGACTGACTTGGAACTTCCTTAGGCGCCTAAGGAAGTAGAGGTGTTGTCATGCCTTCTTCACAACACTGTCAATGTGTGTGGTCCATGTCAAGTCCTCGGATATGTAGGCTCCGAGGTACTTAAAGCTGTTGACTCTCTCAACCGGTGCCCCGTCGATGCTGAGGGGGCTGTAGTCCTTGACCCCCGACCTCCTGAAGTCCACAATCATCTCCTTTGTTTTGCTGACGTTCAGGGAGAGGCTGTTTTCCTGGCACCATCCCGCCAGGACCTTGACCTCTTCCAGGTAGGCCCTCTCGTCGTTGGCAGAGATCAGGCCCACCACCACTGTGTCGTCAGCAAATTTGATGATTGTATTGCTACTCCGCTGAGCCACACAGTCGTGTGTGTACAGGGAGTAGAGGAGGGGACTCAGAACACAGCCCTGGGGGGCCCCTATGTTGAGGGTGATGGATGAGGAGGTGCAGTTGCCTGCTCTCACCACCTGGGGTCTGCCCGTCAGGAAGTCCAAGACCCACTGGCAGAGGTCATAGTTCAAGCCCAGGTCCCTGAGCTTGGCTATGAGTATGGAGGGGACTATGGTATTGAATGCCGAGCTGTAGTCGATGAATAGCATTCTCACATAGTTCCCCTGCCTCTTGTCCAGGTGTGATGCTGCTGTGTGCAGCACATGGGCTATGGCGTCCTCCGTGGACCTGTTGGGGCGGTATGCAAATTGCAGGGGGTCCATGTTGATGGGGAGGGAGGAGCAGATGTAGCCCTTTACTAGCTTCTCAAAGCACTTCATGGCTATGGAGGTGAGAGCTACAGGGCGGTAGTCGTTGAGGCAAGCAGGCTTGGATTTTTTTGGGTACAGGGATAATAGTGGACTTCTTCAGGCAGGTGGGGATGACAACCTGTTCTAAGGACAGGTTAAATATGTCAGTGAATACCGGGGCCAGTTGGTCGGCACAGACTTTTAGGACGCGGCCGGGGATGCCGTCCGGACCTGCTGCCTTCCTGATATTCACTTTTTTAAAGGTCCGCCTCACCTCATGCTCTGTTACCCTGAACACTGAGTCTCCATCAGCAGCAGACCCCCCCCCCCCCCCCCCATTGCCGTGGCTTGTGGGCTGGTGTTGTTATTACCAGCATCAAACCTCGCATAGAAGGTATTGAGGTAATTTGCTAAGGAGATGTCACTGTTCAGTTTGAGGGAGGCGCCTTTGTAGTCTGTCATCGTTTTGAGCCCCTGCCACATAGCTCTAGAGTCAGCCTGTTCAAACTGGAGTTCAATTTTATCCTTGTAGCGCCGTTTGGCCTCTGTCACTGTCCTCCTTACGTTGTATCGCGCCACCTTGTGGTCATTCATGTCATTCGTCGTTGTATGCTTTGGTGCGCGCTCTCAGAGCTTCACGGACGGATTTGTCTACCCAGGGTTTTTGATTTGGGTAAACTCTCATTGTGGTAGTGGGGATTGTTTCTTCCACCAAAGTACGAACATAGTCCAGCACTGTCTCCGTGTAGACATGAATGTTATCTGTGTCGCGGAACACGCTCCAGTCTGTGCAGTCAAACGCAGCCTGGAGCGTCTCCTCTGACGTCAAATCCCATTTCTGCACCTCTCGCGAGACTACGGGAGTGCTTTTGATTCTCTGTTTGTACTTTGGTGAAAGGAAAATGGACGCGTGATCTGACTTACCAAAGCCACTAGCAGAATGAGCCTTGTATCCACCCTTGAATTGCGTGTAACAGTGATCTAGGATGTTACCGCCTCTGGTGTTACAAGTCACATGCTGATAGAAGTCAGGTAATACCTTTCTCAGATTGGCGCTATTGAAATCACCCACCACTATTATGGCGGCGTTAACGTTCGCCGCTTGGATTTTATTTACCTCGTCGTGGAGTCTGGAGAGCGCGACATTATTGCTGGCTTGCGGTGGAATATACACTCCTACAAGGATGATCGCCGTTAACTCCCTCGGGAGGAAGAAAGGACGACACTTGATGGTTATATATTCCAGGTCTGGGCAGCAGTGGTTCGATAATTCCTTCACGTTAGCTGGATCGCTCCAATTGTTGTTAAACATGAAGGCAATACCTCCTCCACGTTGTTTGCCGGACAATGCTGATCTGTCCTTACGGTGGATGAAGAAGTGGTCGGCCGGTTGTATGGCGTGGTCTGGGACGTCCGGGGTCAACCACGTCTCGGTGAAGCAGAGAACGTTACAGTCTCTAACGTCTCTTTGGTATTGAATCCTTGCTCGGATGTCATCCAGTTTATTGTCAATTGATTGTACATTGGCTAGCAATATACTGGGTAGTGGCGTTCGGTGTCGTCTGGATCTCAGCCTGTTACGGATCCCAGCTCTCTTCCCTCGCCGCCTGATGATTCCTTTGTTCCTGGGGTCAGGATCTGGTCCCATTGTTCTGAGAATTTCCAAAGGCCATTGCTGCGGTTCGGAAAGCTGATTCAGGGAGTAATCCAATCGGTAAGTTTCCCGTAATCCGATGTCTATAAGTGACTGACGGTCATACACATTAAATGCACCTACTGTTGGTACAGACAAAACTCTTAAAACTATAAATATTAACAAAAGTAAGCACAATCTCGACGGAGCGAACAGACAGGCGACCGGGCATAGCGGCGCCATCTTGGAGTACTCATCTCTACCACCGACATGCCAACTAAACGTTCCAGGAATCGTAACAGTTTCCCACATGTACAATGACTACGGGTTATATACAGAAGAAATAACAGCATTTCAAATCACAACATGTCAAGGCCGGAATGAAGACAAACAAAGGGACAGTGGTTAGAGATCAAGGTCTTAACTTGGTCATGGGCGCACATGTTTACGAAACACAGATCAGGACCTTGGACCTTCATAGTAGCATCACACTTATTGAACTTCAGCTGGTCATCAATCTCTATCCCTAAGTATTTCATTCCGGAGCCTGTGTCTGTAGACTATATCATCGTCAACCTTTATTTATTCTCAAAATTACAATTGAGGTCACCCTCATTTTCAATGTAGTCGAGACTTTACAGACATTTCAATGCACACATTTCTACAATATAACAATAATAAATATTAATAACTATCTAGTATGGTAAAATGGGGGACCCTGATGTAAACAAGACGAAAGTCTTTCTCTGGTCTGCATCCCCTTAACAATTGTGTGTATTGAGCTGTATGTATTGTACCCATTCTGCAATCTGCTAATACAATTTTCAATCAATCAATCAATCAATCAGTACTCTCAGTCCAGAGTATATAAGTCTTATGTAGCGCTACCAGCTCTTACTGGGGGTCTTTTGAGTTATCCACACAGGGGCCAACCCTGAAACGATGGGGTTTGCTTGGTCTGATGACCTTTGAGCCCCTGAGCCAGTGCAGTTTATGCCTTGTACAGTATATCCCTGAAACTGTGTTATAACACAAATTCTATTCAGGCTACACCATGTGCAGATACTTAGTATAAATACCAAGCATTTCAATATACAGTATGAAAGCGTTTCGTTTTTTCATCCCAGGATCCCAAATGCTATCCTCATCATCCACAGTACATAACGGCACACAGCAAATTACGGAGCTAAAAACATGTTTTGTGTATAATTATGCCAGATTAGATTAGGTCTCCACAGAGGGTGTGGGTTGTCTCTCTGCTGGGTCAGGGCCTATAAAAGCCAGAGGTGTCCGACTGAAAGACACTTCACTCAGCTGCAGCTTCAGCATCAGACTCGTCCACAACCGGCCTGTGAGTAGAGAATCTGTCTAACGCTTCTTTTGCAGCTCTCTTCCTCTGCCTCTTTTTGCTCTGTGGTAAAATAGGATAGAGAGGCATCTCGGTTTATATTTAACTTGTTTTAGAGCATCTTTCTTTTAATGCATTTCTTTTTTTACACTTACTCTCTGAAGCATACTTTTCATCCTGTGTATATGTGATTCTCCTCTTTTGCGCAACAAAGGTTGTTGCAAGAGAACGAGAATAGTTAATTATAATAATAATTGAGAGTCCAAGCACTTGGTCTAAAGCCTCTGTTTTTCTTTCTTTCAGAATCATGAGCAGGAACTACATGTCCAAGTTCGATGAGCTCCGCAAGGGAGATTATCTCATGTCCAACAACCACGAATGGAAGGCTAAGTTCGAGGTCAGTACTTAAGGAACGACAGTGTTCTTCCTCTGAAATGGCGCCAAAGAGATGGCGTAACAGTGCTTTTGGAAAAATACTTTTGTGTGTCAAGGTATACTGTATATATTTGGGTCTTGAGAATTTATTTGTCAATTTCCCCCCCTCAAAATTCTATCATAGAATTCTTCCTGTTGCCATCGACATCATCATCAGAATGTTAAAGGGATAGTTCAGATTATTTGGAACCGTAGCCATATTTGTTACTTACCCACGATGATCACATAAATCAGTCAGATCCTTTTAGTTCTCAATATTCTAATAACTGCGGTGCGACTGTACACCTGGAAGGGTTGGTGACATCTATCTTCCATCTATGTCTCTGTGCAACTCTCGCAGGAGGACGGTAACTTTGTGATCTACGGCTGGAAGCCCATGTGGACGTCTGACACCGCCGGCCAGCGCGACGCCTGGCGCCTGTGCATGCAGGACGACTGCAACTTCGTCATGTACAAGAAGGACAACAAGATGATGTGGCAGACCAAGACCCAGGCCTCCGGTGCCTTCAAGATGTGCCACATGTACATGCGCAACGACGGCACCATGGTGATCGAGAGGGACGGCGAGGAGGTCTGGACCTCTTCCCAGTCCAAGGGCTTCAAGGCTTAAAGTTGCTGGAGCACAGCTGGAGCAGAGGGAGAAGATCACGCCACCGTGACCACCATCATGGCTGTACGAACCTCTCTTTGTATGCTCAATGTTCAATAAAGTGAAGGTTAAAAAAGATATCTGTTTCGTGCTGTTGTCATTTGACTGTCTTCATCTCACCGCCTATCCCTCCATCTGGAAAGAGAGAACAGAGGCCTTTGCCCGGAATGTTTGTGTAGTTCTCTTTCAGCCAACATGGCTGCCTGCCTTTATTACATTTTAGTTGATATGTTTCTCACATATCAACACATTGGCATACAATAGAGGCCTCTATTGAAGAACAAATTGTTGTTGTTCCTCCCATGAGTTTTGAGCAGAGAGATTATGAACCGAGTAGTCATTTGAATAAAAATAAAACATCAAAAAAATTCCCCAGATGAAAAGAATTCCTAATCTTTTCATTGATGGATATATTTGGAACATATATTTTGAACCCAGCATGAGTTGAATATCTCTTTTGGTGAGTGACAAAGCATTGTTTCATGCTAGCACCAATCCCTCCCTTTTGTCAGGACAGCCATCTTTGAAGCAGCATTCTTAGTGTGCCAGACACATGGCCGGTCTAGACATCGCTATTGGGTCTCATTCACCAACGGGCTTAAGACAAAAGATCAGACAAAATGTTGTCCTAGCTCCACTTAAGTTAAGCCTGTAGGTCCCCCAATTGGGGGACCCTGCTTTTCTTTATCATAGATTGATCAATAGAGACCGTATTAAATCCCCAATTATCATATCATGGGGTATCATTGGAAAGCCACACTCATTGGCTACAATCCTGTCCAAAGACTTTCGAGATCGCCAAATGATTGATGGAGCTAGAGCCCCCGGAGGTCGGGGGTGGTAATGTGTACTTTGGCGCACGTCTCAGATACCGGCATGTAACTCGAGAACCGCTGAACGGATTTTGTCACCTGAATGGGCAATTGACAGGCTTTAATTCTATCTATATATTGTATTAAAAGAAATGCACACCCAAGCCGCTAGAGGTCGGCAAAGTGGCATCGCGAATCGTCCTCATAAGGGCCCACAATAAGGTCAAGGTCAAGTTCAAGGTCAAATATGAATTTATAATTAAAATCGATTATCATTTATTACTCTATCTACAAATCCTTCTGTTTAATCATCTTCCCTTTAGTTATTTGCTTAGATTTTTTTTACACTTGATCTCAAGAAGGTGCTGAATGAGCTCAGTAAACGAGCTCAGTTTGCTCACAATTGTAACATGGTGTTATTCACCGGCACAGATGCAAAAATAAATCATAATTTATATTCTCCTTTTTTCCATTACAATTTACTCAAGCCTAGTAACAGACACAATATTTCTGACACTGAAAATACATACCCCCAGGTCCCTAGATGTTCCTAGATACCAATAACATGCAAATTGGCCTTGTAGAAGTGGAGCAATCTTCCATTTACTTAGGCATCTACCTTTAGGCAAAATTTCTGAAAATAGGGTTACAGGTTAATTTTCTGGCCGATTTTGGGATTCATGAACGGTCCCTTCTCCTGGATTCGGTCTTAACGAAGAGCAGGATTTAGGAGCACTGAAGAGCAGTCATAAGTCGGACAGACTGGTGTGCACCGTGTTCTTAAGGGCTTTATTTGGAGGAATCCTGGTGAATGCGTTCATGAACACTACAGACATCCTTGGAATTAAATAATCATAATAATAATAATAATAAATATGACAATTAAGTTTTACATTTACAGTCATGCCTCAAGAGGCATCTTGGTGTCTGAGAATAAATAAAAACACTACACAAATGACAGTGGATGAATAAATAAGAACTAAAGCTAATCGCGTGGATATATTTATAGTGGAATAGACTGTATTAATATTCCATATTTATACCGCCTTGTTGCGCCCTCCTGGCCACCTGTTCAGCGCACACACACACGCACACTGTATAGCCTACGTGTGTAATGAATGAACATAGGCTTATATTATTCTAATTACTTGTTTCATTGGGAGATAGTAGATACTGTATGCGCTGCCCTATAGTGTGAATGATCGGCTTGTGCTCAGGGTGCCTCGAGTTCGGTCTGAGCTTGGAAAATCTGCCTTCTCCTACGATGCTCCATACACATGGAATACCCTGCAAAAGACTCTAAAGCTCGGAACATTCCCGTCATTCATGGAGTTTAAAGGCATTGCACTTGACCTATGTACTGAATCATGTAATTGTTTTTAATCCATCATTGTAGTAATTGTAATTCATTGTAATTATTAACTGTTATGATATTTGTGTCCTTTGTTAACTCGTCATCACTGTAAATGAGGGAAACCTCAGTGCTTTCACGAGTATAAATAAAGGTTTGAAATGAAATGAAAATAGTAGTACGTACAGTACACATCTTAGCATGACATCTTAAGGCCGCCACAGAGTTGGGCGTACTGTGAGCCGACCGGACCTTGCGAGGCATGTCCACAATCGTGAGGTTTCAGGCAAGCTTACCACTGCTTACCAATTTCCTACATTTCTCATGCCAGTTTACTACATTTAATGCAGGTCGATGTCAAACAACATGCCAAGCAGCCTTTTGTGCGACACCGGTGTGCAACGCCTCTGTGGAGTCTGGTCCGCTCACACCTGACTCTGTGGCGACCTTAAGAGATGTCACGCTAAGATGTGTACTGTACTGTACTGTATTGTACTGTAGTAGAACTACAGTATGACTACTATAGGGCAGCACAGTATAGCAAACTCCTAATAAAACAAGTCATTAGAATAATATAAGGCCCATCAAAAGAGATATTCAACTCATGCTGGGTTAAAAATATATGTTCCAAATATATCCCCCAGTGAAAAGATTAGGAATTATTTTCATCTGGGGAATTTTTAGATGTTTCTTTTTTTTTTTTTTTCAAATGACTGACAGAGCCCTACTCGGTTCATAATAATCTCTTTGTTGTTGTCTGCTCAAAACTCAGAGGCCTCTATTGAATGCCAATGTGTTGATATGTGAGAAATATATCAGTGAAACAGTAATATCATTCCTTTACAATGTTTGATCTACTCTACCGGTGCACAGAAATGAGGCATTTTCTTTTTAAGACGGTTACCAACGGTCACAGGCAGCCATGTTGGCAGAAAGAGAACTACACAAACATTCCGGGCAAAGGCCTCTGTTCTCTCATTCCAGATGGAGGGATAGGTGGTGAGATGAAGACAGTCAAATGACAACAGCACGAAACAGATATCTTTTTTAGCCTTCCCTTTATTGAACATTGAGCATACAAAGAGAGATTCGTACAGCCATGATGGTGGTCACGGTGGCGTGATCTTCTCCCTCTGCTCCAGCTGTGCTCCAGCATCTTTAAGCCTTGAAGCCCTTGGACTGGGAAGAGGTCCAGACCTCCTCGCCGTCCCTCTCGATCACCATGGTGCCGTCGTTGCGCATGTACATGTGGCACATCTTGAAAGTACCGGAGGCCTGGGTCTTGGTCTGCCACAGCATCTTGTTGTCCCTCTTGTACATGACGAAGTTGCAGTCGTCCTGCATGCACAGGCGCCAGGCGTCGCGCTGGCCGGCGGTGTCAGACGTCCACATGGGCTTCCAGCCGTAGATCACGAAGTTACCGTCCTCCTGCGAGAGTTGCACAGAGACATAGATGGAAGATAGATGTCACCAACCCTTCCAGGTGTACAGTCGCACCGCAGTTATTAGAATATTGAGAACTAAAAGGATCTGACTGATTTATGTGATCATCGTGGGTAAGTAACAAATATGGCTACGGTTCCAAATAATCTGAACTATGCCTTTAACATTCTGATGATTATGTCGATGGCAAAAGGAAGAATTCTAAGATAGAATTTTGAGGGGGGGAAATTGACAAATAAATTCTCAAGACCCAAATATATACAGTATACCTTGACACACAAAAGTATTTTTCCAAAAGCACTGTTACGCGATCTCTTTAGCGCCATTTCAGAGGAAGAACACTGTCGTTCCTTAAGTACTGACCTCGAACTTAGCCTTCCATTCGTGGTTGTTGGACATGAGATAATCTCCCTTGCGGAGCTCATCGAACTTGGACATGTAGTTCCTGCTCATGATTCTGAAAGAAGAAAGAAACAGAGGCTTGAGACCAAGTGCTTGGACTCTCAATTATTATTATTATAATTAACTATTCTCGTTCTCTTGCAAAAACCTTTGTTGCGCAAAAGAGGAGAACCACATATACACAGGATGAAAAGTATGCTTCAGAGAGTAAGTATAAAAATAATGGATTAAAAGAAAGATGCTCTAGTCTAAAACAAGTTAAATATAAACCGAGATGTTTCTCTATCCTATTTTACCACAGAGCAGAAAGAGGCAGAGGAAGAGAGCTGCAAAAGAAGCGTTAGACAGATTCTCTACTCACAGGCCGGTTGTGGACGAGTCTGATGCTGAAGCTGCAGCTGAGTGAAGTGTCTTCCAGTCGGACGCCTCTAGCTTTTATAGGCCCTGACCCAGCAGAGAGACAACCCACACCCTCTGTGGAGACCTAATCTAATCTGGCATAATTATACACAAAACATGTTTTTAGCTCCGTAATTTGATGTGTGCCGTTATGTGCCGTGGTTGATGATGATAGCATTTGGGATCCTGGGATGAAAAAACAAAACGCTTTCATGTATTGAAATGCTTGGTATTTATACTAAGTATCTGCACATGGCTTAGCCTGAATAGAAAGTGTTATAACACAGTTTTAGGGATATACTGTACAAGCTATACACAGCACTGGCTCAGGGGCTCAAAGGTCATCAGACCAAGCAAACCCCAACAGTTACATATTAGTTATAAATTATTTATAACTCATTATCAACATTGTTTTTACTTGGTTTGTTCATCATTAAATAATGGTATTTAATGTGTAGTAACACATTTGTAGATGCT
The DNA here is from genome assembly GCF_963971535.1 of Notolepis coatsorum. Classification (NCBI taxonomy): domain Eukaryota; kingdom Metazoa; phylum Chordata; class Actinopteri; order Aulopiformes; family Paralepididae; genus Notolepis; species Notolepis coatsorum. The sequence continues at coordinate 18,035,508 of NC_140176.1, read as the reverse complement.
TTGAAAAATGGATATGAAAAAAAGACTACCTCCATTTATTTGTTCATGTTCAACAAATCATTTGTAAAACATTCTTAAAATATCTATAAATCATTTTCAAATGTTGTGTGCCCTAATTGTGTGCCATTATCTAAAGTGAAGACTATTCATTAACAATTGTCTAATACGGTTTATTTGTGGACTTTTATCAATACACACGAAGCAATTACCAGACTTGTCTTTTCATTTTCAACAAATGATTTATTAGACATTCATAAAACATCTATAAATCATTTGCAGATGCTATTGCGTGCCCTAATCTAAAGTGAAGACTATTCATCATTAACAAATGTCTAATACAGTTTGTTAATTATTTGTTGACTTTTTCATCACCTGTTACAAATGTTGTAGACAGCTTTTGGATCCATCCTTCTTTGTGACATCAAACAAGGTGAACTAAAATATTGTGAAAACATAAATCAATTCAAATCTAGACGAAAAAAATCAATTTTTGATAGGTACAGAAGGGAAGAAGAGCTTTAATTGCATATGAATAAATAAAAGTATGTATGATACTGTATTGTACGTTATATCATATTACATTATATAAATATATTATAATTAATTTGTATATTATATTGAACTATATTTGCAGTATATACTATTATATTATGGTACTATATTATATTGTATATATCATGTACTATATATCTCACATCACATTATATATATATATTATGTACTATATACTATTATATATACTATTATATACTGCAAGTATACTATACTGTAATGTGTACTATATGTGTGTACTGTAATGTGTACTATATGTATGTACTATGTATGTATGTAAATAAATTAAACGTAAGTCTTCAGGGGTAGGGCCCGACAAGCCTAGTGCTTCTCCCTATCCCTTTTCGGACAATTGGACAATGCTGCAATAGCAGCTGGTAAACATTTTGGCGATTTATGGAATGACCGTTGTTATGTGTCCAAAGCCCGAAATAAAAAACAACTGAACTGAACTGAACAGTGACAGAATTAGGACTAAATATAAATGCTATTTTATTAACATTATAAAATACATGTGCACACATAACTTATAATGTAACCTGGGGGACACTAGGACCCAGGAGTTCCCTGGTCAGGTATTACCGGAGTATGTAGCCTATTTGAGCACACCTGAAGACTGGGCTGTTGTTATGCAAAGACAGCTGTGGTCGGTAGTACTTACGCGGGTGGCCTGAATTCTTTGCATTCTGAAAACATGCATGGGACATGTCCCATGTGTCTCCCCCCCCCCCCCCCCCAGCTTGATATGATGATTTCATTCCATTTATTTGTGTGGTTCTTAGCACTGAATTTTGAGGGAAGGTTGCATCAAAATAACTGTGTTTTGTTTCGTAGTGGCGTTTCATATTGCATCACATTGTAGAGGGAGTCACACACGAGTGAGACTTGAAAGTTCACGTTTGTTCTCGTCCGTTTGAATGGAAACTACATACACATTATACATTAGCAGAGCCAAGGAATTCGTGCTGCCCCACGCTTTTAAGGTATGAGCAGGCTAAACACCTTTTTCGTTGGTAAATCTATTCCATAATTTCCGACCTACAACGTACAGTATAGTCCCCCACCACATCAAGTATGTCTACCCAAAATATAGGAGTCCTATATTTTGGGTAGACATACTTGATGTGGTGGGCGCTAACGTTACATTTGAATGATGTGTTTGTTCCAACCCTTTCACTGCCACACTACAGAAGGTTAACCCTTTACTATCACACTACCGACGGTTACCTTAAAGGGTTAACCTTCTGTAGTATGGCAGTGAAAGGGTTAACCTGGTGTTGTGCGGCAGTGAACGGGTTAACCTTCTGTGTATTGTCGCAGTGAAAGGGTTAACTGTTTGGTAGAGTGGCAGTGAAAGGGCTAATGTGTGCTCAGTATATTGCGGTATGCAGGGGCGTAATGGGGGGAGACACATGGGACATGTCCCATGCATGTTTCCAGAATGCAAATAATTCAGGCCACAGCTGTCTTTACATAACACCTAACACCTACACCTGTATCCTGTTTATTGACTTTAGGCCCTTGGCGGTATGTGATGATGACATGAGGGTAATAATTCTTTGTATTTTCAGGCTGTATCGGCGCCTATACAGCCTGAAAATACAAATAATTATTACCCTTGTGTAGCATGTCACAAAGAAGGGTGGATCCGAAAGCTGTCTACAACATTTGTAACAGGTGATGAAAAAGTCAACAAATAATTAACAAACTATTAGACATTTGTTAATGATGAATAGTCTTCACTTTAGATTAGGGCACGCAATAGCATCTGCAAATTATTTACAGATGTTTTATGAATGTCTAACAAATCATTTGTTAAACATGAAAAGACAAGTCTTTTAAGAATGTTTTACAAATGATTAGTTGAACATGAACAAATAAATGGAGGTATAGTCGTTTTTTCATATCCATTTTTAAAATAATCAAAAAATGTGTTACTACACATTAAATAATATTATTTAATGATGAACAAATCAATTACAAACAATATTGATAATGAGTTATAAATAATGTGTAACTAATTTGTAAATGTTGTACAAATATAGTTATAAATGATTTAATAATAGTTTACGAATGTATAGAAATGGTTTGTTCATGATTAGTTCATTATCTACAAATACCTTATAAATGTGTTATTATAAAGTGTTACCCATTTTTATTTTCAAATGACTGACAGGGCCCTACTCGACAGGCAGCCATGTTGGCAGAAAGATAACTACACAAACATTCTGGGCAAGGCCTCTGTTCTCTCTTTCCAGATGGAGGAATAGTCTGTAAGATGACAGTCAAATGACAACAGCACGAAACAGATATATTTTTTACCCTTCACTTTATTGAACATTGAGCATACAAAGAGATTCGTACAGCCATGATGGTGGTCACGGTGGCGTGATCTTCTCCCTCTGCTCCAGCTGTGCTCCAGCGACTTTGTGCTCCAGCGACTTTAAGCCTTGAAGCCCTGGGACTGGGAAGAGGTCCAGACCTCCTCGCCATCCCTCTCGATCACCATGGTGCCGTCGTTGCGCATGTACATGTGGCACATCTTGAAGGCACCGGAGGCCTGGGTCTTGGTCTGCCACATCATCTTGTTGTCCCTCTTGTACATGACGAAGTTGCAGTCGTCCTGCATGCACAGGCGCCAGGCGTCACGCTGGCCGGCGGTGTCAGATGTCCACATGGGCTTCCAGCCGTAGATCACGAAGTTACCGTCCTCCTGCGAGAGTTGCACAGATTCATAGATGGAAGATAGATGTCACCAACCCTTCCAGGTGTACAGTCGCACCGCAGTTATTAGAATATTGAGAACTAAAAGGATCTGACTGATTTATGTGATCATCGTGGGTAAGTAACAAATATGACTAGGGTTCCAAATAATCTGAACTATCCCTTTAACATTCTGATGATGATGTCGATGACTATGGGAAGAATTCTAAGATAGAATTTTGAGGAAATAAAAAAGAAAAAGAAATTCTCAAGACCCAAATATATACAGTATACCTTGACACACAAAAGTATTTTTCCAAAAGCACTGTTACGCGATCTCTTTAGAGGAAGAACACTGTCGTTCCCCAAGTACTGACCTCGAACTTAGCCTTCCATTCGTGGTTGTTGGACATGAGATAATCTCCCTTACGGAGCTCATCGAACTTGGACATGTAGTTCCTGCTCATGATTCTGAAAGAAAAAAGAAACAGAGGCTTGAGACCAAGTGCTTGGACTCTCAATTATATTCTCGTTCTCTTGCAAAAAACGTTGTTGCACAGAACCACATATACACAGGATAAAAAGTAGGCTTCAGAGAGTAAGTAAAAAAAAAAAAAAACACAAAAAAACAGATGCTCTAAAACAAGTTAAATATAAACCGAGATGCCTCTTTGGACTATCCTATTTTACCACAGTGCAAAAAGAGGCAGAGGAAGAGAGCTGCAAAAGAAGCATTAGACAGATTGTCTACTCACAGGCCGGTTGTGGACGAGTCTGATGCTGAAGCTGCAGCTGAGTGAAGTGTCTTCCAGTCGGACACCTCTGGCTTTTATAGGCCCTGACCCAGCAGAGAGACAACCCACACCCTCTGTGGAGACCTAATCTAATCTGGCATAATTATACACAAAACATGTTTTTAGCTCCGTAATTGGATGTGTGCCGTTATGTACTGTGGATGATGATAGCAAACATGACAGTATAGAGATACTGTTTACACTATGAGATTTATAATGCATTAGGTTAGATGCCATCACATTTAAAGGGGGGTGTTAATCGTCTGGTTCTGTGACCTACTGTCTCTAGACCTTGTCCTTATCGTGTATATCTCCATGTTTACATGAACAACAACCTAATATCAGCACCTCTCTGGAAACAATCCCAGGGACACATGAATCAACAGTTCAACTATCACAGAATCTATTGAGTGATCTGATCACCATCCCGATCTATTTTTAGCGGCCCTCGTTGAAGAGGCCTGCTTTGCCGAATCCCCTCTCCTTCATTTGGTCGTCCTTAGACGTCCTTAGATTCCAATCATCCCGGTCCTCCATACATCGGGCCAGTTCCATAGAGCTATCCACACCTGCGTCCTTCCTCAGTATGTCCACCACGTATGTTGGCATGGGACGTCCTCTTGGTCGGTGCCCGTGTGTTGGCTCCCAGAGCACTAGCTTGCTAGCCGGAAGTTCCTGGTGTCGGTGGCAGTGACCTGCAAGTTTCATCCTCCTGGATGCCACCTTGTCACTCAGCCTTGGTAGCCCCCCGTACAGATGCTTGTTGGTTACATGCTCGTTCTGGTCGATGTTCAGTACCACACACAGCATTCTGGTATAGCATCCGTCCAGAGACTTCTGCAGGGTGGGCTTCAGGGTCCATGATTCGCAGCCATAGAGGAGTACAGACTCCACGGTTGCTTGGAAGAAGCAAATTTTGATGTGTCGGGGGAGACTGGATTTCCACACGCTATTCATGCCAGTCAGGGCCATGCCAGTGCCTTCCACACCTTAAGGTCCCGCTCTGTTGAGTTGACCCAGGAACCCAGGTATTTGAAGTTGCTGACCTCTGCCAGAGCATTGCCCCCTTTTTCTTTTTTTTTTTCTTTTTTGAGGGCACTCCATCCAAAAAAATTTACTTTTCATTTAATAATTTCGTTTTCCTGAACAGGAAGTGACGATTCTGTCTGATAAAGAACGTTCCATTACCTTAGCCGCATTTCTCCTGCCGTATTTCTCTCGGGCTAGACGCAATAGTGCTCTGAGTGCGCGTCACTGTTTGATCGCTGTATCCGTCGCAGCCAATCAGTGCGTAATGCACTGTGCGTTGAAATATGATGTTTATGATGGAAGCCGGGCGCGATTTGAAGCGGTCTAAGCAGCAGCGTCTATCTTTTTTTTCCGTAGCAGCATTTTTTTCCTTAGCCGCATTTCGCGGAGACGCTCTCTCTGATTGGCCAACACCATTTTCTAGCTTCTAGGTTGGCAGACTGTGTTGTTGTTATGCAGCTATTTGTCTTAGAGCGTGAAGGCAAGTTCTTTCGACGGTTAACTAAGCTTAGGCACTCTTTCAAAGTTGGTTAAGGTTAGAGTTTGTCTTAGAGCAGGGCGATAGAACGCCAGGTAGTTTGCAGGCTGTTTGACGAGGAAATGGGCAAAGACACAGCTCTTCACAGTACTTGTTGCCGTTGTTGGTTAACAACAAGCTATATGGATGCAGTGTGGACAACTGGACATGCATGGACAATGGACATCAACACAATCTGGACAGTGGAGTGGAGTGGATATACTTTATCAAGCCCTTCTGCCCTGCTGGACCACTGTGCGTTTCAACTTAACAAGGTATAGTTGGATCTCTCTCTCTCTCTCTCTCTCTCTCTCTCTCTCTCTCTCTCTCTCTCTCTCTCTCTCTCTCTTTCTCTTTCTCTTCTCTTCTCTCTCGCTCTCTCTCGCTCTCTCTCTCGCTCTCTCTCTCTCTCTCTCTCTCTCTCTCTCTCTCTCTCTCTCTCTCTCTCTCTCTCTCTCTCTCTCTCTCTCTCTAATTTTGCCGCGTGTGGGGCATAACCACTCAGACAATGAATGGTAACTTGTTTAAAATGACGAGATATACATATGTGTTTATTATTGAATCGATCTGACATCATCTGAGAGAGAGAGAGAGAGAGAGAGAGAGAGAGAGAGAGAGAGAGAGAGAGAGAGAGAGAGAGAGAGAGAGAGAGAGAGAGAGAGAGAGAGAGAGCTGTGCGTGTTTGTGTTGGGCTATTGGAAACGTGGTTGCATTTGACTGACTGTGATCATATATTGATCGATGGCAATGGTGATAATATTCGCCAATGCGTGCCTTGTACATGTTTGCAAAATGTTTGTTATAGCGCCCCCAGGTGGAGAAGAATCCACGAGCCGCCACTGGAGGAGACTCTCTACCAGGGAGTAGCCCTGCACGTCAGGTTGTGTAATATGCGTGTGTTTGTTTCCCCGACAGAAGCTCCTCCCTCTCTCTCTCTCTCCCTCTCTATCTCTCTCTCTCTCTCTCTCTCTCTCGCTCGTTCTCTCTCTGCCTCGCTCTGTTTGAGGAAGTGAAGATATTTCCACTCGCTCTGCTGTCGCTGTCAACCATAGAGGGGAAGTTAGTTATGCGAATCACTACCCTATTCACGTCAGCAATACCATCAAATCAGAACAGCTTAGTTGAGTGAGGGAAGATCTTGTGAACTCGAGACTAGACTGATGAGTCAATATGGTAATTAGAGACACAGACCCATTGATACTAACCCCTATTGCTATAAAACAATGCTAAATACTGAAAAAAGCCATTTATAATCCATGTCCCCTTTAAGAGATGTCACACTAAGATGTGTACTGTACTGTACTGTATTGTACTGTAGTAGAACTACAGTATGACTACTATAGGGCAGCGCAGTATCTGCGATCTCCTAATAAAACAAGTAATTCGAATAATATAAGCCTATGTTCATTCATTACGTGCGTAGACTACAGTACGCGCGTGCACGTGTGTGTTTGTGCGCGCTGCGGCTGGTGGCCAGGAGCGCACAACAAGACCGTATAAATATGGAATATTTAAAGGTGTCTATTCCAGGGGTTCCCAAAGTGGGGGTCGCGACCCCCAGGGCCCGCCGGATGATAAAAAAATTAATAAAGATAACCTAGGTGGGGAACAACCAGGAGATCACTGCAACTCACACAAGTTGGAGAACTATCTCTCTCTCTCTCTTGCTCTCACACACACACAATATGATTGGTGGAGGCGGGACCCTTACAAAAAACTGTTGTTGCTAATCATTGACACATGCTAGCCTGTAATAATCCCCCCCAGAAAAATCTACTTTGCATTTGATATATTGCAAATATATGCCATCACACACACTGGCATTTAAAGGGTTAGAATTATAAAATGAATATGTGGTGTTATGATCAGGGCTGAAGTAGAATAAAAGATTGTATTTTTTTCAATCTGACATTACAAAAAAACAGAAAATCCATCTAAATCAGTGTTGTTGCTAATCATACATATGCTAGCCTGTTTTTTAACAATAATTTGTGATGCCATCACAAACACTGGCATTTAAAGGGTACAAATAAAAAAGATCCTGCACCAGAATGCAGGAAATGAAGTCTTTGTAACTAAACATTTCCTGGTGAGGGACCCCCAGACCCCCTGCTTAAAAAGTGGCCTGACTGGGGCTATATTTTGCACTATATTTCCTGGCCTGAATGATTTCCCCAGTCCGGCCCTGGTTAAAAGCCTCCAATGCTTATTAGTGTGTGTGCGTTTGAACGTTTGCATGTTTCAACCATACATTTCCATTAATTTTTTATTTTTTTTTATATTATAATTTTTTTTACCTCCTATAATAGTGGGGGTTGCGGCTCTCTGACACCGTTATTTGGGGGTCGCGGCCTGAAAAGTTTGGGAACCCCTGGTCTATTCCACTATATAGTGTGCTGTATGATGACAATACCGTGCGGCAAAGGGAACCGCTCCCGACTACCTCCGGCCAATGGTCTCTAACTACACACCCTCAAGACCCCTACGCTCTGCATCTTCTGGCCGTCTCAAACCCACTCATATCCGAGCTCTGGGAGGGTCATCAAGGAGAACCTGCCTTTTCTCAGTCCTTGCCCCACAATGGTGGAATGAACTATCCACCCCAGTTAGGACAGCCGAAACCCGTCCAATCTTTCGCCGTCGACTAAAGACACACTTCTTCAACCATTATCTGAAATTTTTAAAATGTACAAAAAAATAACTAACCTTACTGTCATGCACTTGTCCTAATAAACTAACCTACACTGTAGCACTCAACACTTTGATGAACATTGTTACTCAGCTGATAGCAGTGGCGGCTCGCCACCGGGGGCGCTAGGGCGCCGACCCACCTGTTAAATGAGAGAAGAAGAAAAAAAAACTTTTTTGTTTTTTGTTTTATAGCCCTATAAATAATATAAACATGTTTAAAATGAATAATATTTACTCATTTTAAGTATGTTTGTGTTTCCAATGCACAATATAACTTAATTTTACAAAGATTAATAATAGTTTTCCTGAACAGGAAGTGACGATTCTGTCTGATATAGACCTTTTCATTACGTAGCCGCAGGCATTTCTCCTCGCCGTATTTCTCTCTGGGCTAGGCGCAATTGCGCCTGGAGTGCGCGTGCCCGCCGTGCACTGGTTCATCGCTGTATCCGTCGCAGCCACGCGCTTTGCGTTGAATATGATGTATTATGATGGAACTCGGGCGCTGGTTTGAAACGACCTAGCAAGCAGCCGAGCGTCTAAAAGCTCTCTGATTGGCCGACGCGGTACTTTCCGTAACCGCAGTTTGCAACATGAGTTTATGCTGTTGTTGTGTTGTGTGATGCAGATATTTGTCTTGGAGCGTGATGGCAAGTTCTTTCAACGGTTAGGCTTAGGCACTCTTTCAAAGTTGGTTAAGGTTAGAGTTTGTCTTAGAGCAGGGCGATAGAACACCAGGTAGTTTGCAGGCTGTTCGAAGCGGACATGGACAAAGGAGGGACATGCATGGACAATGGATGGACATCAACACAGGCTGGATGGACAATGCCATGGAGTGGATATACTTTATCAACAAGCCAACAACAAGGTAGATTAGCGATCTTAACTCTAGTTTAATACATGATACGTTGTCTACTGATGCCGCATAATATCAACAGCTGATTCGTTGTAACGTTACAGCTTTCAGCTAACGTTAGCTACTGCTAGCTGTTAGCTCCGTTAGCTTAGCTGGCCACTTTTATAATTACTGCATGGAAACGGAGTAACGTTAACGTTTAAACGTTATGTCGAGGTCATACAATACTACAGTCGACATAAGGTTAACGTTACCCCGTTTCCATGAAGTGTTTAAATAGCAGCAATCTTGTTGAAAATGTAACGTTACTAAAATGCTCTCTCTCTCTCTCTCTCTCTCTCTCTCTCTCTCTCTCTCTCTCTCTCTCTTTCTTTTGGATTGAAAATACGTGGATTATGGCTTGTTCAATATCGTCTATGTTTGAATGAATGAATGAATGAATGAAAACTTTATTAACAGATTGCAGAATGGGTACAATACAGTACGGCTCAATACACACAATTGTTAAGGGGATGCAGACCAGAGAAAGACGTTTGTCTTGTTTACATCAGGGTCCCAGATTTTCGATTCATATCGATAGTTTAATAGCTAGCCTTGGCTCGTTTAACAATATGCAAAATATGTGTACAGCCCTGTACTCATACTGAAGTTATTCTTGGTATATAATACGTATATACTAGGTCTGATTGTGTAACGAATCGATTCCACGTCGCGCTGTGTGTGAGAGAGAGAAGGAGAGAGAGGGAGAGATCTGCGTGTGTTTGGAGACGGAGCGAGTTTTGTTTCTAACTTTTCTATTTATATATTGTGTTTCAAGTTGTGAATTAGACTATACTTTATTTGACTGGTTGTGTGTTGTTGTAGTAACAGCTGAGCGACTCGTTCATAAGAGCCGATTCATTGCCGTGAGCGTGAGTCGAATCGCTCACGTCTTGCCATGAGTCGGTTGCGTGGTACTGTACATGTTTGCAAAATGTTTTGGTATAGCGCCCCTAGTGGAGAGAGAACCAGCAGCCGCTACTGGCTGATAGAGTTGTGCCCTTCCTGATGACTTGTCGTACAGAACTTGTAAGTCGCTTTGGATAAAAGCATCAGCTAAATGACTAAATGTAAATGTAAATACATTTGAATCTAATCTAATTTTGATCCGTCACAAAGCGCTTCGTCTCTACCTGTTGAATACGGGGCAATGTTGACCCTTGTTTTGTGCACGGGCCTCGCATTATAATGAGCTGGAGGGGCGTGTCTGTATGCAAATGAAGTAAACAGGAATGCGCTCCCCAGTTTGTGAATGAGTGACGTATGATCATTCAGGGGTTCCTAGCTGTTATCATTTGGCAAGTTAAGACAACAGGCTTGTTTGATAGGCCTGTGCAGTTTTGACCACGGCCGTGTCAATCACGTTGCATGCCGGTTAGAATGTTGTCCAACTTTCTCTGGAAATCTGACTGCGCGAGCCGCGGAAATCTCACGGGAGCGAGCCACTCGCAGTTTTCAGTTTTCAGTTGCTCTCCACCGACTGCTCAACCTCATGCATGATGGGAAACGACATGCTCTGGTTTGCACAAAGCGCCCATTGGCTCAGAAAAGTTGTCACCACCCACAAGGAAGTTATGAGACGTCTATTTTATCCATCATTATTCCAAGATAAACTTCATGAACTGTCAGACAGACACCAAATTATTTTTGTCACAGTACTGACATTCACAATTGAACGCTTTACACATTCCTCATAAATGCTGTCTTAATAAACATCTCTGCAATGGAGTTTATATCGAAATAACAGTATCAACCCCCCTGAACAAAATATAATGAGAAAGTTATTTGAAGAAGCTCTTGGTACACAAACTCCTGTATCTAATAATAATAATAAATGAAGACTTGATTCACATCAATTTGTAGTGAGTGTTATAGTATTTCTACCTGTGTGTGTGTGTGTGTGTGTGTGTGTGTGTGTGTGTGTGTGTGTGTGTGTGTGTGTGTGTGTGTGTGTGTGTGTGTGTGTGTGCGTGTGTGCGTGTGCGTGTGCGTGTGTGTGTGTGTGTGTGTGTGTGTGTGTGTGTGTGTGTGTGAGAACACGAACATGATATCTGTCACTGAGAGACGAGGCGAGCAGTCAACTCAAGGAGTGTTTGACCTTTTGACTCCTCCCCCAGCTGTAATCGGCTACTCTCACTTGTTTCAGAGGTGAGCCGAAAGTCATCTCAAACAACCCTAATTCCACGCGTTGATGAATCCGGGAGTAATTGTCGTCGGCTTTCTCTTACGACTTTCCAAGGAGGTTGTCGTAACACAAATCTTAAGACAATGTTGGTGAATGAGGTCCATTGTCCCTGCTGTTCCTTGTGCCAAGAGTAAATCTCATTAGGAGATGGAAGACACCAAGCCTGACATATGGTCCCTCTCCAACATCGTCCCGGTACCGGAGTCTGGAGACCTGGCTAAGCCAGATAACTATCGCGGCATCAGCCTGACCTGTGTCATTGCAAAGATGTTCAACCGCATGATACTTACCGGATTCGGGATGCCATTGACCCCCACCCAGGGGTGTAGCTCCAGATTCTGGGCCCCATGAAAGAATGTATTTGTAGGCCCCCAGTGAATGCGAGCGCGCATAAGCGCGCAAGCGGAATTTTTTTTTGCCATTTTTTTATTGATGAAAACGCATAATATGGTTTTTACCTATACATTCGGATCAGCAGTTCAGCACCTGCACTGTTGGTGGGTGAGCCTAGTAAAGGATGTCGCATTGCGTTCATCTTCAATGAATGGACCAATGCAATAGTCTACCAAAGCCCCCCCTCTCTCTCTATATATCTCACACACACACACACACACACACACACTTCAGAAACAAACATAGTATCAATGAGAGCATCAATAATACACCTGAGTGATGTCTAGTAAAAAACAAACAAAAAAAAAAAAAAAATTTGTGGGCCCCCCCCCCCAGTGCTGGGCCCTTGGAATCATCCTAAGCTACCCCCCCCCAGCTACGCCCCTGCCCCCACCTGAGGGACAATCAAAATGGCTTCAGAAAGGGAAGGACCACCGTAGCCCAGATCCTGGCCGGAGGATCATGGAGGAGGTGAAAAAGAACAACCTTACAGCGGTTCTCTGTTTCATTGATTTATTGAATCTTTTGATTCAATGCACAGAGGTATACTGGTGAAAATCCTTAAAGCCTACGGGGTCCCTCCTAACCTGCTCCGGGCTATAGAGGCCATGTACACAGGGACACAAGAGCCAAGGTGGTAACCCCAGACGGTGAAAGTGAGGAGTTTGACATCCATGCAGGGGTGCTACAAGGGGAGACTCTTGCCCTCTTTCTCTTCACTGTAGCCCTGGACTACGCGCTTAGGAAAGCCATTACTGGGTGGGAGCAAGAGCTGGGCTTCACAATCACACCCCGGAAGTCCAGAAGAAACCCTGCTGTAGTCCTGGCAGACCTGGATTATGCAGATGACATATCTGCCTGATGTCTGACCGTGTGGAGCAAGCTCTGGAGCTCTTGAACAGAGTGGAGGCAGAATGCACCAGGGTTGGCCTCAGGCTGAATGCAAAGAAGACTGAGGTCATTACTTATAACATCCCCCTGGACCATCCACCTCTCAACACAGCAGGAGGCAATGCTCTGGCAGAGGTCAGCGACTTCAAATACCTGGGTTCCTGGGTCAATTCAACAGAGCGGGACCGGTGAGAAAGGCACTGGCATAGAGGGCCCTGACTGGCATGAATAGCGTGTGGAAATCCAGTCTCCCCCAACACATCAAAATTAGCTTCTGTTCAGGCTAAACCATGTGCGGATACTTAGTATAAATATCAAGCATTTCAATACAGTATGAAAGCATTTAGTTAACTTTTTTTCATCCCAGGATCCCCAATGCTATCATCATCCACAGCACATAACGGCACACATCAAATTATGGAGCTAAAAACATGTTTTGTGTATAATTATGCCAGATTAGATTAGGTCTCCACAGAGGGTGTGGGTTGTCTCTCTGCTGGGTCAGGGCCTATAAAAGCCAGAGGTGTCCGACTGGAAGACACTTCACTCAGCTGCAGCTTCAGCATCAGACTCGTCCACAACCGGCCTGTGAGTAGAGAATCTGTCTAACGCTTCTTTTGCAGCTCTCTTCCTCTGCCTCGTTTTGCTCTGTGGTAAAATAGGATAGAGAGCCAGCCTACTCTCTAACTTGTTTAACTTGTTTTAGAGCATTTTCTTTTATTTTTGTTTTTACACTTACACCGGTTTTTGCAAGAGAACGAGAATAGAATTGAGAATTGGTCTCAAGCCTCTGTTTTTCTTTCTTTCAGAATCATGAGCAGGAACTACATGTCCAAGTTCGATGAGCTCCGCAAGGGAGATTATCTCATGTCCAACAACCACGAATGGAAGGCTAAGTTCGAGGTCAGTACTTAAGGAACGACAGTGTTCTTCCTCTGAAATGGCGCTAAAGAGATCGCGTAAATACTTTTGTGTGTCAATGTATACTGTATATATTTGGGTCTTGAGAATTTCTTTTTCTTTTTTATTTCCTCAAAATTCTATCTTAGAATTCTTCCTATAGCCATCGACATCATCATCAGAATGTGAAAGGGATAGTTTCGATTATTTGGAACCGTAGCCATATTTGTTACTTACCCACAATGATCACATAAATCAGTGAGATCCTTTTAGTTCTCAAAATTCTAATAACTGCGGTGCGACTGTACATCTGGAAGTGTTGGTGACATCTATCTTCCATCTATGTCTCTGTGCAACTCTTGCAGGAGGACGGTAACTTTGTGATCTACGGCTGGAAGCCCATGTGGACGTCTGACACCGCCGGCCAGCGTGACGCCTGGCGCCTGTGCATGCAGGACGACTGCAACTTCGTCATGTACAAGAGGGACAACAAGATGATGTGGCAGACCAAGACCCAGGCCTCCGGTGCCTTCAAGATGTGCCACATGTACATGCGCAACGACGGCACCATGGTGATTGAGAGGGACGGCGAGGAGGTCTGGACCTCTTCCCAGTCCCAGGGCTTCAAGGCTTAAAGTTGCTGGAGCACAGCTGGAGCAGAGGGAGAAGATCACTCCACCGTGACCACCATCATGGCTGTACGAACCTCTCTTTGTATGCTCAATGTTCAATAAAGTGAAGGGTAAAAAATATATCTGTTTCGTGCTGTTGTCATTTGACTGTGTTCAGCTCACCAGCCACCTATCCCTCCATCTGGAATGAGAGAACAGAGGCCTTGTGTTTGTGTAGTTCTCTTTCTGCCAACATGGCTGCCTGTGAGCTTTCAAAATAAAATGCCTAATTTTATTTTGATAGATAAAACATTGTAAAAGCACGATGTTCAATCAATCAAATTTGATTGATTGAAACTTTTATTAACAGATTGCAGAATGGGTACAATACAGTACGGCTCAATACACACAATTGTTAAGGGGATGCAGACCAGAGAAAGACGTTTGTCTTGTTTACATCAGGGTCCTCCATTTTCAATTCATCATAACACTTATGACATACACGACATACCGATATAAAGTACTGTTACATCCAGACATTTATGACATACAAGATATACAAATATACAGTACTGTTTATTTACAGACATAGTTTCTAAAAGAGAATATATACATTTGAGGGGGAGGGAACTGTACATTGGGGGGGGGGGTTGGGTGGGGGGGGGGGGACATTTACCGGGGCCAGTTTCGAATTGCGGCCTCCTGTAGGTGCTCTTTTAAAACGGTTTTGAAGGTGGGTAGGGATTCACATTCTTTTACGGCTGTGGGTAGGGCGTGTTTAGTCCCTTGTTTGAGCCGAATCTGGGTTGCACATGATTTGTGGAACTCCCTCTGGTGTTGTGGTCGTGGTATTCACTGGCCTTTGGGAAGTATTTCGACATGTACATGGGTACCTTAGTGGTGTAGTGTATCTTGTAGACCAGGCCCATTGCAAGTTGCTGTACTCTGTCATCTACTCCAGGGGTTCCCAAAGTTTTCAGGGCGCGACCCCCGAAATAACGGTGTCAGAGAGCCGTGACCCCCACTATTATAGGAGGTCATTTTCAAAAAAAGAAATTATAATATATATATATTTTTTTTATAAATGGAAATGTATGGTTGAAACATGCAAACGTTCAAACACACACACACTAATAAGCATTGGAGGCTTTTAACCAGGGCCGGACGCGTCTATTCGAATACCAACCGTTTTGTGCGTTTTGCGAATCTGATTGGCCACTGACGTTTCTGGTCATGTGACATGTGCGCCCAATCGCGTGACGAGCTGTGTCTTTGCCCATTTCCGTGTCGAACAGCCTGCAAACTACCTAACGCCTAGTTTATCACTGGTTAAGCTTAGGCGACTCTTTCGAAGTTGGTTAAGGTTAGAGTTTGGAATCGCCATGCTCTAAGACAAACTCTAACCTTAACCAACTTCGAAAGAGTGCCTAAGCTTAACCGTCGAAAGAACTTGCCGTCACACGATTGGTGCACATGTCACATGACCAGAAACGTCAGTGGCCAATCAGATTAGCAAAACGCACAAAACGGTTGGTATTCGAATGTAGGCGGGCCGGACTGGGGAAATCATTCAGGCCAGGAAATATAGTGCGAAATATAGCCCCAGTCAGGCCACTTTTTAAGGATTTTTTTTGTTACAAAGACTTCATTTCCTGCATTCTGGTGTAGGAATTTCTTTTATTTATACCCTTTAAATGCCAGTGTTTGTGATGGCATCACAAATTATTGTTAAAAAACAGGCTAGCATATGTATGATTAGCAACAACACTGATTTTGATGGATTTTCAGTTTTTTTGCAATGTCAGATTGAAAAAAATACTCACTCTTACCATAAGGGACTAAATTGTCCTCTTCAAAAACGCCATAAAATATTACTATATGTTGAAATACCACCTTTTCTTTCATAAATCTTTTATTCAACTTCAGCCCTGATCATAACACCACATATTCATTTTATAATTCTAACCCTTTATATGCCAGTGTGTGTGATGACATATATTTGCAGGCTAGCATGTGTCAATGATTTGCAACAACACTGATTTTGATGGATTTTTTGTTTTTTGTAAGGGTCCCGCCTCCACCAATCACATGCGGCTCCCTTTGTGTGTGTGTGTGTGTGAACAAGAGAGAGAGCGAGCGAGAGAGATAGTTCTCCAGCTTGTGTGAGTTGCAGTGATCTCCAGGTTGTTCCCCACCTAGGTTATCTAACTACTGCGCCACTTTTTTGACTTTTTTGATTACATTGGTTGCCATTTTGTCACAGGAAAGATTAGCCTCTAGGGTGGAACCCAGGTATGTAATTTCATCTTTCCTTGTGACAATATTGTCCCTCACTGTAACAGAGAAGCCGTTGGCCTTGCTGAGTTTGTTATTTGATCCAAGGTCAGTCAGACCATGTATCCCTGCTTTTAATCCCATCCTACACCCCCATTAGAAAGAGTGCCCCGGCCATACCAAAGACAGTTAAAACCTGGCCGGTAAGCGCCACCCCACAGCTGCAGGACTGTTTTGAGAACACCATCTGGGAGGTCTTTGAACATGAAGACCTGGAACTGTACACCTCATCAGTGCTGGGATACATCAAGCACTGCATAGACTCAGTCACCGTGGACAAACGTATCCGGGTCTATCCCAATACGAAGCCGTGGATGACGGGAGAGGTGCAGCGTCTGCTCAGAGAGAGGGACACCGCCTTCAGGTCTGGTGAGCCAACCTGAAGCGAGGTATCAAGAGATCCAAGGCCGACTACAAGGGGAAGATTGAGGACTGCTTCCAGAGCAACAACACCAGACAGGTATGGCAGGGGTTCCAACAGATGACCAACTACAAACCCAGCCACTCCTCAGCCAACAAGGGTGACCCTCAGCTGGAAGAGGAGCTGAACTCCTTCTTCGCACAATTCGAAGCGAGGCCGACGGAAACAGCCACACTGCACATCAACGCCACCCCCGAGGCGGTGCCGACAGAAGCAGCCTCACCACACTCACCAGCCCTCAGCAGCATCATCCTCACGGAGCACGAGGTGAGACGCACACTGAAGGGAGTGAACCCAAGGAAAGCGGCGGGGCCGGACGGTGTCGTGGGACGGGTGCTGAAAGACTGTGCTGACCAGCTGACGGGGGTCTTCACTAAGATCTTCAACCAGTGCCTGTCCCAAGCCATTGACCCACCCTGCCTGAAAACCTCCATAATCATCCCGGTCCCAAAGAAGAACTCCATCAGTTGCCTGAACGACTACCGTCCAGTCGCACTCACCTCCCTACCCATGAAGGTCTTTGAAAAGACACTCAAGCGCCACATCATCTCTAGCCTCCCACCCGGACTAGACCCCCACAAGTTCGCCTACAGAGCCAACAGGTCCACGGAGGATGCCATCGCCACAACTCTCCACTCTACCCTGTCCCATCTGGAGAGAGGGGGGGAGGGCTACGCACGGCTGCTCTTCGTGGACTTTAGCTCTGCATTCAATACCATCCTGCCTGACAGACTAGTGCCCAAACTCATGGATCTTGGACTAAACCATCCCCTCTGCCAGGGGTCCAAGGACTTCCTCTCTGACCGCCCCCAGAGGGTCAGGATAGGCCCCCACACCTCCACAGCCATCAGCCTCAGCACCGGATCCCCCCAGGGCTGCGTGCTGAGTCCCTCATTTTACTCTATTTACACCCACGACTTCACCGCAGTCCACCCCAGCAACACCATCATCAAGTTCGCTGACGACATCACCGTGGTGGGCTGTATCTCAAAAGGTGACGAGACCGCGTACCGCGATGAGGTAGAGCAGCTGTCAGCCCTGTGCAGAAATAACAACCTGCAGCTGAATAAGCTAAAAACCCAAGAGATGATCGTGGACTACAGGAGGAAGAAGACCGACATACAGCCCCTGTACATCGGCGGGGGATGCGTGGAGAGAGTCTCGGTCATCAAATTCCTGGGCGTCCACCTGGAGGATGACCTGACCTGGAGAACCAACACCAAGGCGATCGTGAAGAAGGCACAACAGAGACTCTACTTCCTGAGAATACTCACGAATTACCACCTTAGACAAGACCTGCTTGTGTCCTTTTACCGCTGCTCCGTGGAAAGCATCCTCACCTACTGCATCAATGTATGGTTCCTCAGCTGCACAGCCGCAGAGAGGAAGGCGCTCCAGAGGGTCGTCAACTCGGCCCAAAAAATCATTGGATGCCCTCTCCCCTCACTGGAAGAACTCTATAACTCCTGTTGTCTTAAAAAAGCAGTAAAAATACTAAAGGACCCACACCACCCTGGCAACAAACACCTCATACGGCTGCGCTCTGGCAGGCGTTTCAGCGTCATGCCCACCCGGACTAACAGACTGAAGTTTAGTTTTTATCACAGGGCCATATGTGCACTAAACTCAACTAAAATCAACAACAATCTCCCCTGCACCCCCCCCCCCCCCCCCGCCCACACACACACACACACGCACAGTGGCGGCTGCTGACCAAATTTTTTTGTGAAGCAAACATTTTATTTTTAAAACATCCCCCACTGTGTGTGTCAGTGGTCAGTGGACACAGATGAAAACATATTAACGTTAGGTGACGGCGCACCTGACCAGACGCAAAAAATTACATATTCGGTGACGGCGCACCTGACCAGACACAGATGCAAAAAATTACATATTCTGTGACGGCACACCTGAACACAGATGAAAACATATTAGGTGACGCATGACGGCACACCTAACCAGACACAGATCAAAACATATTAGGTGACAGCGCACCTGACCAGATCAAAACATATTAAGTGACAGCGCACCTGACCAGATCAAAACATATTAGGTGACAGTGCACCTGACCAGATCAAAACATATTACAGTAGGTGACAGCGCACCTGACCAGATGAAAACATCTTAGGTGAAGGTGACAAGGAAAAGGAAAGATGAAATTACCTACCTGGGTTCCATCGTAGAGGCAAATATTTCCTGTGACAAAATGGGATCCAATGTAATAAAACTAAGTCAACCAACAAACTAGATTCCTGTACCGGATCTCCTCTCTGGTAAACAAGAATACCTTGAAGACTCTAACAGGAGCACTCATTCAAGGGTACTACGACTATGCTTGCACCTCATGGTACCAAAGCACCTCAAAGGCACTAAAAACAAGATTACAAACATCACAAAACAAACTGGTCAGACTACTGTAGCATTTCCCCAAGCTGGACTTTAATTCAGACAAATTGAACTCCTTGAGACTGATGGCTATGATGCGGTATGTCAACCATTTATTGACAGTTTCATCATTTGACACCGTAAGAGCTGAAAGTGGAAACAAACATACAGTCATTCGTTTGTTCAAAACATGTTTCCAGTGAACGGTATAGCACGGGCTAGCATCTTAGCTAGTTTAGCTCAATACACAAATATGAAGATTGCCAAATATAAACAAATAACACAATCCATAAATAAACACGTACCTCTTCGCCTTCCAGCTAGGTGCTAAACAAGGTAAGAAGGGGGGTTTCCTTCACGAACTGTTATTATTAATGAGAGATATCCTTTATTGACATTTCCTCTCTCCCGTCATATGTATCAAGCATATTTCTGTCGAGTAGCGTTAACCGGAAGTCGTTGTTAAGCAAGGTAGAAACAGCGCGAGCGGGACAACCAGAATCTTCAAAAATAAAAGACAACATTTCAAAATAAAAGACAGCAAATAACAATTCCACGTAAAATCAAGTCTAACGTTATAAACAGAGGAATTGGTTCTTTACACTCCCATCAAATCATTGTGGTTTCAAATATTGTAGGAAACCATGCATAAGCAACACAATGATTTCTCAATAAACCATAAGCAATAACCAAAAGTTATGGTATTAAAGTTTTTTCAAACCCTTCAAACAAATCAAAATACATCCTTAAGAGATGCAAGTGTACCTTACTTAGTGAACATCTAGTCACTTATCTAGTAATAAGACCAGCTTCTGAACTGGTCTTTCAAGAACTGATTGTTTAGTGAGACGTTCACCCTTCTTTCCCAGTTTCCTGTCACCTAGACATATTGTCACTCTCCTAACCAGACCATCTCTATCCACTATAGTTTTAGAAACTCTACCTAATCTCCATTCATTTCTCGGCAGATCATCATCTTTCATCATCACTATGTCCCCTATCTGGAGGTTTCTCTTTGGCGTGTGCCAGCGTTGCCTGATGGCGATGTTGTTTAAATACTCTTTACGCCAGCGGCCCCAAAACTGTTCAGCTAAGTACTGTACATGCCGCCACCTTTTTCTAGCATACATGTCTTCTCTAATGAACTTGCCGGGGGGGGGCAGAGCTAGGGTGGACTTCATGGTAAGTAGGTGGTTAGGGGTAAGTGGCTCAAGACTGTTGGGATCGTTGAGGTTGTCAACAGTGAGAGGGCGACTGTTAACTATTGCCATTGCTTCGTAGAAGAATACTCGGAGGGATGCATCATCCAATCTTCCAAAAGAGAGTGAGAGGGTCGAATTGAGGATACCTCTGACTGTCCTGATCTGACGTTCCCACACTCCGCCGACATGGCTTGAATCTGGAGCATTCATGATGAAGTCGCACTGATTCTCAGAGAGAAAGGTAGCCAGTTTGTCACTATCGACTTCTTTAAGAGCTTCCTTCAGTTCGTTTTTGGCTCCGAGGAAGTTGCTTCCTTGATCAGATTTGATCTGACGCACTGCACCACGTATGGCGATGAAGCAGCGCATTCCATTTATGAATGAGTCGGTTGACATGTCCTCCAGCATTTCAATATGGATGGCTCTGGAGGAAAAGCAAGTGAAGAGAAGGCCATATCTTTTGCGCACACTTCGTCCTTGTTTGGTATAGAAGGGTCCAAAGCAGTCCATTCCACAGTATGTAAATGGGGGAGATGGCTCCACACGCTCTGGAGGGAGATCTGCCATCTTTTGTTCTTCTGTGTGTCTCCTGAGCTTTCTGCAGGTCACACATTGACGGAGATGAGATGCCACAACCCGACCAATCCCTAAGATCCAGTAGCCCTTTGATCTGATCTCGTTTATGGTCATTCCTTTACCTTGATGTTTAGCCCTTTCATGGCAGTGGGTGAGGATCATCTTCGTGATGTGATGTTCCTTCGGAATGATCGCAGGGTGTTTGACTGCATGGGGGAGATTGGAGTCACAGAGCCTTCCTCCCACCTTGATCACACCATCCTTGTCTAGGAAGGGGTTAAGGCGATACAACTTGTTATGGAGTGGCAGCCGAGAGCCTTTCTTCAGTAACTTCAGTTCCTCTGGATATGTTTGTCCTTGTAGGTCTTTGATTATGAGGCGCTCCGCGTCCTCTCGTTCCCTTACTGTGGAGAGACCATTAGACTTCTCTTTGTTGATTCGTCGCAGGATACGAGCTACTGCTCGAACGGCCCGAGGCCAGGATGAGAGCACTGACAGCCGATCTGCCAGGGAGTATTGCTCTGTAGTTTCTGTGTTCAGTGTCTGAGCTCCCTTCACTTCCGGGTCTCCTACTGGCAGCTCTGTGACCACCTCTTCCGAGAGGCTGATTTCCCTTTCCCATAAAAACGCAGGCCCCTGGAACCAGTTTGATGAGATCAGCTCACTGACAGTGAGGCCTCGGGAAGCGTGATCTGCCGGGTTTTTGTCAGTGGGGACGTATCTCCATTGCTGGTGAGTTGTGCTGAGGTGTATCTTCTGAACACGGTTAGCAACGAACGTGTGGAAACGTCGAGCCTCGTTGTTAATGTATCCTAGAACGACCTTAGAATCAGTCCAGAAGTACTCCTCGGTGTCAGCGTATCCGAGCTCCTCCTTCAGCACATCGCTGGTTTTCACTGAGATGACCGCAGCTGTTAATTCTAATCTTGGGATCGTTGTGACCTTCGTCGGAGCAACACGAGACTTCGCCATGACTAGGGCGCAGTGGATGTTTCCTTCTTCATTTCTGAGTCTCAGATATGAACACTGTCCATAGCCAGTCATGCTTGCGTCAGAGAAGTGGTGTAGTTCTCGTTTGATGACCCTTCCAAAGTCTGCAGGTGCATAACTCCGGGGTATGTTTATCTTCTCCAAGTTGGCCAGGTCATTTTTCCAACCCTCCCACCGTGGACGAAGTTCTTCAGTCAGGGGTTCATCCCAACTCGTTCCGTGTCTGCACATTTCCTGCAGCACTCCCTTTCCAATGAGTAAGAAGGGGGCTACAAACCCTAAAGGGTCGTACAAAGAGGCGACCACAGACAGCATACCTCGTCGCGTTGCAGGTTGGTCCTTGAGATTGACATTGAACTTCAAGCAGTCTGACTCGATGTGCCATTGGATACCCAATGCTCTTTCTGAAGGTAAGTCATCGAAGGCAAGGTTGAGGTCTTTGATGTCTGATGCATGTTCAGATGATGGTATGCTCTCCAAGACAGCTCGGTCATTGGACACGAATTTGTGCAGCCTAAGACCACCTAGGGCACACAGTTCTCTGGCTTCTTGAGCAAGCCGAATAGCCTGTTCGGTACAGTCCATGCTCGCGACCCCGTCATCGACATAAAAGTCTCTCATAATGAACTGTGAGCCTAGCGGGTATAGGTCTCTGTTCTCCGTGGCCAGGTGCTTCAAGCCGTAGTTTGCGCAACCAGGAGACGATGCGGCGCCGAAGATATGCACCTTCATACGGTACTCTTGAGGCTGCGCGCTGAGATCTCCGTTCTTCCACCACAGGAAGCGCAGATAGTCTTGGTCCTTTTCACTCACATGAAATTGGTGAAACATCTTCTCCACGTCGCACATTAGTGCAACAGAGTGCCGCCGGAAACGAAGTAGAACACCATTTAGATTGTTCATCAAGTCGGGTCCTGTGAGCAGATGATCGTTTAGACAGGTTCCCTTATATTTGGCGGAACAGTCAAATACCACACGTAGCTTGTCTGGCTTCTTATCATTGTAGACGCCATGGTGAGGTATGTACCATCTTTCCCCGTCCTTCCCATCATCATGAACTTCTTCTGCATCACCCCTTTCTATGACTTCCTCCATGAACTTGACGTACTGTTCCTTGTACCTTTCATCCTTTGACAGCTTCCTCCTGAGATGGTTGAGCCGTATGATGGCAAGCTGTTTGTTGTCAGGTAAGTTGGGTCTCTCCTTAAAGGGCAAGGGCATCTCGTAGTGACCTCGACTGTCTTTCTTGATGCCGTTTTTTAGTTTGTCTAGGAACAGGATGTCATCCTGGGAGACTGTTTTTCCATCCTCCTTGGCGTCCTTGAAGTCGGACTCCAGAACGCGAATGGCATCTGCAGGGGTGGCTGGTGGGAGCTCTTTGACTGCGATCCGGAAGCATTCTCTCGCCTGGCTGGGAGTGTCAAGACGCGGTGAAGAGCACCCCACAATGCTCCATCCTAAATCGGTTTGGACTGCATAAGGTTCATCGTTTCCTCCTGATATTACTTGTCTTGGTGCCATGGCCCTTGAACAGTCATATCCTATCAAGAGACCAACCTCACAATCCTGTAGCGGTGGAATCTCGTCTACGACTGTGGAGAGATGATTCCATGTCTTGGCCGTTTCCTTTGTTGGAATGTGGGTGCGGTTCACCGGTATGCAATCCTTGGTATAGGCAGGAGGAAGATCTATGTGCAGGGAGGAACTGTAACCTCGTACACGAAGCCCTGAGACTCTTTGGCTTTTGACTATAGTGTCTCGTCCTATCATGGTAGTTAACTTCAGTTTAACTGCACAGGAGTCTGCCTTTAGAGTGTTACTGACTTCCTGGTCGACGAAAGTGGTGTCACTTTGTGTGTCCAACAGGGCGTAGACCAGTTTTTCGGTTCCTGGCGTGTTCCTTGAGGACACCCACACAGGCACAATCATCGACGTGTTGGTGGCTCGTCCTGCTCCAGCAGTAGTGATTGCCAGTGACGTTGCGACAGGCTCTGTTTGAACAGATTTGCTTTGAGAAATGTTTTCCCGAGGTGCAGGCCTTTCCTTTCTCACATAGCCGTCATCATGAAGGCAAGTGGGGTGTTTACCTTCGCAGGTGTCGCAGGAATGTCGATGACGGCAGTCCTTGGCGCTATGACCGAATTTCGTGCAGCCATAGCAGAGCTTATTTTCCTTCACAAATTCCCGTCGCTCCGCCAGAGTCTTTGCGATGAACTTGGGACATCCATGTAGACTGTGTTGATTGTTCTGACAGAACACACAAGGGGGCCTTACGGTTCCCTTGGCTGGTCTTTGCCTGTCATTGTCGGCCTCAGTTTGAGTACTGAGAACACACGCCTTGTTCCTGTTGGGGTCCCTGTTGTTTCGTTTTTCTGTGCTGGACTCAAGGGTGCGGAGAGCATGGAATGAGGTGATCGGATTGCAAGCGATTTCTGCCTCCATCTCCACGAATGTGGCGAAGTCCTTGAAGCTGGGGAACTCTTGAGTCCTGTTCAAGGCTTCGGTGGTCTTTCTGTTCCAGCTTGACATTGCCCAGTCTGGCATCTTTTGGATTAGCCTTCTATTCTCTTCACAGTCATTCAATATTTCGAGACTCTTCACATGCCTCATTGCGTCTTGACAGGCGTTTAAGAAGTCTGAAAAGTCTCTTAGTCCCTCTGCATCCTTTGGTTGTACTTTTGGCCAATCTGCGAGCCTGTCTCTAAAGGCTCTCTGTACAACAAAGGGCTGGCCATATCTGTGGTTTAGTTTGTCCCACGCGTCTTTGTAGGCTTCGCTGTCATTTCTATAGAAGGTTCCTTCCAGGGTTTTACGAGCAGGGCCCCCAACATACTTCCTCAAATAATAAAGTTTCTCAGCAGATGAGACGGCTCTGGTGTCAATGAGTGACATAAATGAGGCTTTCCACTCAAGGAACTGGATAGGATCGCCATTAAATACAGATGGCTCTGGAACTGGAAGTCTATTTAGAGCTATGCTATCTTGGAAGGCCTTGGCTAGGGATGATACATTTGCATCAGTCGATAAGGTTGTGACGTTGGGGGGTTGTCCGCTTGCCGCCGAGGGGGCGCTTGCCGCCGAGGAGGCATGGTGAATTCTTTCAGAACTATTTGAGTGGACGCTGCCTTCCTGTGTGTAAACTTGCAGCCTGGCACGGGCTGTCTTCACGTCCTTCTCTGCCTGGAGGCGTACAAGCTCGCGCTTCTCAACTGCAAGCTGCTTTCTTTGTTGCTCCTGCTGCTTTCTTTGTTGCTCCTCTAAATCTTCTATTTTCTCTGTTTGCTTCCTTTCTTCCAGCAACCCTTCGTACTCCACCTCCTTAGCGGCAAGATCTGCCGCAGCGTCCACCAGTTTGACTGTCAAAGTGGCGCTGTCATGAGTGGTGGATGATTTGTGACTCGCTCTCGAGACGGTGGATCCATAGATGGACCGAGCATAGCTGCCTTGAAGCAGTTCCTTGAGACGAAGTCGTACTTGTTCTCCGTCGAATTCTTCTTCAATGTCAAAAATCCTCTCATAGACGACTTTCTTAATCTCTGTTGTAACTGCCTCAAATGTATCGATGCAGCTTCTCAGTTCAACTGAGGGTGTGTTGTGACCTCGTATTTCAAGGTAGGCGTTCAACACGGCTTCTTTCTCTTCCTCCAGAGCTTCGGACATTAATGCCAATTCCTTTTCATTAAGTTCCGATTTGAGCTGGTTCCTTGACTCACAGACTCCCGTTTTCCACTTTTTATACGCAGAGGCGAATTTTCTTTCATTTCTCTGTGCCTCTTCTTGTTGCCTTTCGAGCAATTTAGGGGTTGGATATCTTATTCGGTCTGAGCGTCGGAGGTGCTCCTGGCCGTCCTCCTGACTGTGACCCTTGAGGCTATTTAGGATTTCTTTTTTGTTTAGAATTTCCTTCTCTATACGTTCCCTCTCAGTAGTATCTAGCGTTTGTTCGAGAGCCACTTCGAGCGTACTAATTTTAAACTGTAAGCTATCTATTTGATTTTCCAGCTCTAGTTGTGGAGGATGGTGCTCAGTCTCTACTGGCTTCATTTTTAAATATGCAAAAATAAATCTGATCTGAATAATAAACCGTAGTTTTTACTATTATTATAAAATATCAGATAATCCTTGCTATTTTTACTGCACCAAGAATCCTATTTGTTTATACTACTCAGAGAGGACCAAACCTAACGCTGAATAATGTGCTGAATCTGATCTGAATAATAAACTGTAGTTTTTACTATTATTATAAAATATCAGATAATCCTTGCTATTTTTACTGCACCAAGAATCCTATTTGTTTATACTACTCAGAGAGGACCAAACCTAACGCTGAATAATGTGCTGAATCTGATCTGAATAATAAACCGTAGTTTTTACTATTATTATAAAATATCAGATAATCCTTGCTATTTTTACTGCACCAAGAATCCTATTTGTTTATACTACTCAGAGAGGACCAAACCTAACGCTGAATAATGAATATTATAAATGTTTCTTTTCATTCCAGTGAATACCCAGTTATGTTACCATTTAGACTGCACATAGTTATCCATAGAGGCATTTTACAGTCGAGTTGATTAGGTAACTAACAGTAGTTATAATCACAGTGCAAATAACGAGGTTTCTATATAAATATAAATACCTTTAGTGTGGAGGGTACCTTAGAGTTCTGCATTAAATTAATAAATTATAATCAGTGCAAAAAAACAAGGTTTCTTAATTGTTGACGTCGATTTCTTCTTCAAACTGTCAATGTGAGCATCAATTGTTCTTATTGAAGATGAATGGTTCCTTTTTAATGAGGCAATTGTTCCATTTCCTTTGTCTGACCGTCGCATCAAACCTTTAGCCAGCTGTCACTGACGTGTAGTCTTTTTTGTCTACAAGACCCATGGAATGGCGCCGAGTTGCTTGACGAATTGTCCGTTGTCCGTTGTCCGTTGTCAGCAACTCAGCCCCCGTGGTTTCGTCGTCGTAGACTTCCTCGGTGCAGCGTCGGGCGGCAGGGATGATGAGGGGCCAGAGCTCTTACTGTAGCATTTCCCCAAGCTGGACTTTAATTCAGACAAATTGAACTCCTTGAGACTGATGGCTATGATGCGGTATGTCAACCATTTATTGACAGTTTCATCATTTGACACCGTAAGAGCTGAAAGTGGAAACAAACATACAGTCATTCGTTTGTTCAAAACATGTTTCCAGTGAACGGTATAGCACGGGCTAGCATCTTAGCTAGTTTAGCTCAATACACAAATATGAAGATTGCCAAATATAAACAAATAACACAATCCATAAATAAACACGTACCTCTTCGCCTTCCAGCTAGGTGCTAAACAAGGTAAGAAGGGGGGTTTCCTTCACGAACTGTTATTATTAATGAGAGATATCCTTTATTGACATTTCCTCTCTCCCGTCATATGTATCAAGCATATTTCTGTCGAGTAGCGTTAACCGGAAGTCGTTGTTAAGCAAGGTAGAAACAGCGCGAGCGGGACAACCAGAATCTTCAAAAATAAAAGACAACATTTCAAAATAAAAGACAGCAAATAACAATTCCACGTAAAATCAAGTCTAACGTTATAAACAGAGGAATTGGTTCTTTACACTACTGCTTGACCTTACTCCTAAAACCCACCTCACCCCTGCCCATTTTGACAACCTAGGATGGCTTAGAGTAGACGACAGAGTACAGCAACTTGCAATGGGCCTGGTCTACAAGATACACTACACCACTAAGATACCCATGTGCATGTCGAAATACTTCCCAAAGGTCAGTGAATACCACGACCACAACACCAGAGGGAGTTCCACAAATCATGTTCACCCCAGATTCGGCTCAAACAAGGGACTAAACATGTTTCGCAATTATGCCACAACAATGTGGAACGCCCTACCCACAGCCGTAAAGTAATGTGAATCCCTACCCACCTTAAAAACCGCTCTCAAAGAGCACCTACGGGAGGCTGCAATTCGAAACTGGCCCAGGTAAATGTCCAAACCCCCCCCCCCCCACCCAACCCCCTCCAATGTACAGTTTCTTCCCCCTCAAATGTATATATTCTCTTTTTAGAAACTCTGTCTCTTAAACGGTACTGTATATTTGTATATCTTGTATGTCATAAATGTCTGAATCTAAGAGTACTGTATATCTGTATGTTGTGACACGCACACACACACAACACTAAGGGATAGTGCAATTATCTTTTATACCCCCCTGTTTATGTTTTGTCTATTATGCCTTACTCTTGTTTTTATATTTAATACTGTGTTTAGGACTGTGTTTTTATGATCTAGGACTATGTGACGACTAGCACCTAGGGCTGCATTTTAAATTCCATTGTAACATTGTAACAATGACAATAAAGATCATTCTATTATATTCAAAGAGAACAGACTCTGTTTAACAAGGTGTAATGATAGTTTGTTATCAGCGAGCCAGGTGCAGATTCTGCCGAGTTCCGAGCTGAGGGCTTTTTCAACCTGCAACTTGTCCCTGTCAGAGACCAGCAGGGCTGAGTCATCCGCGAACAGGAACAAGTTGCAGTCATAAGCTGATGACATGTCATTTGCATAAATTAGGAACAGTAACGGTCCTAGTATGCTTCCTTGTGGAACACCACAGCTCACTGGGAGGGGGGGGGGGGGTAGTGTACCATTTACCTCCACCATTTATTCTCTCCCCTCCAGGTAGCATTGCATCTGATGAACTATCAAAACCAATTGCTTTTAATTGACAGTGTCAAAAGACTTTTGGAGGTCCAGCATGACCATGCCGCAGTATTTGCCCGCGTCCACCTCTTGTTTTATGTGGTCATTCAAATAGAGAAGGCATGTGTCAGTGGAGTGGGATGTTCTGAAGCCAGATTGGAATTCGTAGATTATTTTCTTTTTTCACGAGGTACTTTTTGACCTGTTCGTAGAAAATGTTTTTCATGACTTTTGAGATGGAGGTAAGAATAGAAACAGGGTGGTAGTTGCCTGGGTCTAATTTGCTGCCTTTTTTGTGCAGGGGGGGTCACTCTCGCAATTTTGAAGTCTTTGGGGACGTATCCCTGTTTTATGGAGAGGTTTATTATGTGGGTGATGACTGATGACTGGGGTGATGGTAGCTGCTGAGTCTCTGAGGAACTTGGAGGGTAGCTGTGTTTTTTCATCTACACGACAACGCAGAGTGAATCACGCTACACCTGGTCTGATGACCTTTGAGCCCCTGAGCCAGTGCTGTGTATACCTTGTACAGTATATCCATGAAACTGTATTATAACACTATTTCTATTCAGGCTAAACCATGTGCAGTTCTTAGTATAAATACCAAGCATTTCAATATACAGTATGAAAGCGTTAAATTTGTTCATCCCAGGATCCGAAATGCTATCATCATCATCCACAGCACATAACGGCACACATCAAATTACGGAGCTAAAAATATGTTTTGTGTATAATTATGCCAGATTAGATTAGGTCTCCACAGAGGGTGTGGGTTGTCTCTCTGCTGGGTCAGGGCCTATAAAAGCCAGAGGTGTCCGACTGGACGACACTTCACTCAACTGCAGCTTCAGCATCAGACTCGTCCACAACCGGCCTGTGAGTAGAGAATCTGTCTAACGCTTCTTTTGCAGCTCTCTTCCTCTGCCACTTTCTGCTTTGTGGTCAAATAGGATAGAGAGCCTACTCTCTAACGTGTTTAACTTGTTTTAGAGCATCTTTTTTTAATAAATTTTATATTTTATTTTACACTTACTCTCTGAAGCATACTTTTCATCCTGTGTATACTGTATGTGGTTCTCTTTTGCGCAACAAAGGTTTTTGCAAGAGAACGAGAATAGAATTGAGAGTCCAAGCACTTGGTCTCAAGCCTCTGTTTTTCTTTCTTTCAGAATCATGAGCAGGAACTACATGTCCAAGTTCGATGAGCTCCGCAAGGGAGATTATCTCATGTCCAACAACCACGAATGGAAGGCTAAGTTCGAGGTCAGTACTTGAGGAACGACAGTGTTCTTCCTCTGAAATGGCGCTAAAGAGATCGCGTAACAGTGCTTTTGGAAAAATACTTTTGTGTGTCAAGGTATACTGTATATATTTGGGTCTTGAGAATTTATTTTTCTAAATCAAATGTATTTGTCTCTGTGCAACTCTCGCAGGAGGATGGTAACTTTGTGATCTACGGCTGGAAGCCCATGTGGACGTCTGACACCGCCGGCAAGCGCGACGCCTGGCGCCTGTGCATGCAGGACGACTGCAACTTTGTCATGTACAAGAGGGACAACAAGATGATGTGGCAGACCAAGACCCAGGCCTCCGGTGCCTTCAAGATGTGCCACATGTACATGCGCAACGACGGCACCATGGTGATCGAGAGGGACGGCGAGGAGGTCTGGACCTCTTCCCAGTCCCAGGGCTTCAAGGCTTAAAATCGCTGGAGCACAGCTGAAGCAGGGAGAAGATCGCGTCACCGTGACCACCATCATGGCTGTACGAACCTCTCTTTGTATGCTCAAAGTTCAATAAAGGGAAGGTTAAAAAAGATATCTGTTTCGTGCTGTTGTCATTTGACTGTCTTCATCTCACCGACTATTCCTCCATCTGGAAAGAGAGAACAGAGGCCTTTGCCCAGAATGTTTCTGTAGTTCTCTTTCTGCCAACATGGCTGCCTGTCGAGTAGGGCCCTGTCAGTCATTTGAAAATAAAAATGGGTAACACTTTATAATAACACTCAGTTATAAGACATTTATAAGGTATTTGTAGATGATGAACTAATCATGAACAAACCATTTATATACATTCGTAAATTATTATTAAATCATTTATAACTATATTTGTATAACATTTACAAATTAGTTATACATTATTTATAACTCATTATCAACATTGTTTGTACTTGATTTGTTCATCATTAAATAATGTTATTTAATGTATAGTAACACATTTTTAGATTCTTTGAAAAATGGATATGAAAAAACTACTATACCTCCATTTATTTGTTCATGTTCAACTAATCATTTGTAAAACATTCTTAAAAGACTTGTCTTTTCATGTTTAACAAATGATTTGTTAGACATTCATAAAACATCTGTAAATCCTTTGCAGATGCTATTGCGTGCTCTAATCTAAAGTGAAGACTATTCATCATTAACAAATGTCTAATAGTTTGTTAATTATTTGTTGACTTTTTCATCACCTGTTACAAATGTTGTAGACAGCTTTCGGATCCACCCTTCTTTGTGACATGCTACATGAGGGTAATAATTCTTTGTATTTTCAGGCTGTATAGGTGCCGACACAGCCTGAAAATACAAAGAATTATTACCCTCATGTCATCATCACATACCGCAATATACTGAGCACACAACCCTTTCACTGCCGCACTACCAAACGGTTAACCCTTTCACTGCGACAATACACAGAAGGTTAACCCTTTCACTGCCACACAACAGCAGGTTAACCCTTTCACTGCCACACTACAGAAGGTTAACCCTTTACTATCACACTACCGACGGTAAACAGTGAAAGGGTGAAAGGTTTGGAACAAACACATCATTCAAATGTAACGTTAGCGCCCACCACATCAAGTATGTCTACCCAAAATATAGGACTATAAGTTGTAGGTCGGAAATTCTGTCACTGTTTGATGTCACAAAGAAGGATGGATCCGAAAGCTGTCTACAACATTTGTAACAGGTGATGAAAAAGTCAACAAATAATTAACAAACTGTATTAAGATAAGATAATAAGATAAGATATTCCTTTATTGATCCCCTTGGGGAAATTCAGGCATCATAGCAGCATGGGGGATGGGGGGGGGGGTACAGGTAGTAAAAACAACACAAGCAGTGTAAACAAATAAGTCAATATAATTTACTATCTAACTAACTGAAATATACAGTATTCACAGTGTCACATAAGGTGCAGAATGCATAAGGTAGTGTTATAATTTACTGTCTAACTAACTGAAATATACAGAATTCACAGTATCACAGTATTCACATAAGGTGCAGTATTCACATAAGGTGCAGTATGCATAAAGTAGTGTTATTGTCCTCCTTGGGGTCCTACAGTGGCGAATCCTTATGGAAGCCAACGGAAGCCAGGCCTCCCTATCAAAATATGAATTAATATCAAATATGAAATATGAAAGAAAAAAAAATTATATTTATATATAAATTTTAATATAGTTTACATTCTTTTTCATCTGTTCATCTGTGTTATATTTTTTTTCTTTTTTTAAATGTCTCCCTCTTCTCCTTCTCACTCTCTCTAACACACTGTCAGACTCACTATGCTCACTGCAGCTAGAGGAGAGGCAGGGGGGAGGTGTCTTTCTCCAGCCTCAACCATGTTATTCATGTATGTAGAGTCCAAAACCCATACTAGCCAATCAGATTCGAGCTGACTGCCACACCTTAAAAGTTTAAAACGGGGCTGTGAGCAGAATAATTAGTCTGGCATCCCCTCTGCACACCTCCCCTCTGCACTCTGAAAATTGTATTAACCCGTGACTGCTCCCACGGGCCGAATATTGCCCCGATCCTCGCGAGATTAAATCCACGGGTACCTCTCGGCGTGCCGAAGCTTTTCCTAAATCACTTCCATCATCGAAAACGAGGGGAAAAGGTCGGCTCGCGACCCTGAAAATGTCACGTGATTTTAAACCTTTTTGCAACCGAATATGTGTCTCGAATTTGCTCCCACGCTGCACGCAAAATCGTGCAAGGAAAAATCGGACCAAAAATGAACAAATGTTCCAGCAGTATTAATGACCCTGATGTAAACAAGACAAACGTCTTTCTCTGGTCTGACTGCATCCCCTTATACAATTGTGTGTATTGAGCCGTACTGTATTGTACCCATTCTGCAATCTGTTAAATAAATAAAAATAAAGTTTGACTGGCCGCCGAGCCATACTGTAGTGTACATGGTGACTGCTTGACTTAAAAAAAAAAAAAAAAAAAAAACATATTAATAAAAATATTTAATACATTTTTTTTTAATAATTTTTTTTTGGCTTCCCCTGTTATTTTACCCACGCGACGCCACTGGGTTCCTATTAGTTCTAGTTGGATGTCTGGCAGCAGTCCCTGCCCACTGTTGTGAAGCCTGATGGCCGCTGGTATGAAGGACTGTCCGAGGCGGTTAGTTGAGTGTCGGGGGGGTATGAGTCTGTGGCTGAACGTGCTTTTCATCTTGACTAGCTCGTCGTAGAGGGGGTGGGAGGGATTCTCCAGGATAGCAGCTTCTTTCTCATCCCCCTCTCTGCCATCACCTCTAGTCTGACCAGCTCGACTCCCACTACGGAGCTAGCCTTCCTCACCAGCTTGTTCAGTTTGTTGGTGTCCCTCGAGTTGATGTAGCCCCCCCAGCATGCCACAGCATAGAAGAGGACGCTGGCCACTACTACTGGTATTAGACATTTGTTAATGATGAATACTCTTCACTTTAGATTAGGGCACGCAATAGCATCTGCAAATGATTTATAGATGTTTTATGAATGTCTAATAAATAATTTGTTGAAAATGAAAAGACAAGTCTGGTAATTGCTTTGTGTGTATTGATAAAAGTCCGCAAATAAGGGGGCGGTCAGGTGGCGTAGCGGAGATTGCGCTCGTCACCAATGCAAGAGGCTGCGGTCTCGACTCCCGGAGTCAGCATTGCTTGAGGCTTGGGCTGATCGTCATACTAACTCGTTTGGCTGGGTTAGGGGGAGGGCAAGTCATGGGTGGGAATCTGGCGTTGTGGACAGGTCAGGTCTGGGCGCTTGCTCAGCGGAGGCAGGACTTGATGAAGGCAGCGTGACCTCCCACGCGTTACACTTCACCAATGAGAGTCCTCGCTGCCAGGTGAAAAAATAGTCACTGGCTGTCGCCGCGCGTGTCGGAGGAAGCGTGCAGATGACTTCAGGGTTCCCTTGTACAGACCAGTAGGAGAACATGCGCACAACAACCAGGTAGGGGAGGGGGGAATTGGCACAACAACTAAATTGGGAAGGGGAGAAAACAGAGAAAAATCGGAAAGAGTGAGGATAAAAAAAATTAATTAAAAATTAAATAAAAGTCCACAAATAAACCGTATTAGACATTTGTTAATGATGAATAGTCTTCACTTTAGATTAGGGCACACAGTAACATCTGCAAATGATTTATAGATCTTTTAGGAATGTTTTACAAATGATTTGTTGAACATGAACAAATAAATGGAGGTCATTTTTTCATATCCATTTTTCAAAGCATCTACAAATGTGTTACTACACATTAAATAACATTATTTAATGATGAACAAACCAAGTAAAAACAATGTTGATAATGAGTTATAGATGATTTATAACTAATTTGTAACTGTTATACAAATATGGTTATAAATGATTTAATAATCACTTACAAATGTATATAAATGGTTTGTTCATAGTTTGTTCATTATCTACAAATACCTTAGAAATGTCTTATAACTTAGTGTTATTATAAAGTGTTACCAAAAAGGTAAAAATAAAACATCAAAAAATTCCCCAGATGAAAAAAAAAACGACGTAATCTTTTCACTGAGGGATATATTTGGAACATATATTTTGAACCCAGCATGAGTTTAATATCACATTTGATGAGTGACAAGGCGTCGTTTCATGCTAGCACCAATCCCTCCCTTTTGTCAGGACAGCCATCTTTGAAGCAGACACATGGCCGGTCTAGACATCACCATTGGGTCTCATTCACCAACGGGCTTAAGACAAAGGATCAGACAACATTTTGTCCTAGCTTCACTTAAGACATTTTTGGGCCGATTTTGGGATTCACGAACAGTCCCTTCTCCTGGATTCGGTCTTAACTAAGAGCAGGATTTAGGAGCACTGAAGATTAGTCATAAGTCGGACAGACTGGTGTGCGCCGTGTTCTTACAGTCTTTATTTGGGAGGAATCATGGTGAATGTGTTCATGTTAACTCTACAGACATCCTTGGAATTAGTGCGCAACAAAACCGTATAAATATGGAATATTAATACAGTCTATTCCACTATAGGTATAGTGTGCTGTATGATGACAATACATTTGTATCTAATACAATTTTGATCCATCGCAAATCGCTTCCTCGCTACCTGTTGAATACAGGACACTGCTGACCCTTGTTTTGCGCACAGGCCTCGCATTATAATTTCCATAAAAACTGTTGCAATCTTTGGACCTTCACACTTATTGGGTCTCATTCCCGGACGAATTTACGACCAAAAATTTCGTCTTAGCCAGATTTCGGCCCATTTAAGACATATTAGGGCTGGGAGCACGAGTCCCCAAATTTTCCTGAGATCAGATTTGATCGTGGCTGAGAGCAGATTTAAGAGTGCTGAGGAGAAGTCTTATGATTGATAGACTAATTTAAAATTGTATTAACTTGACAGACTGTGTTCTCATAGTGATTCCTTCATGTTAACGCTACAGGCCTCCTTGGAATTAATTACTTAATCATAATTAAAATAAATATGACAATATTTGTACGATAAGAAATTACGCATTTGATGTCAGAAAAATAAATAATATGGATTAATCTGATCACAGGGCAGCTGCTTAACCATATCTGAACCAGCTATTTTGGACAAATGTATAATTACTTTAATTACTCAGATATTCAAACACAATTATGCAACTATTGTGAAATGATTGAAAATAATAATTATTTAATGCCTTCTGTGGAATTTGTATTTCTTATTTGTTACACATCTGTTTTAATGATTAATTATATACATTTGAAAGAATGCAGGTCAACATGCAATGTATCCCATTGATTGGTATACAATGGGACAGACCTTTGATTGATTGATTGATTGATTGATTGATTGATTGATTGATTGATTGATTGATTGATTGATTGATTGATTGAAAACTTTATTAACAGATTGCAGAATGGGTACAGTACAGTACAGCTCAATTACATGCAATTGTTAAGGGGATGCAGACCATAGAAAGACTTTCGTCTTGTTTACATCAGGGTCCCCCATTTTCAATTCATCATAACATATATGACACACACGACATACAGATAGACAGTCCTGCTACATCTATACATTTATGACATACCAGATTTGCAAATACAGTACTGTTTGTGATACAAAAATAGTCCAGAAAAGAGAGTATATACATTTGACGGAAACTGTTGGAGGAGATTGGGTAGGAGGGGTGGGTGGGGGACACTGTACAAGCAAAACTGTACATTGGAATATTGACAAAACCATACTTGGTCATTTACTGTACATTGAAGGGGGTTGATATAGCTATAAACCTGCATTCCTTCGAATATATCATTAATCAATTAAACGTATATTGAAATACACTATATAGCCTATATACCAACACTGAAATGACAGTGGATAAATAAATAAATAAATAAATAAGAACTAAAGCTGATTGCATGGAAATAGCAAGTCTTGTGTGCGCCAGTATGGCCTACGTGTCTATGAACAGTATAGGCTTAATATATTCTAGTTACTTGTTTCATTAGGATTTAGTAGATACTATGCTCTGCCTCTGCTCTACGTACAGTATAAGTACAGACTGTACTGTACCTATACTGTACGTAGCGCAGAGCATATAGTATCTACTAAATCCTAATGCAACAAGTCATTAATGGAATAATAAGCCTATACTGCGTTCATTCATTACGCCGTACAGTATACTGCACGTGTGTGTGTGCGCGCACGCTACGGCAGGTGTACCACGAGCTGTATTATGATGACAATACATTAATCTAATCTCATTTTGATGGGTCCCAATTTAGACTTGCAAAGCGCTTCCGCAACCATTTCCACACAGCGTCATTACTTTGCCTTATAAGGAGCTCTGGAGGCGTTGTTTTGTATGCAAATGACCTGAACGGGAACGCGCTTTTGAGTTTACGACAGAATCACATTCGCCAAGCAGATATCAGATAATATCATTTGTGCGACCGTTTCAGCCACTTAAGACATATTACAAGCACGTTCAGGACTCAGAGTGAACTTGTCATTGATTCTGTCTCAGTGGTTCCAAGATAAGTCTTCCAGAATAACTCTTTGAAAAATGTTCGGGAATGAGACCCATTGAACTTCAGCTGGTCATCAATCATTATCCCTAATTATTTGTAAGTATTTCATTTGGGAGCCTGTGTGTGTAGACTATATAAGTCTTATGTAGCGCTACCAGCTCTTACTGGGGGTCTTTTGAATTACCCACACAGGGGCCAACCCTGGAACGATCTGGTTTGCTTGGTCTGATGACCTTTGAGCCCCTGAGCCAGTGCTGTGTATAGCTTGTACAGTATATCCCTGAAACTGTGTTATAACATTTTCTATTCAGGTTAAGCCATGTGCAGATACTTAGTATAAATACCAAGCATTGCAATATACAGTATGAAAGCGTTTCCTTTTTTCATCCCAGGATCCCAAATGCTATCATCATCCACAGCACATAACGGCACACATCAAATTACGGAGCTAAAAACATGTTTTGTGTATAATTATGCCAGATTAGATTAGGTCTCCACAGAGGGTGTGGGTTGTCTCTCTGCTGGGTCAGGGCCTATAAAAGCCAGAGGTGTCCGACTGGAAGAGACTTCACTCAGCTGCAGCTTCAGCATCAGACTCGTCCACAACCGGCCTGTGAGTAGAGAATCTGTCTAACGCTTCTTTTGCAGCTCTCTTCCTCTGCCTCTTTTTGCTCTGTGGTAAAATAGGATAGAGATGGCATCTCGGTTTATATTTAACTTGTTTTAGACTAGAGCATCTTTCTTTTAATGCATTTTATTTTCACTTACTCTCTGAAGCATACTTTTATCCTGTGTATATGTGGTTCTCCTCTTTTGCGCAACAAATGTTTTTGCAAGAGAACGAGAATAGAATTGAGAGTCCAAGCACTTGGTCTCAAGCCTCTGTTTTTCTTTCTTTCAGAATCATGAGCAGGAACTACATGTCCAAGTTCGATGAGCTCCGCAAGGGAGATTATCTCATGTCCAACAACCATGAATGGAAGGCTCAGTTCCAGGTCAGTACTTGAGGAACGACAGTGTTCTTCCTCTGAAATGGCGCAAAAAATATGGCGTAACTGTGCTTTTGGAAAAATAATTTTGTGTGTCAAGGTAATAAGGTATACTGTATATATTTGGGTCTTGAGAATTTATTTTTCAACTTTTTTCCCCTCAAAATTCTATCTTAGAATTCTTCCTGTAGCCATCGACATCATCATCAGAATGTTAAAGGGATAGTTCAGATTATTTGGAACCGTAGCTGTTACAAAGGGTCAGATTAAACCGAATATATGTATTTATTGATTGATATATATTGCATAATATTTGTATATCGTTTGATATCCCTTGTGTATTCTTTGTACATATACACGGAATATCCCTTTAACCTACTACAGACCATAATATTTCGTTCTCTTATTGGATGGCGTGCCACCAGCGCCAGTGTCTTACCCCCAGAGTCGAGTTCAAAGCTACCGTCAAGGCTTGTCTCAACATGCCCGGTTCTGCCCAGGACTACGAGACAGGAATAAGGCTGGTACTAGTTTGTTCCCCCAACATATAAATATGGCGCAGGTGAATACAGAAGTAGTTCAGTCCGCAGTTCAGTTCGAGTTCGAGTTACCCAAGTGAAGCCTCACCCACTATGCAACGTGCGGTGAAGTGGGCCCGTATTGCCCCAAGATAGAGTCTTGTTTATCCTAATACGTTTGTTCAACGTATCGTTCGCTCCTTACTAGTAAGCCTTCATCACGAGTCAAAGACCAAGTGAAGTGAGCAATTGTGTGTCTAAATAGAGCACTTATAGCCGCGTGCGAATAGGATAGTAAAGTATCAGGGCTTGGTTGGATAACGTCAAGTTCGACTTAGTTGATGTGAAGTACAGCGCACCGGAGGATCTACACCGGTGATTGCAGAGCCCCTCTCCGGCTGGATTATTATTCTTATTGCTTTTAACCATGCTTGATGTTGGAGCGGAGAAGAATCGTCTACACCCACTGCTGTGGGACCTGCCCGTGAGGACCATCATTCGAGCCCGTCTCTATTGGAGAGGCTGACCGGCTTCCACCTGTGCCGCACGCATACTGGGATTACAGTCGCTGCCTTTCGTCTGCTGAGCAGGGAGTAATATACCGCCTCCGGGAGCCTATTGAGTCCCCGCTGACCCAGACTTTGCATTAGAGCATTGCCTCCCCCTGCTGGCTTACAACCGGTGGAACCCCCTACCAGTATCCCCTAGATATAATTCCTAATATTCAAGTTGTATTATTATCTCATGCGTAATATGAGAATGGACATTCATTATTGATTTGCCTACGCACATTCCTTTGCCTTACAAGTGCATTCAATTAAAGTATATTATGTATTCTTGCTGCTAATAAATACTTAAAGACAACTTTGTGTAGAACCGATTCATTGTGGGGAAGTGTTCTCATCATATACTCGTGTACAGTATGGCCAGTATAATGTACATAAGACGGTAGTGGTTTAATGATACCATACTTGATTAATACAGTCAGGGAATTGTACCCCTCAGTTACAATTGGTCCTTCGAGCCGGAGGGTAACTAGTGTAATATTAATATAGTGGTAATAATATTGACATGGCCAATGATGAACACTCCACAAAACGGTTCTCCTAAAGTAGATCGCCCGCAGCGTAGACGGCAGACACCTCAGTACTTAGAGGATTACGTTGCCAATATACTACCTAGCTTTCTACAGACGGTAAACGCGGAAAAAGTAGATAGTAAAATTATGTCCGACCCTATCGACCAGGCTACCCCGCCAACAGAGGCCCTAGTGGGTTCTAACGTAACTGACCAAGCTCACGGTGGGGACCAGGAGGGACATGACATGACTTTACCCCCAGACAACGCCAACGGGACAGTCCCCGGAGAGCTCCAGGATAAAGAAAGCGCTCCAGGGACGGAACCCGACCCACTACCAGAAGAGAAGCGCGCCCAGGAGACGGACCTCGAGGCGCGCCCAGAGAACGGATCTCCAACGAGTACTGCCGGGAGCCGATCGCCTCGAACGGCATCTTCCCCCAGCGAGGCGGACAAGATGCTGGCGCAGGCACTCATCGCCACCCTGGCAGCCTCCACCGAACGCGATCGACTTCAAGCGCAACAGACGCGCGAGCGCAAACATTCTGCAGCCGAGCGAGAGCGCTTCCAGGCGCAACAAAGGAGTGAAAACGACCGCATAAGACTGGAGACCAGACGCCTTCAGACGGAAGAGAACATTGAAAGAAGCCGCGCCGATGCACAGCACGCCGCCGCCAATGCACAGCGCGACGTCGCAAATGCACAGCTCCACGCCGCCCATGCCAGCGCCAATGCCCAGCGCGACGCCGCCAACGCACAGCGCGACGCTGCCCAGGCCAGCGCCAATGCGCAGCGCGACGCCGCCAATGCCCAGCGCGAAGCAGCGCGCGACGCAGCCCATGCCCAGCGCGAGGCAGAGCGCGACCGGCTGCAGGCGCAGCTGATGGACAAATTGGTTGCCATGGCGACACCCCCTCTCTCCGCACGGAGCTCCCGGAGATCGTCGCGACAAGGGTCTAGGACACATTCCCCTACCCGACCAAGCGACCCGGGACCCCGCCAACAGGAGGCTCCTGTCAACGTCTCCGAACCCCCTCCCCGGCCGGTCCATACGAGACCCAGCAACCGGGAAGAACCGGACCACGCCGAGAGACTGAACAGAAGACTCCAGGTCCTAGCAGAGGGAGAGGAGGAGGAAGAGGAGGAATGTCAAGCCGACCAGCAGCAACGTACGCTGGACCAGGAGGCCCAGTACAGCCCCGACCAGCAGCAACGTACTCTGGACCAGAAGGCCCAGTACAGCCCAGAAGTCAGCCCCGAGGCCCTGCGCTACAAACCCCCGACTCAACTCACGGGTGAGTTTGACGCACCGCCAGCCCCGAGGAACAGCACCTGGGTACCCGGCCCTTGGTACCCACCAAGTACCAGCCCAAGACAACACGTAAGAGGAGACTCGCCTAGGAGGCCTCTCCCCCAACGCTCACCGATGTGCCAGTCATCCATGGCATCGTACCTTGGCACACCGACGTTCCCGGACTTCACACACGAGAACAGAGCACAGTACACAGAGCTACGAATGTGCTTAGAGACTATGCTGTCCGACGTACCAGATGAACCGTACAAGTATGCTATCCTACTCAAGCACCTGAAGGTGCCCAGAGCGCACAATATAGCGCTGGCATATTCCAGCTCTACTACCCCATACACCGCGGCTCTAGTAGCCCTCGACCAACGTTATGGACGCATATGGGACTACGTGATACAGGAGATAAGAGACATTGACCGTCTCCCCCCAGCCAGAGACAACAGAGCATTAGATGACCTCGCTATCAAGGTACAGTCCCTGGTAGGGATGCTGGGGTCCCAAAAGGAGAAAGGGATCTATGAACTGTACGCTAACTCTAATGTAGAGAGGATACTAGAGAAGCTCCCTCCCGCCCGACAAGAGCGCTTTCGGCGGCAGAGAGACCACCGCGACCCCAACGGTCCAGAGGCATCCCTCCTAGACCTATCTGAGTTCCTCGCCAGGGAGGTCAGTAGCCTACGACTCGACACGTTCGTATGGAGTGGACCAAGCCCAAGACTCGGACCTCGGGGATCAACAGATAACCGTCGGTTGGTGACCGTTATGCACCAAGCCGAATCAGTACCGCAGCACAAGAACCACAACACCCCCTCGACGAAAGAGGACCAGTGGAAGATTGAGTGCCAGTACTGTGAGGGAGAACATCGGCTGTACCAATGCGACACTTTCGGGAAGCTGACCACGGACGAGGTGAGTCAGTGGATCAAGGACCACCGCCGCTGCTTCCGCTGCGCGCGCAGCCACCTAGCAGCTGAGTGCCGCTTGAAGAAGAAGTGCAGCAGGTGCGGTGGCACCCACTTGGAGGTCCTGCATGACATCAACAGGCGTCAGCCAGGACAACAGAGTGGGCCCGTCGCGGTAATGTACCATGCCGAGGCGGTGGCACCAGCACCAAAGTTCCACCAGACCGCTCCCTGGTGTCCCGACTGCTACAGCAGACACTGGGAGTCACGGTGCGACTCGCACCATATAGATTCTGTGTCACCACAGACAGGTGACAACCCCCCCGAGACAGGAGTGCTCCACATAGACCCCAAGCAGAGCGGGACCCCCCGAGTGCTCCTCAAAGTGGTCAGAGTGCTCCTGAGCTACGAGGACAAGGTCCTGGACACTTACGCCGTCCTGGACGATGGGTCTGAAAAGACTCTCCTCCTCGCTTCCGCAGCAGCCCAGTTGGGCCTGCGGGGTGTCAAAGATACCATGACCATACGCACCATCAGAAGGGACCAGAAGACCATAAAAGGTGAAAGGGTCTCCTTCAAGATAGCAGCGGTGGACCAGCCCGAGAAGCAGTATAGTATAACCAACGTCTTCACCAGCCACGACATAGGCCTGTCTCAGTACACCTA
The DNA here is from genome assembly GCF_963971535.1 of Notolepis coatsorum. Classification (NCBI taxonomy): domain Eukaryota; kingdom Metazoa; phylum Chordata; class Actinopteri; order Aulopiformes; family Paralepididae; genus Notolepis; species Notolepis coatsorum. The sequence continues at coordinate 17,992,984 of NC_140176.1, read as the reverse complement.
CCCCATCCCACAGCTGATGGCTAAGTATGTGCACCTACGTCAACTACCTATACCGCTTATCGACGGCGCCACACCGACCCTGCTCATCGGCTCCGACCACGCGGACCTCATTCTCCCAATTGAGGCGGCCCACATCGGACCCAAAGGATGCCCAGTCGCGGTTCAGACCCGACTGGGATGGACGCTCCAGGGCCCCCTCTACGGACTTGACAGTCAACCCACGTCTACACGCTGCCTACACACAAAGGCGAGCGACACCGGCCACTCCCTCGTACAGCAGAGGCTATTGACATTAAGCGAGAGGCCCGTGAGAGAACCGTGGGCACCAGAGGGAGTTCGGAACTCCACCCCCCTCAGCTGCGCTCCAGACGTAGCTGACCTCGAACCCAGCACCCCAAGCGACTCCTTGACGGGGCGGCCGGGACCGGCCCCTCCTCAGACGGGGTACAGAGCAAACAAGAGAAACAGACGGAGGAGGAGGAGGCACAGCCAAGCACAGATCAAAGCAGTCTCAGGCCCGCTTCCTCCTAAGCCCCCCTTCATCCCGTCCAGTCGTCATGACCATAGACCAGTCACTACCCCGAGCTGCGTGGCCGGCCGGCCGCGTAAGCAAAGTGACCACTGGTGCCGACGGAAAGGTCAGAGTGGCAGAATTGCTCGTCCAAGGGCGGACCTACAACCGACCCGTGGCGAGGCTGATAGAGTCGCCAAGGCTCCCCGACTCGCTTAATGACGACCATGACCCCTGACTTTGTGAACTGCCTACCCTCACAACGGACATTGAGTAGTGGACAGTGCGGTTAATCTGTCTCTGCTTAGCTAATTAGGTGGGACTAATTAGGAGGCGGCTGTTACAAAGGGTCAGATTAAACCGAATATATGTATTTATTGATTGATATATATTGCATAATATTTGTATATCGTTTGATATCCCTTGTGTATTCTTTGTACATATACACGGAATATCCCTTTAACCTACTACAGACCATAATATTTCGTTCTCTTATTGGATGGCGTGCCACCAGCGCCAGTGTCTTACCCCCAGAGTCGAGTTCAAAGCTACCGTCAAGGCTTGTCTCAACATGCCCGGTTCTGCCCAGGACTACGAGACAGGAATAAGGCTGGTACTAGTTTGTTCCCCCAACATATAAATATGGCGCAGGTGAATACAGAAGTAGTTCAGTCCGCAGTTCAGTTCGAGTTCGAGTTACCCAAGTGAAGCCTCACCCACTATGCAACGTGCGGTGAAGTGGGCCCGTATTGCCCCAAGATAGAGTCTTGTTTATCCTAATACGTTTGTTCAACGTATCGTTCGCTCCTTACTAGTAAGCCTTCATCACGAGTCAAAGACCAAGTGAAGTGAGCAATTGTGTGTCTAAATAGAGCACTTATAGCCGCGTGCGAATAGGATAGTAAAGTATCAGGGCTTGGTTGGATAACGTCAAGTTCGACTTAGTTGATGTGAAGTACCGCGCACCGGAGGATCTACACCGGTGATTGCAGAGCCCCTCTCCGGCTGGATTATTATTCTTATTGCTTTTAACCATGCTGTTGGAGCGGAGAAGAATCGTCTACACCCACTGCTGTGGGACCTGCCCGTGAGGACCATCATTCGAGCCCGTCTCTATTGGAGAGGCTGACCGGCTTCCACCTGTGCCGCACGCATACTGGGATTACAGTCGCTGCCTTTCGTCTGCTGAGCAGGGAGTAATATACCGCCTCCGGGAGCCTATTGAGTCCCCGCTGACCCAGACTTTGCATTAGAGCATTGCCTCCCCCTGCTGGCTTACAACCGGTGGAACCCCCTACCAGTATCCCCTAGATATAATTCCTAATATTCAAGTTGTATTATTATCTCATGCGTAATATGAGAATGGACATTCATTATTGATTTGCCTACGCACATTCCTTTGCCTTACAAGTGCATTCAATTCAAGTATATTATGTATTCTTGCTGCTAATAAATACTTAAAGACAACTTTGTGTAGAACCGATTCATTGTGGGGAAGTGTTCTCATCATATACTCGTGTACAGTATGGCCAGTATAATGTACATAAGACGGTAGTGGTTTAATGATACCATACTTGATTAATACAGTCAGGGAATTGTACCCCTCAGTTACAGTAGCCATATTTGTTACTTACCCACGATGATCACATAAATCAGTCAGATCCTTTTAGTTCTCAATATTCTAATAACTGCGGTGCGACTGTACACCTGGAAGGGTTGGTGACATCTATCTTCCATCTATGTCTCTGTGCAACTCTCGCAGGAGGACGGTAACTTCGTGATCTACGGCTGGAAGCCCATGTGGACGTCTGACACCGCCGGCCAGCGCGACGCCTGGCGCCTGTGCATGCAGGACGACTGCAACTTCGTCATGTACAAGAGGGACAACAAGATGATGTGGCAGACCAAGACCCAGGCCTCCGGTGCCTTCAAGATGTGCCACATGTACATGCGCAACGACGGCACCATGGTGATCGAGAGGGACGGCGAGGAGGTCTGGACCTCTTCCCAGTCCAAGGGCTTCAAGGCTTAAAGTCGCTGGAGCACAGCTGGAGCAGAGGGAGAAGATCACGCCACCGTGACCACCATCATGGCTGTACGAACCTCTCTTTGTATGCTCAATGTTCAATAAAGTGAAGGGTAAAAAAGATATCTGTTTCGTGCTGTTGTCATTTGACTGTCTTCATCTCACCGTCTATCCCTCCATCTGGAAAGAGAGAACAGAGGCCTTTGCCCGGAATGTTTGTGTAGTTCTCTTTCTGCCAACATGGCTGCCTGTGACCGTTGGTAACCGCTTTCAAAAGAAAATGTCTAATTTCTGTGCAGCGGTAGAGTAGATAAAACATTGTAAAGGCACGATATTTCACTGCGACTTGTAATAAAACACCAATTTATTACATTTTAGTTGATATGTTTCTCACATATCAACACATTGGCATACAATAGAGGCCTCTATTGAAGAACAAATTGTTGTTGTTCCTCCCATGAGTTTTGAGCAAGAGATTATGAACAGAGTAGTCATTTGAATAAAAATAAAACATCAAAAAAATTCCCCAGATGAAAAGAATTCCTAATCTTTTCATTGATGGATATATTTTTTGAAACATATATTTTGAACCCAGCATGAGTTGAATATCTCTTTTGGTGAGTGACAAAGCATTGTTTCATGCTAGCACCAATCCCTCCCTTTTGTCAGGACAGCCATCTTTGAAGCAGCATTCTTAGTGTGCCAGACACATGGCCGGTCTAGACATCACCATTGGGTCTCATTCACCAACGGACTTAAGACAAAAGATCAGACAAAATGTTGTCCTAGCTCCACTTAAGTTAAGCCTGTAGGTCCCCCAATTGGGGGACCCTGCTTTTCTTTATCATAAATTGATCAATAGAGACCGTATTAAATCCCCAATTATCATATCATGGGGTATCATTGGAAAGCCACACTCATTGGCTACAATCCTGTCCAAAAACCTTCGAGATCGCCAAATGATTGATGGAGCTAGAGCCCCCGGAGGCCGGGGGTGGTAATGTGTACTTTGGCGCACGTCTCAGATACCGGCATGTAACTCGAGAACCGCTGAACGGATTTTGTCACCTGAATGGGCAATTGACAGGCTTTAATTCTGTATTATTATTATTATTATTAATATTGTATTAAAAGAAATGCACACCCAAGCCGCTAGAGGTCGGCAAAGTGGCATCGCGAATCGTCCTCATAAGGGCCCACATGTGATTTGGCCATAATAAGGTCAAGGTCAAGTTCAAGGTCAAATATGAATTTATAATTAAAATCGATTATCATTTATTACTCTATCTACAAATCCTTCTGTTTAATCATCTTCCCTTTAGTTATTTGCTTAGATTTTTTTTACACTTGATCTCAAGAAGGTGCTGAATGAGCTCAGTAAGCGAGCTCGGTTTGCTCACAATTGTAACATGTTATTCACCGGCACAGATGCAAAAATAAATCATAATTTATATTCTCATTTTTTCCATTACAATTTACTCAAGCCTAGTAACAGACACAATATTTCTGACACTGAATATACATACCCCCAGGTCCCTAGATGGTCCTAGATACCAATAACATGCAAATTGGCCTTGTAGAAGTGGAGCAATCTTCCATTTACTTAGGCATCTACCTTTAGGCGAGATTTCTGAAAATAGGGCTACAGGTTAATTTTCTGGACGATTTTGGGATTCATGAACGGTCCCTTCTCCTGGATTCGGTCTTAACGAAGAGCAGGATTTAGGAGCACTGAAGAGCAGTCGTAAGTCGGACAGACTGGTGTGCGCCTTGTTCTTAAGGGCTTTATTTGGAGGAATCCTGGTGAATGCGTTCATGAACACTACAGACATCCTTGGAATTAAATAATCATAATAATAATAATAAATATGACAATTAAGTTTTACATTTACAGTCATGCCTCAAGAGGCATCCTGGTGTCTGAGAATAAATAAAAACACTACACCAACACTGCAAATGACAGTGGATGAATAAATAAGAACTAAAGCTAATCGCGTGGATATATTTATAGTGGAATAGACTGTATTAACAAAGAAACAAAGAAATAGGGAAAAATGTGGCACTGTGCCTTTAAGAGGCGCGGGGAGGCGGGCTGGAGACAGGGACAGAGAAACAGGGTTAAGGCCTTGGACAGGGCGAGGGCCAGAGCTGCTTACAGGGATGGCAGGGTTCAGACGGCGGAGGCCTGGCAAGGAGATCCTCCTCGGAAGTGAAGAGACGCATCCTCCCGTGGGATAGGAAGCGATGCGCGCCGGCTTGAGCATCTGGAGTAGGAGCGCGCCGGCTTGAAGAGACGCATCCTCCCGTGGGATAGGCAGCGATGCGCGCCGGCTTGAGCGTCTGGAGTAGGAGCGCGCCAGCTTGAAGAGACGCATCCTCCCGTGGGATAGGAAGCGATGCGCGCCGGCTTGAGCGTCTGGAGTAGGAGGGCGCCGGCTTGAAGAGACGCATCCTCCCGTGGGATAGGAAGCGATGCGCGCCGGCTTGAGCGTCTGGAGTAGGAGCGCGCCAGCTTGAAGAGACGCATCCTCCCGTGGGATAGGAAGCGATGCGTGCCGGCTTGAGCGTCTGGAGTAGGAGCGCGCCGGCTTGAGGAGACGCATCCTCCCGTGGGATAGGAAGCGATGCGCGCCGGCTTGAGCGTCTGGAGTAGGAGCGCGCCGGCTTGAAGAGACGCATCCTCCCGTGGGATAGGAAGCGATGCGCGCCGGCTTGAGCGTCTGGAGTTGGAGCGCACCGGCTTGACGTCTGGAGTGGGACACTGGAAAACCTCCCGTAGAGGATTAGAGAGCGTAGACGGTGTCCCACTCCAGGCAAACGGCGACAGGTGGTGATGGCTGGCACCTCGTCTCACGCCGGAGACGCGGCAGGTGATGGTAACGTCCAGGACTCCATGAACACTGAACACAGAAAAGGATAAAGAGTCCAGAACAAAGAACCAGCATACAGAACGACCCGACCAGGACTGGAGGAGAGGTCCAGGTATTTAAAGCCCTCTGGGGTGCTAATCATAAACTCTGAACAGCTGTGAAAGGTAGTCCAAGGGTGGGGGCTGTTGAAGAGCAGAGGAGAGTAAAACATCGCGAGGGTGGGGGCTGGTGAGGTGAGGAGACAGGGAATTAAAGGTCCAGGGAACAGGCGAACCTCACAGTACCCCCCCCTCCACGGGAGCCACCGGGCGACCCAAAAATACAGACAGTGGGGCAGGGGACACGACAAAGCAACAAACAAAAAAAAACTGGGCCATGCTAGCAGGGGAAGCTACACCTAAAGTGGGGCTAGCAGAGGGACAGGGAAGCTGCCAGGGCACTGCTAGCTACAGGGCCTATGCTAGCTGTACTGCTACATTAACATAGAGGCTGCGCTAGCTGCCGGAGCTAGGCTAGCAGACAGGGCTGGAACAGCATGAGAGAACAAGCTAGCTGGAAGGACAGTCCTAGCTGTGGGGAAACTGACCTTGCTAGCTGTAGGGGCAGTCCTAGCAGTGAGGAAACTGACCTTGCTAGCTGAAGGGGCAGTCCTAGCAGTGGGGAAACTGACCTTGCTAGCTGAAGGGGCAGTCCTAGCAGTGGGGAAAACTGACCTTGCTAGCTGAAGGGGCAGTCCTAGCAGTGGGGAAACTGACCTTGCTAGCTGAAGGGGCAGTCCTAGCAGTGGGGAAACTGACCTTGCTAGCTGAAGGGGCAGTCCTAGCAGTGGGGAAAACTGACCTTGCTAGCTGAAGGGGCAGTCCTAGCAGTGGGGAAACTGACCTTGCTAGCTGAAGGGGCAGTCCTAGCAGTGGGAAAACTGACCTTGCTAGCTGAAGGGGCAGTCCTAGCAGTGGGGAAAACTGACCTTGCTAGCTGAAGGGGCAGTCCTAGCAGCGGGGAAACTGACCTTGCTAGCTGAAGGGGCAGTCCTAGCAGTGGGGAAACTGACCTTGCTAGCTGAAGGGGCAGTCCTAGCAGTGGGGAAACTGACCTTGCTAGCTGAAGGGGCAGTCCTAGCAGTGGGGAAACTGACCTTGCTAGCTGAAGGGGCAGTCCTAGCAGTGGGGAAAACTGACCTTGCTAGCTGAAGGGGCAGTCCTAGCAGCGGGGAAATTGACCTTGCTAGCTGAAGGGGCAGTCCTAGCAGTGGGGAAACTGACCTTGCTAGCTGAAGGGGCAGTCCTAGCAGTGGGGAAACTGACCTTGCTAGCTGAAGGGGCAGTCCTAGCAGTGGGGAAACTGACCTTGCTAGCTGAAGGGGCAGTCCTAGCAGTGGGGAAACTGACCTTGCTAGCTGAAGGGGCAGTCCTAGCAGTGGGGAAACTGACCTTGCTAGCTGAAGGGGCAGTCCTAGCAGTGGGGAAACTGACCTTGCTAGCTGAAGGGGCAGTCCTAGCAGTGGGGAAACTGACCTTGCTAGCTGAAGGGGCAGCCCTAGCAGTGGGGAAACTGACCTTGCTAGCTGAAGGGGCAGTCCTAGCAGTGGGGAAACTGACCTTGCTAGCTGAAGGGGCAGTCCTAGCAGTGGGGAAACTGACCTTGCTAGCTGAAGGGGCAGTCCTAGCAGTGGGGAAACTGACCTTGCTAGCTGAAGGGGCAGTCCTAGCAGTGGGGAAAACTGACCTTGCTAGCTGAAGGGGCAGTCCTAGCAGTGGGGAAACTGACCTTGCTAGCTGAAGGGGCAGCCCTAGCAGTGGGGAAACTGACCTTGCTAGCTGAAGGGGCAGTCCTAGCAGTGGGGAAACTGACCTTGCTAGCTGAAGGGGCAGTCCTAGCAGTGGGGAAACTGACCTTGCTAGCTGAAGGGGCAGTCCTAGCAGTGGGGAAACTGACCTTGCTAGCTGAAGGGGCAGTCCTAGCAGTGGGGAAAACTGACCTTGCTAGCTGAAGGGGCAGTCCTAGCAGTGGGGAAACAGGGTAGCTAACAGGGGAGCTAACGAGGCTAACAGGGAAGCTAACAAGGCTAACAGGGAAGCTAACAGGGGAGTCAACGAGGCTAACAGGGGAGCTAACAGGGGAGACTGACGAGGCTAACAGGGGAGCTAACAGGGGAGGCTAACGAGGCTACCAGGGGAGCTAACAGGGGAGACAAACGAGGCTAACAGGGAAGCTAACAGGGGAGACAAACAGGGGAAACCAAAGGGAGCTAGAGGGAGCTAGAGTGGGTTAGAGGGAACTAAAAAGGGCAAACTCAACATACACTGTCTGTGCTGGCTGGGGTCGTCGACTGGTCGGGTCGTACTGTTATGGTTTGTAACCGACCCCAATCGCACAACACAAGACAGGTATGAGAGTAAGCCAAAACAGGGCATTTATTCAATACAAACAAAAAGCGGCACTGTCCCTTTAAGGGAGAACACAAAAATACTGGAAACAAAGAAATAGGGAAAAATGTGGCACTGTGCCTTTAAGAGGCGAGCAGGCTAAGGGGCTAAGGCTAAAGGACAGGGCCAGGGCAAAAAGGTCAGGGCAGGAACAGGGGCACTGAAGAGGGGGAAACAGGGACAGAGGCCCGGGGAGGCGGGCTGGAGACAGGGACAGAGAAACAGGGTTAAGGCCTTGGACTGGGCGAGGGCCAGAGCTGCTTACTGGGATGGCAGGGTTCAGACGGCGGAGGCCTGGCAAGGAGATCCTCCTCGGAAGTGAAGAGACGCATCCTCCCGTGGGATAGGAAGCGATGCGCGCCGGCTTGAGCGTCTGGAGTAGGAGCGCGCCAGCTTGAAGAGACGCATCCTCCCGTGGGATAGGAAGCGATGCGCGCCGGCTTGAGCGTCTGGAGTAGGAGCTCGCCGGCTTGAAGAGACGCATCCTCCCGTGGGATAGGAAGCGATGCGCGCCGGCTTGAGTGTCTGGAGTAGGAGCGCGCCGGCTTGAAGAGACGCATCCTCCCGTGGGATAGGAAGCGATGCGCGCCGGCTTGAGCGTCTGGAGTTGGAGCGCACCGGCTTGACGTCTGGAGTGGGACACTGGAAAACCTCCCGTAGAGGATTCGAGAGCGTAGACGGTGTCCCACTCCAGGCAAACGGCGACAGGTGGTGATGGCTGGCACCTCGTCTCATGCCGGAGACGCGGCAGGTGATGGTAACGTCCAGGACTCCATGAACACTGAACACAGAAAAGGATAAAGAGTCCAGAACAAAGAACCAGCATACAGAACGACCCGACCAGGACTGGAGGAGAGGTCCATGTATTTAAAGCCCTCTGGGGCGCTAATCATAAACTCTGAACAGCTGTGAAAGGTAGTCCAAGGGTGGGGGCTGTTGAAGAGCAGAGGAGAGTAAAACATCGCGAGGGTGGGGGCTGGTGAGGTGAGGAGACAGGGAATTAAAGGTCCAGGGAACAGGCGAACCTCACAGTTCTACTATCACAGAATCTATTGAGTGATCTGATCACCATCCCGATCTATTTTTAGCGGTCCTCGTTGAAGAGGCCTGCTTTGCCGAATCCCCTCTCCTTCATTTGGTCGTCCTTAGACGTCCTTAGATTCCAATCATCCCGGTCCTCCATACATCGGGCCAGTTCCATAGAGCTATCCACACCTGCGTCCTTCCTCAGTATATCCACCACGTATGTTGGCGTGGGATGTCCTCTTGGTCGGTGCCCGTGTGTTGGCTCCCAGAGAACTAGCTTGCTAGCCGGAAGTTCCTGGTGTCGGTGGCAGTGACCTGCAAGTTTCATCCTCCTGGATGCCACCTTGTCACTCAGCCTTGGTAGCCCCCCGTACAGATGCTTGTTGGTCGATGTTCAGTACCACACACAGCATTCTGGTATAGCATCCGTCCAGAGACTTCTGCAGGGTGGGCTTCAGGGTCCATGATTCACAGCCATTGAGGAGTACAGACTCCACGGTTGCTTGGAAGAAGCAAATTTTGATGTGTCGGGGGAGACTGGATTTCCACACGCTATTCATGCCAGTCAGGGCCATGCCAGTGCCTTCCTCACCTTAAGATCCCGCTCTGTTGAATTGACCCAGGAACCCAGGTATTTGAAGTTGCTGACCTCTGCCAGAGCATTGCCTCCTTTTTTTTTTTTTTGCTTTTTTCCCTGCCCTTTTTTGAGGGCACTCCATCCAACCCCCCCCCCCTCTTCGGGGGACAACTTTATTATTTATTATACGTTTTAACTATTTACACTACAAAATTAAATAAAAAGTGTAGTAAAATAAAAATAAAAGAGCATTGCCTCCTGCTGTGTTGAGAGGTGGATGGTCCAGGGGGATGCTCTTGCTCCCGCCCAGTAGGGGTGGACAATATGACGATATTAAATAAATATCGGGTACAGTTCATTAACGATACACTTTTTAAACGTATCGTGGACATTGTGATGTTTTGCCCAAACCCTCATCCATACAGTATATATGTGTGTGTATTTTTGGCTAAAGTGGATAGAAAACACAGTACTGTGCAAAAGTCTTAGGCACCCAAGAGTTTTTATATAAATTGTCTTAGATGTTAATAATTTTTTTTCTGTATTAGTGTGTCAGTAGACTACTCTTTTAAAAAAAAATTTACTTTTCATTTAATAATTTTTGAAAGCATCTTCATGCTCAGGTGGGGGTCAATGGCATCCCGAATCCGGTAAGTATCATGCGGTTGAACATCTTTGCAATGACACAGGTCAGGCTGATGCCGCGATAGTTATCCGGCTTAGCCAGGTCTCCAGACTTCGGTACCGGGATGATGTTGGAGAGATATGATATGTCAAGCTTGGTGTCTTCCATCTCCTAATGAGATTTACTCTGTCTTGGCACAAGGAACAGCAGGGACAATGGACCTCATTCACCAACATTGTCTTAAGATTTGTCTTACGACAACCTCCTTGGAAGGTCGTAAGAGAAAGCCGACGACAATTACCCCCGGATTCACCAACATGTGGAATTAGGGTTGTTTGAGATTACTTTTGGCTCACCTTGGAAACAAGCGAGAGTAGCCGATTACAGCTGGGGGAGGAGTCAAAAGGTCGAACACTTCTTGAGTTGACTGCTCGCCTCGTCTCTCAGTGACAGATATCATGTTCGTGTTTTCACGAACACACACACGCACGCGCACACACACACACACACACACACACATACACACACACACACACACACACACACACACACACACACACACACACACACACACACTGTGAGGATTCGCCTGTTCCCTGAACCTTTCCCTGTCTACTCTCCTTCACCAGCCCCCACCCTTGCGATGATTTACTCTCCTCTACTCTTCACCAGCCCCCACCCTTGGACTACCTTTCGCAGCTGTCATAGTTTATGATTAGCGCCCCAGAGGGCTTTAAATACCTGGACCTCCCTCCAGTCCTGGTCGGGTCGTTCTGTGTTCTGGACTCTGTGTTCGTTCTGTATCTGTGTTCACTCTGTGTTCATGGAGTTCTGTACGTTACCATCCTGTACGTTACCATCACCTGCCGCGTCTCCGGCGTGAGACGACGTGCCAGCCATCACCACCTGTCGCCGTTTGCCTGGAGTGGGACACCGTCTTCGCTCTCTAATTCTCTACGGGAGGTTTTCCAGTGTTCCCACTCCAGACGTCAAGCCGGCGCGTCATCGCTCCCTATTTCCACGGGAGGATGGCATCTCTTCGCCCCGGTCCCCTGGGACCCCTGTGTTCTGCGCTGCCCGTCTGCAGCATCCGAGGAGGATCTCCGTGCCAAGCCTGGAGTGGTGTTCCCACTCCAGACGTCAAGACGGCGCGTCATCGCTCCCTATTTCCACGGGAGGATGGCGCCTCTTCCCCGTGCCAGGCCCCCGCCGTCGGGCCCCTGTCCCCGTGCCAGGCCTCCACCGTCGGGCCCCTGTTCCCGTGCCAGGCCTCCGCCGTCTGGCCCCTGTTCCCGTGCCAGGCCTCCGCCGTCGGAACCCTGTCCTCATCCCTGTAAGCAGCTCTGGCCCTCGCCCTGTCCTAGGCCTTACCCTGTTTCTCTGTCCCTGTCTCCAGCCCGCCTCTCCGGGCCTCTGTCCCTGTCCCCCTCTCCAGTGCCCCTGGTCCTGGCCCTGACACTTAGCCCTGGCCCTTAGCCCTGGCCCTTAGCCTTAGTCCCTTAGCCTGTTCGCCTCTTAAAGGCACAGTGCCGCATTTTCCATATTTCTTTGACTCTAGTGTTTTTGTGTTCTCCCTTAAAGGGACTGATTGATTGATTGATTGATTGAAAAGTTTATTAACAGATTGCAGAATGGGTACAGTACAGTACAGCTCAATACATACAATTGTTAAGGGGATACAGACCAGAGAAAGACTTTCGTCTTGTTTACATCAGGGTCCCCCATTTTCAATTCATCATATGACACACACGACATACAGATAGACAGTACTGCTACATCTATACATTTATGACATACCAGATTTGCAAATACAGTACTGTTTGTGATACAAAAAGTGTCCAGAAAAAGAGTGTATATACATTTGACGTAGAAACTGTACATTGGAGGAGGTTGGGTGGGTGGGGTGGGGTTGGGTGGGGCTGTACATTGGAGGTGGGGGAGGGGGTTGGGTAGGGGGGGGACACACTGTACACTGTACATTGGAATACTGACAAAGCCATACTTAGTCTTTACTGTACAACTGGGTTACGACATTTGTAGGGGCCAGTTTTGGATTGCAGTCTCCCGTAGGTGTTCTTTGAGAGTGTTTTTGAAAGTGGGTAGTGATTCACATTCCTTTACAGCTTTGGGTAGGGCGTTCCACATTGATGTGGCATAATTGCGAAACGTGTTTAGTCCCTTGTTTGAGCCGAATCTGGGTTTAACATGATTTGTGGAGCTCCCTCTGGTGTCGTGGTATTCACTGACCTTTGGGAAGTATTTTGACATGTACCTTGGTCGTGTAGTGTATCTTGTAGACCAGGCCCATTGCAAGTTGTTGTACTCTGTCGTCTACTCTAAGCCATCCTAGGTTGGCAAAGTGGGCAGGGGTGAGGTGGGTTCTAGGAGTCAGGTCAAGCAGTAGTCTGACTAGTGTGTTTTGAGATGTTTGTAATTTGGTTTTTAGTGCCTTTGAGGTGCTTTGGTACCATGAGGTGCAAGCATAGTCGTAGTACCCTTGAATGAGTACTCCTGCCAGAGTCTTCAGGGTATTCTTGTTTACCACAGAGGAGATCCGGTACAAGAATCGAGTTTGTTGGTTGACTTTTTTTATTACATTGGATGCCATTTTGTCACAGGAAAGATTAGCCTCTAGGATGGAACCCAGGTAGGTAATTTCATCTTTCCTTGTGACAATATTGTCACCCACTGTAACTGAGAAGCTGTCGGTCTTGCTGAGTTTGTTATTTGAACCGAAGAGAATGGACTCTGTTTTGCCCATGTGTAATGATAGTTTGTTGTCGGCGAGCCATATGCAGATTTTGCCTAGTTCCGAGCTGAGGGTTTTTTCAACCTGTAACTTGTTCTTGTCAGAGACCAGCAGGGCTGAGTCGTCCGCAAACAGGAACAAGTTGCAGTCACAAGCTGACGACATGTCATTTGCATAAATTAGGAACAGTATTGGTCCTAGTATGCTTCCTTGTGGAACACCACAGTTCACTGTGAGGGGGGGGGGGGGGGGGTAGGGTACCGTTTACCTCCACCATCTGTTCTCTCCCCTCCAGGTAGGATTGTATCCAGCTCACTGATAAACTATCAAAACCAATTGCTTTTAGCTTGTCAATCAGAATGGTGTGATTGACAGTGTCGAAGGCCTTTTGTAGGTCCAGCATGACCATGCCGCAGTATTTGCCCGCGTCCACCTCTTGCTTGATGTGGTCGTTCAAATAGAGAAGGCATGTGTCAGTGGAGTGGGATGTTCTGAAGCCAGATTGGAATTCGTAGATTCGATTTTTTTCCGCAAGGTACTTTTCGACCTGTTCGTATACTATTTTTTCCATGACTTTCGAGATGGATGTAAGGATAGAAACAGGGCGGTAGTTGCCTGGGTCTAATTTGCTGCCCTTTTTGTGCAGGGGTGTTACTCTCACAATTTTGAAGTCCTTGGGGACGTGTCCCTGTTTTATGGAGAGGTTTATTATGTGTGTGATGACTGGGGTGATGGCGGCTGGTGAGTCTCTGAGGAATTTGGAGGGGATGTTGTCATGGCCAGTGGCCTTGTTCGGTTGGAGGGCGCTCAGTTTTTTGAGTACCTCATCTGTAGTTACCATTTCTAGTTTGAAGTCGTCTTTGTGGACGCCTAGGTTCTTGTAGTATGCTACTATGTATTCTACCCCATACTACCATGCATGTTTTCAGAATGCAAAGAATTCAGGCCACAGCTGTCTTTGCATAACACCTAACACCTACACCCGTATCCTGTTTATTGACTTCAGCTCAGCTTTTAACACCATCTCCCCCAATAATCTGTTCCATAAGCTACAGGACATTGACATTAACCCAACCATCAACCACTGGATCCTCAATTTCATCAGCAATAGAACCCAAACAGTCAAGGTAAACAACAAATCATCCCGCCCTCTGACCCTCAGCACTGGGGCCCCCCAGGGTTGCGTCCTTTCCCCTTGGCTCTTCTCCCTCTACACTAACCAATTCACCCCCCTGGACAGTTCAGTCAAGGCCTTCAAATACGCCAACGACACCACCATCCTGGGCCTCATCTCCAACAACGACGAGTCCATTTACCGGCAGGAGGTGGACAGAGCAGTGAGGTGGTGCTCATCCAACAACCTCCTGCTCAACACCTCCAAAACCATGGAAATTGCCATAGACTTCAGGACTTAAAAAAAACACCCATACTCCCAATAACCATCTCAGACCAACCCATAACCCTAACTGAATCATTCAAGTTCCTCAGCACCCACATCAGCAATAAACTCAAATGGGACATTAACACCACTGCCATCATCAAAAAGGCCCAGCAGCGCCTGTACTTCCTCAGGCAACTGAGGAAGTACAGAGTCCAACAACGCCTGCTGGTCCAATTCTACACTGCCATAATTCAAAGCATCCTCACCTCATCCATCACAGTCTGGTACGGTTCCACTGATAAACACACCAAACACAAACTCCAACGCATCACCAAGACAGCCTCCAAAATAATTGGCTGCCCCCTCCCCTCTCTGGACTCCATCTACACCTCACGCACAGTCACCCGCTCTTGTAAAATAGTCAATGATCCCTCTCACCCAGCACACCACTTATTCCAGCACATGCCCTCAGGTCACTACAGGTCCATTCTAACCAGACACACACGCTTCACAAACAGTTTTTTCCCCACAGCAGTCCAAACACTGAACACCCTGGCCCGCCCCCCCTTGCACAGACGGGCAAGCATCTGTCACTGACTGACACTGTTACCGTGACTGTCCTGTATGTATCTATGTATATATGTATTTATTGTGGGGATTGGGAGGTGGGAGGGGGGCGTTTTGATGTTTGATGTTTCATGTTGATGTAACCAGTGCCTAACAATCTGTACCGCAAACAATTACCACCAACCATCGTTGTGTGGCATTAAAGTATCTTGTATCTTGTATCTTGTATAACAACAGCCCAGTCTTCAGGTGTGCCAAACCAAAATACAAGCCCTGTAGGCTACCAATTGGTGGGGGGTTGGTGCCCGACTGGAAGGATGAGACAACTGTCCTTCTGTAAACTAACTCTAAGTTACATTGTTAATTTAGTTTGTATTTACTTTTCTAGTTTAAGTTAATTCAATTAAAGAAATTGTAACTACAATTACATTTAAAACATTGTTATGCATAATAATCATCTGTTCTGTGCGCAACCGAGGGAACATGTATGCGCGTGCGCGCGCATGGCGTTTGGGCAGTTCCCATATTACGACTGCATCACTGGAAATATCTGTCTGTCTGTCTGTATTTAAAAGCCTCTGGCTGTTGTTTTATACGTTGTAGATAATAAATAGCGTAACATCTCTCTATAAGTGAATTGTATATAGAAACAACTCACCAAAATTGACTTGCACAACTGATTTTTTTTTAATCTACAAAAAGGGGGGACCCCCCCTTTATCCCCCCTCCCCCCACCCCCGCGACCATACAACTATACGTAGCACCCCTTCGCCACTGACCACGCCCCCAAATGTGTCCCCTCCACCACTGACATCAAAGTTACGCCCTTGGCGGTATGTGATGATGACATGAGGGTAATAATTCTTTGTAATTTCAGGCGCCTATACAGCCTGAAAATACAAAGAATTATTACCCTCATGTAGCATGTCACAAAGAAGGGTGGATCCGAAAGCTGTCTACAACATTTGTAACAGGTGATGAAAAAGTCAACAAATAATTAACAAACTATTGTTAATGATGAATAGTCTTCACTTTAGATTAGGGCACGCAATAGCATCTGCAAATTATTTACAGATGTTTTATGAATGTCTAACAAATCATTTGTTAAACATGAAAAGACAAGTCTTTTAAGAATGTTTTACAAATGATTAGTTGAACATGAACAAATAAATGGAGGTATAGTCGTTTTTTCATATCCATTTTTAAAATAATAAAAAAATGTGTTACTACACATTAAATAATATTATTTAATGATGAACAAATCAATTACAAACAATGTTGATAATGAGTTATAAATAATGTGTAACTAATTTGTAAATGTTATACAAATATAGTTATAAATGATTTAATAATAATTTACGAATGTATGTAAACGGTTTGTTCATGATTAGTTCATTATCTACAAATACCTTATAAATGTCTTATAACTGAGTGTTATTATAAAGTGTTACCCATTTTTATTTTCAAATGACTGACAGGGCCCTACTCGACAGGCAGCCATGTTGGCAGAAAGAGAAATACACAAACATTCTGGGCAAGGCCTCTGTTTTCTCTTTCCAGATGGAGGAATAGACGGTGAGATGAAGACAGTCAAATGACAACAGCACGAAACAGATATATTTTTTACCCTTCACTTTATTGAACATTGAGCATACAAAGAGAGGTTCGTACAGCCATGATGGTGGTCACGGTGGCACGATCTTCTCCCTGCTTCAGCTGTGCTCCAGCAACTTTAAGCCTTGAAGCCCTGGGACTTGGAAGAGGTCCAGACCTCCTCGCCGTCCCTCTCGAGCACCATGGTGCCGTCGTTTCGCATGTTCATGTAGCACATATTGAAGGCACCGTTGGTCATGGTCTTGGTCTGCCACAGCATCTTGTTGTCCCTCTTGTACATGACGAAGTTGCAGTCGTCCTGCATGCACAGGCGCCAGGCGTCGTGCTGGCCGCAGGTGTTAGACGCCCATGTGGGCTTCCAGCCGTAGATCACGAAGTTACCGTCCTCCTGCGAGAGTTGCACAGAGACATAGATGGAAGATAGATGTCACCAACCCTTCCAGGTGTACAGTCGCACCGCAGTTATTAGAATATTGAGAACTAAAAGGATCTGACTGATTTATGTGATCATCGTGGGTAAGTAACAAATCGCTGCTGGCGGGACAAAACCTTGTAACTCCAAAAACCCAACTTTTCAGCAGATGAAAAAAACGAACACAGATTTAAGGGCAAAATAGAGTTACGAGGTTTAGACAGATGATTGGTTTAATGCTTTCCCATTGTGTAGACTTTGTAAAACCACACACACATGGAGGATGATCTACTGAGTTGATAACAAAATAATAATAATAAAAAAAAAATGGAGTTACGAGGTTTTGTCCCGCCAGCAGCGAAATATGACTAGGGTTCCAAATAATCTAAACTATCCCTTTAACATTCTGATGATGATGTCGATGGCTATGGGAAGAATTCTAAGATAGAATTTTGAGGAAATAAAAAAGAAAAATAAATTCTCAAGACCCAAATATATACAGTATACCTTGACACACAAAAGTATTTTTCCAAAAGCACTGTTACGCAATCTCTTTAGCGCCATTTCAGAGGAAGAACACTGTCGTTCCTTAAGTACTGACCTGGAACACAGCCTTCCATTCGTGGTTGTTGGACATGAGATAATCTCCCTTGCGGAGCTCATCGAACTTGGACATGCCATTCCTGCTCATGATTCTGAAAGAAAAAAGAAACAGAGGCTTGAGACCAAGTGCTTGGACTCTCAATTCTATTCTCGTTCTCTTGCAAAAAACGTTGTTGCTCAGAACCAC
The DNA here is from genome assembly GCF_963971535.1 of Notolepis coatsorum. Classification (NCBI taxonomy): domain Eukaryota; kingdom Metazoa; phylum Chordata; class Actinopteri; order Aulopiformes; family Paralepididae; genus Notolepis; species Notolepis coatsorum. The sequence goes on along the minus strand of NC_140176.1, from coordinate 17,975,410 downwards.
ATATACACAGGATATAGGCTTCAGAGAGTAAGTAAAAAAATTAAAAACACAAAAAACAGATGCTCTAAAACAAGTTAAATATAAACCGAGATGCCTCTTTGGACTATCCTATTTCACCACAGAGCAAAAAGAGGCAGAGGAAGAGAGCTGCAAAAGAAGCGTTAGACAGATTCTCTACTCACAGGCCGGTTGTGGACAAGTCTGATGCTGAAGCTGCAGCTGAGTGAAGTGTCTTCCAGTCGGACACCTCTGGCTTTTATAGGCCCTGACCCAGCAGAGAGACAACCCACACCCTCTGTGGAGACCTAATCTAATCTGGCATAATTATACACAAAACATGTTTTTAGCTCCGTAATTTGCTGTGTGCCGTTATGTACTGTGGATGATGATAGCAAACATGACAGTATAGAGATACTGTTTACACTATGAGATTTATAATGCATTAGGTTAGATGACATCACATTTAAAGGGGGGTGTTAATCGTCTGGTTCTGTGACCTTGTCCTTATCATGTATATCTCCATGTTTACATGAACAACAACCTAATATCAGCACCTCTCTGGAAACAATCCCAGGGACACATGAATCAACAGTTCTTGTTATGGTTTGTAACCGACCCCAATCGCACAACACAAGACAGGTATGAGAGTAAGCCAAAACAGGGCATGTATTCAATACAAACAAAAAGCGGCACTGTCCATTTAAGGGAGAACACAAAAATACTGGAAACAAAGAAATAGGGAAAAATGTGGCACTGTGCCTTTAAGAGGCGAGCAGGCTAAGGGGCTAAGGCTAAAGGACAGGGCCAGGGCAAAAAGGTCAGGGCAGGAACAGGGGCACTGAAGAGGGGGAAACAGGGACAGAGGCCCGGGGAGGCGGGCTGGAGACAGGGACAGAGAAACAGGGTTAATGCCTTGGACAGGGCGAGGGCCAGAGCTGCTTACAGGGATGGCAGGGTTCAGACGGCGGAGGCCTGGCAAGGAGATCCTCCTCGGAAGTGAATGGGATAGGAAGCGATGCGCGCCGGCTTGAGCGTCTGGAGTAGGAGCGGGCCGGCTTGAAGAGACGCATCCTCCCGTGGGATAGGAAGCGATGCGCGCCGGCTTGAGCGTCTGGAGTAGGAGCGCGCCAGCTTGAAGAGACGCATCCTCCCGTGGGATAGGAAGCGATGCGCGCCGGCTTGAGCGTCTGGAGTAGGAGCGCGCTGGCTTGAGGAGACGCATCCTCCCGTGGGATAGGAAGCGATGCGCGCCGGCTTGAGCGCCTGGAGTAGAAGCACGCCGGCTTGAAGAGACGCATCCTCCCGTGGGATAGGAAGCGATGCGCGCCGGCTTGAGCGTCTGGAGTTGGAGCGCACCGGCTTGACGTCTGGAGTGGGACACTGGAAAACCTCCCGTAGAGGATTAGAGAGCGTAGACGGTGTCCCACTCCAGGCAAACGGCGACAGGTGGTGATGGCTGGCACCTCGTCTCACGCCGGAGACGCGGCAGGTGATGGTAACGTCCAGGACTCCATGAACACTGAACACAGAAAAGGATAAAGAGTCCAGAACAAAGAACCAGCATACAGAACGACCCGACCAGGACTGGAGGAGAGGTCCAGGTATTTAAAGCCCTCTGGGGCGCTAATCATAAACTCTGAACAGCTGTGAAAGGTAGTCCAAGGGTGGGGGCTGTTGAAGAGCAGAGGAGAGTAAAACATCGCGAGGGTGGGGGCTGGTGAGGTGAGGAGACAGGGAATTAAAGGTCCAGGGAACAGGCGAACTTCACAGTACCCCCCCCTCCACGGGAGCCACCGGGCGACCCAAAAATACAGACAACAAACAAAAAAAAACTGGGCCATGCTAGCAGGGGAAGCTACACCTAAAGTGGGGCTAGCAGAGGGACAGGGAAGCTGCCAGGGCACTGCTAGCTACAGGGCCTATGCTAGCTGTACTGCTACATTAACATAGAGGCTGCGCTAGCTGCCGGAGCTAGGCTAGCAGACAGGGCTGGAACAGCATGAGAGAACAAGCTAGCTGGAAGGACAGTCCTAGCTGTGGGGAAACTGACCTTGCTAGCTGTAGGGGCAGTCCTAGCAGTGAGGAAACTGACCTTGCTAGCTGAAGGGGCAGTCCTAGCAGTGGGGAAACTGACCTTGCTAGCTGAAGGGGCAGTCCTAGCAGTGGGGAAAACTGACCTTGCTAGCTGAAGGGGCAGTCCTAGCAGTGGGGAAACTGACCTTGCTAGCTGAAGGGGCAGTCCTAGCAGTGGGGAAACTGACCTTGCTAGCTGAAGGGGCAGTCCTAGCAGTGGGGAAAACTGACCTTGCTAGCTGAAGGGGCAGTCCTAGCAGTGGGGAAACTGACCTTGCTAGCTGAAGGGGCAGTCCTAGCAGTGGGGAAACTGACCTTGCTAGCTGAAGGGGCAGTCCTAGCAGTGGGGAAAACTGACCTTGCTAGCTGAAGGGGCAGTCCTAGCAGCGGGGAAACTGACCTTGCTAGCTGAAGGGGCAGTCCTAGCAGTGGGGAAACTGACCTTGCTAGCTGAAGGGGCAGTCCTAGCAGTGGGGAAACTGACCTTGCTAGCTGAAGGGGCAGTCCTAGCAGTGGGGAAACTGACCTTGCTAGCTGAAGGGGCAGTCCTAGCAGTGGGGAAAACTGACCTTGCTAGCTGAAGGGGCAGTCCTAGCAGCGGGGAAACTGACCTTGCTAGCTGAAGGGGCAGTCCTAGCAGTGGGGAAACTGACCTTGCTAGCTGAAGGGGCAGTCCTAGCAGTGGGGAAACTGACCTTGCTAGCTGAAGGGGCAGTCCTAGCAGTGGGGAAACTGACCTTGCTAGCTGAAGGGGCAGTCCTAGCAGTGGGGAAACTGACCTTGCTAGCTGAAGGGGCAGTCCTAGCAGTGGGGAAACTGACCTTGCTAGCTGAAGGGGCAGTCCTAGCAGTGGGGAAACTGACCTTGCTAGCTGAAGGGGCAGTCCTAGCAGTGGGGAAACTGACCTTGCTAGCTGAAAGGGCAGTCCTAGCAGTGGGGAAACTGACCTTGCTAGCTGAAGGGCAGTCCTAGCAGTGGGGAAAACTGACCTTGCTAGCTGAAGAGGCAGTCCTAGCAGTGGGGAAACTGACCTTGCTAGCTGAAGGGGCAGTCCTAGCAGTGGGGAAACTGACCTTGCTAGCTGAAGGGCAGTCCTAGCAGTGGGGAAAACTGACCTTGCTAGCTGAAGGGGCAGTCCTAGCAGTGGGGAAACTGACCTTGCTAGCTGAAGGGGCAGTCCTAGCAGTGGGGAAACTGACCTTGCTAGCTGAAAGGGCAGTCCTAGCAGTGGGGAAACTGACCTTGCTAGCTGAAGGGCAGTCCTAGCAGTGGGGAAAACTGACCTTGCTAGCTGAAGGGGCAGTCCTAGCAGTGGGGAAACTGACCTTGCTAGCTGAAGGGGCAGTCCTAGCAGTGGGGAAACTGACCTTGCTAGCTGAAGGGCAGTCCTAGCAGTGGGGAAAACTGACCTTGCTAGCTGAAGGGGCAGTCCTAGCAGTGGGGAAACTGACCTTGCTAGCTGAAGGGGCAGTCCTAGCAGTGGGGAAACTGACCTTGCTAGCTGAAGGGGCAGTCCTAGCAGTGGGGAAAACTGACCTTGCTAGCTGAAGGGGCAGTCCTAGCAACGGGGAAACTGACCTTGCTAGCTGAAGGGGCAGTCCTAGCAGTGGGGAAACTGACCTTGCTAGCTGAAGGGGCAGTCCTAGCAGTGGGGAAACTGACCTTGCTAGCTGAAGGGGCAGTCCTAGCAGTGGGGAAACTGACCTTGCTAGCTGAAGGGGCAGTCCTAGCAGTGGGGAAAACTGACCTTGCTAGCTGAAGGGGCAGTCCTAGCAGCGGGGAAACTGACCTTGCTAGCTGAAGGGGCAGTCCTAGCAGTGGGGAAACTGACCTTGCTAGCTGAAGGGGCAGTCCTAGCAGCGGGGAAACTGACCTTGCTAGCTGAAGGGGCAGTCCTAGCAGTGGGGAAACTGACCTTGCTAGCTGAAGGGGCAGTCCTAGCAGTGGGGAAACTGACCTTGCTAGCTGAAGGGGCAGTCCTAGCAGTGGGGAAACTGACCTTGCTAGCTGAAGGGGCAGTCCTAGCAGTGGGGAAACTGACCTTGCTAGCTGAAGGGGCAGTCCTAGCAGTGGGGAAACTGACCTTGCTAGCTGAAGGGGCAGTCCTAGCAGTGGGGAAACTGACCTTGCTAGCTGAAGGGGCAGTCCTAGCAGTGGGGAAACTGACCTTGCTAGCTGAAGGGGCAGTCCTAGCAGTGGGGAAACTGACCTTGCTAGCTGAAGGGGCAGTCCTAGCAGTGGGGAAACTGACCTTGCTAGCTGAAGGGGCAGTCCTAGCAGTGGGGAAACTGACCTTGCTAGCTGAAGGGGCAGTCCTAGCAGTGGGGAAACTGACCTTGCTAGCTGAAGGGGCAGTCCTAGCAGTGGGGAAAACTGACCTTGCTAGCTGAAGGGGCAGTCCTAGCAGTGGGGAAACAGGGTAGCTAACAGGGGAGCTAACGAGGCTAACAGGGAAGCTAACAAGGCTAACAGGGAAGCTAACAGGGGAGTCAACGAGGCTAACAGGGGAGCTAACAGGGGAGACTAACGAGGCTAACAGGGGAGCTAACAGGGGAGGCTAACGAGGCTACCAGGGGAGCTAACAGGGGAGACAAACGAGGCTAACAGGGAAGCTAACAGGGGAGACAAACAGGGGAAACCAAAGGGAGCTAGAGGGAGCTAGAGTGGGTTAGAGGGAACTAAAAAGGGCAAACTCAACATACACTGTCTGTGCTGGCTGGGGTCGTTGACTGGTCGGGTCGTACTGTTATGGTTTGTAACCGACCCCAATCGCACAACACAAGACAGGTATGAAAGTAAGCCAAAACAGGGCATTTATTCAATACAAACAAAAAGCGGCACTGTCCATTTAAGGGAGAACACAAAAATACTGGAAACAAAGAAATAGGGAAAAATGTGGCACTGTGCCTTTAAGAGGCGAGCAGGCTAAGGGGCTAAGGCTAAAGGACAGGGCCAGGGCAAAAAGGTCAGGGCAGGAACAGGGGCACTGAAGAGGGGGAAACAGGGACAGAGGCCCGGGGAGGCGGGCTGGAGACAGGGACAGAGAAACAGGGTTAAGGCCTTGGACAGGGTGAGGGCCAGAGCTGCTTACAGGGATGGCAGGGTTCAGACGGCGGAGGCCTGGCAAGGAGATCCTCCTCGGAAGTGAAGAGACGCATCCTCCCGTGGGATAGGAAGCGATGCGCGCCGGCTTGAGCGTCTGGAGTAGGAGCGCGCCGGCTTGAAGAGACGCATCCTCCCGTGGGATAGGAAGCGATGCGCGCCGGCTTGAGCGTCTGGAGTAGGAGCGCGCCGGCTTGAAGAGACGCATCCTCCCGTGGGATAGGAAGCGATGCGCGCCGGCTTGAGCGTCTGGAGTAGGAGCGCGCCGGCTTGAAGAGACGCATCCTCCCGTGGGATAGGAAGCGATGTGCGCCGGCTTGAGCGTCTGGAGTAGGAGCGCGCCGGCTTGAAGAGACGCATCCTCCCGTGGGATAGGAAGCGATGCGCGCCGGCTTGAGCGTCTGGAGTAGGAGCGTGCCGGCTTGAAGAGACGCATCCTCCCGTGGGATAGGAAGCGATGCGCGCCGGCTTGAGCGTCTGGAGTTGGAGCGCACCGGCTTGACATCTGGAGTGGGACATTGGAAAACCTCCCGGACACTCCCGGACACTGTACAAACAAACAAAATTGTACATTGGACTATTGACAAAACCATACTAGGTAAATGACTGTACATTGGCAAAACTGTACATTGAGGGGGGGGGGGAGACACTGTACAAACAAACAAAATTGTACATTGGACTATTGACAAAACCATACTAGGTAAATGACTGTACATTGGAGGGGGTTGGGTTAGGATATTTACACACGAGCGACTGTGCCGCTTTTTGTTATGTAATAAATAAATGCCCTGTTTTGGCTTACTCTCATACCTGTCTTGTGTTGTGCGATTGGGGTCGGTTACAAACCATAACATACACACTAGGGATGTCCCGATCGCCTTTTTTTGCTTCCGATCCGATCCCGAGCATGTGATTTTAAATATCTATCGATCCGATCGTTTCCGATCCGATCTTTCACATTAGTAATCAATTTTGACGCATTTTTGTCAGAAACTGGCAGAGCGAGACAAGCCCATCTGTTGCCTATAATAGTCCGGGGCGCGAGAGCGGAGGCTTTTGTTATTACATTCACCCTGAGAAATGTGCTTCTGCTTCATATGAGAAATATTAAAAGTTTCAATATATGTTTGCACATTAGTATACATTCAGTGTTCGACTTACGTAATGGTCCATTCTGGTCTGAAACGCCGACGATAAACCTCAGTCACGTAACGTTATCCTCCAGGTGAAAATTTAGTCTGAAAACTTCGCCTCCAGCCTGCTGCTTCATGAGTTTTTCCTCCACGCGGAATCTCCTCCTTGCAAACATTGCAACTGGCTTGACTTTCAATTTAAAAATGCTTAGTTCCAAACCTGACATTAAGTCTAGCTGCTCAAGTCAGTGGATATTAACCGTGTTTCGGGAGCGACGTGTTGTTGTTGTGGTCGCGTGTAGCGTGTAGCGTCTAAATTAAAGGGAATGTTTGTTGCAACGGTGAAAATTAAAGGGGAATGTGTTTGTTGTGGATAATTATTCTGCTCTGTGTGACAATAAATACATTAATGATGATATATTATATGTAATTTAAAACCAAAACTAAGGCCTCCGTATGAGTTTAAGACGTGGACATGGTCATGTTTGTTGAATAAAATTTTTCTTTTTTTGACTGCCGATTTTTATTATTATTTTTTCCCGATCCCCGATACTCTGAAAAGCACGTGATCGACGCCGATTCCGATCACGTGATCGGATCGGGACATCCCTAATACACACACACATATATATATATATATACTGAATTATTCAGCAGACGCTTTATCATGTAAGATGTGTGCAAAGAGATATAGGCCTATATATTATAGTTTCAGCTAATTATAATTCCGAGAGCAGTGATATTGTTTGGCCAGCTAATTATCCTTTGGAATGTATGTGGGGGTATATGAGAACAGGTAGAAATACTATAACACTCATTACAAATTGATGTGAATCAAGTCTTCATTTATTATTATTATTATTAGATACTGGAGTTTGTGTACCAAGAGCTTCTTCAAATAACTTTCTCATTATATTTTGTTCAGGGGGGTTGATACTGTTATTTCGATATAAACTCCATTGCAGAGATGTTTATTAAGACAGCATTTATGAGGAATGTGTAAAGTGTTCACATGACACATGCCTTCTCTATTTAAACGACCACATCAAACAAGAGGTGGACGCGGGCAAATACTGCGGCATGGTCATGCTGGACCGGCCTTCGACACTGTCAATCACTCCATTCTGATTGACAAGCTAAAAGCAATTGGTTTTGATAGTTGAGCTGGATGCAATCCTACCTGGAGGGGAGAGAACAGATGGTGGAGGTAAACGGTAATCTATCCCCCCCCCCCCCCTCACAGTGAGCTGTGGTGTTCCACAAGGAAGCATACTAGGACCACTACTGTTCCTAATTTATGCAAATGACATGTCATCAGCTTGTGACTGCAACTTGTTCTTGTTCGCGGACGACTCAGCCCTGCTGGTCTCTGACAAGAACAAGTTACAGGTTGAAAAAACCCTCAGCTCTGAACTCGGCAGAATCTGCACCTGGCTCGCTGATAACAAACTATCATTTACACCTGGGTAAAACAGTCAACCAACGAACTAGATTCTTGTACTGGATCTCCTCTCTGGTAAACAAGAACACCCTGAAGACTCTGGCAGGAGCACTCATTCAAGGGTACTACGACTATGCTTGCACCTCATGGTACCAAATACATACGGTGGGGAGGAGACTCTCTACCAGGGAGTAGCCCTGCACGTCAGGTTGTGTAATATGCGTGTGTTTGTTTCCCCGACAGAAGCTCCTCCCTCTCTCTCTCTCTCCCTCTCTATCTCTCCCAGGTGGCCAAAAAGTTCCGGCCCATTAATGGCCTGTATCCGGCAGGCCGGAAGAAATTAGTCGGCCCAAGTCCGGCTGCCAGAGTCGGCCAAGTAGGCGGCAATGACTGACTGGCCGATTCCGGCCCGAGTACACTGGGCCAGGTCCGGGGTTGCCGGAAGCGGTGAACGTCCGGAATTGGCGGAATCGGCCCAGTAGGCGGCAATGACTGACTGGCCGATTCCGGCCCGAGTAGACTGGGCCATGTCCGGGGTTGCCGGAAGCGGTGAACGTCGGGTTGCCTAAAGCAGCCCAGATGCGACCCACACACACTGGGCCAGGTTTGGTTGCCCGAAGCCTAGCCGACACTGCCAATGCAATGGTACTACACAGTAAATTCCGCAGAGTACATTTGACTCAAACTGAGTACATTTGATTCAAATTTACTTTGCGGAATTTACCGTGTACCCAGTATTCTGCCAGAGCTACTCCACTATCTGCCTATGACCATACATTACCGGAAATACAGTAGGAAATGGTTGATTAGTAATACAATGCCACATATTTAAGGACCCTTCCCTTTACCAATGGAGTATTGGCATGTCCCGCATTGAACAATTCAGAAGTTTACATGCTGTCTCCTACCTCACTGAAATATATTCTCAGTGTATGTGCACATTGTACACAATATACACCATTCTGCAGTGAAGCTCAAATATCAAGTAAAGTAACAATTACCCCCATACATGCTACTTTTTCCAGTTAAAAATGACAACTTGAATAGATATTTAAACATTTATTAACAAAAAAATATCACATCCTCCTCTCTGAACCCAACAACAAAGCCTCCAATGAAATTAACCCATTGTTCCCCTGCAACAGCTTCTCCCACAGGGGATCTTTGATTAAACACCTGCTATCAGAAGAATATAGACAGTCAGAAAAAAAGTTCAGTTTACTACTTAAGTACATTTAAAAGTAGAAACTTTGACTTTTACTCAAGTGTGTACTTTCACTTAAACTTTCATGTTAGTCTAGCTTAGCAAAATTTTTTAGGAGAATTAATACAAAAACGAGTGATATGGCCGTTCAGTTGTAAATGAAAGCCTGCATTTAGTAAGACGTTGTTTATAAATGTCTTTTGGTTTAGTTATGAATGAATGACAGCATCTCTATAGCACAGCTCTATTACTAGGACATAAAGTGCTTTGGAATGACTGTATACATCATTCACAACGGGTGGCCCCAGCAGGAATCAAACTCCTAACCGTGACAGTGTTAGTGCCATGCTCGGAGTGCCAAGCACAAGACCCCAATGTTATGCGGGGCTCTGCTCATAGGCGGGCGGCTCGTGGCGTGGCTCGTAGTCCTGGTTGTAGAAGCAACCGTCGCCCTCCATGGAGACCCCCCTCCTCCCGCGTCACCCCAGCGAGGTGGCGGGTGGCGACCCTGACGAGGTGAGCCATGGTGGGGTGGCGGGGGGCCGGCAGGGGGAGGCCCCTGGGGGGGGCTCCGGAGAAAAGCGCCAGGGGGCCGGGCCGGGAGGCGCCCCTGGGGCACCCCGGGAGGCGTGGGCATAGCCTTACGGACCACGGGGGAATAGGTGACGTGGGGGCGTAGCGTGGCGGGGGTCTGGGGGAGCTGTCGCCGGCCCCGGCGAGGCGTGCTGGTCCCCGACGTGGAGGGGACGGGACTTCCACTCACTGCCCTACACGAAAAGTGAAAATTTATAGCATTGAAAATAATTACTTTGAAAACATGTATCTGAATTTTTTCAGACACCAAATTTAAAGCATTGAAAATAATTACTTTGAAAACATGTATCTGATTTTTGAATTTTATCAGACACCGAATTTATAGCATTGAAAATAATTACTTTGAAAACATGTATCTGAATTTTTTCAGACACCGAATTTATAGCATTGAAAATAATTACTTTAAAACATGTATCTGAATTTTTTCAGACACCGAATTTATAGCATTGAAAATAATTACTTTGAAAACATGTATCTGAATTTTTTCAGACACCGAATTTATAGCATTGAAAATAATTACTTTGAAAAATGTATCTGAATTTTTTCAGACACCGAATTTATAGCATTGAAAATAATTACTTTGAAAATCATGTATCTGAATTTTTTTGCTCCGAATTTACCTATGTGAAATAAAAATTCAATGTAAAAAATTCGAATGTATAATAAAATTCAATGTAAAAAAATTCGATGCATAATTGCGGTGTATAAAATTCGATGTAAAAAAACCATCATCCGGGCTACCCAGACAGGATAAGCAATCGCGCCTGGATGCAATCGAATTGACTTCTGGCCTATCACTGCACGGCTTTGTCAGTCATGTGATCACACCAACCCGGGAGAAAGATGGCGGTATATATACATACGTTGGGGGGAGAATATACATACGGTGGGGAGGAGACTGTACATTAGGAGGGGGTGGGTGGGAGAGAAATATACATACGGTGGGGAGAGAATATATACATACGGTGGGGAGGAGACTGTACATTAGGAGGGGGTGGGAGAAAATATATACATACGGTGGGGAGGAGACTGTACATTAGGAGGGGGTGGGTGGGAGAGAAATATACATACGGTGGGGAGAGAATATATACATACGGTGGGGAGGAGACTGTATATTAGGAGGGGGTGGGAGAGAAATATACATATGGTGGGGAGAGAATATATACATACGGTGGGGAGGAGACTGTACATTAGGAGGGGGTGGGAGAAAATATATACATACGGTGGGGAGGAGACTGTACATTAGGAGGGGGTGGGTGGGAGAGAAATATACATACGGTGGGGAGAGAATATATACATACGGTGGGGAGGAGACTGTATATTAGGAGGGGGTGGGAGAGAAATATACATATGGTGGGGAGAGAATATATACATACGGTGGGGAGGAGACTGTACATTAGGAGGGGGTGGGAGAGAATATATACATACGGTAGGGAGGAGACTGTACATTACGAGGGGGTGGGAGAGAAATATACATATGGTGGGGAGAGAATATATACATATGGTGGGGAGAGAATATATACATACGGTGGGGAGGAGACTGTACATTAGGAGGGGGTGGGTGGGTGAGAGAGAAAATACATATGGTGGGGAGAGAATATATACATACGGTGGGGAGAAGACTGTACATTAGGAGGGGGTGGGAGAGAAATATACATATGGTGGGGAGAGAATATATACATATGGTGGGGAGAGAATATATACATACGGTGGGGAGGAGACTGTACATTAGGAGGGGGTGGGTGGGTGGGAGAGAAATATACATATGGTGGGGAGAGAATATATACATACGGTGGGGAGGAGACTGTCTATTATATGTATATTTCTCTCCCAACCACCCCCTCCTAATGTACAGTCTCCTCCCCACTGTATGTATATATTCTCTCCCCACCATATGTATATTTCTCTCCCCACCGTTCTCTTGGTGTAAAAAGTTTAAGACCAGGGTGAGGCCAGGCTATGGATGGCTTTGAAGGTGAGGAGTAGTGTTTTGAAGTTAATGCGTTCTTTGATCGGGAGCCAGTGGAGGGAGTGGAGGACAGGAGTGATGTGTTCGCGGGACCGGGTGTTAGTGAGGAGGCGGGCAACTGAGTTTTGGACCATCTGCAGTTTATGGAGGGAGCGGGAGGTGATGCCAGTGAGGAGGGAGTTACAGTAGTCCAGGAGGGAAAAGATGAAGGCGTGTATGAGGGATTCAGCAGCAGGGGGTAGAGGCAGTGACGGATTTTGGCAATGTTGCGGAGGTGAAAATATGAAGTTTTGACAATGGAGCGGACATGGGGTCAAATGAGAGGGTGGGGTCGAGGATGACACAGAGGTTGCGGACTAGGGGGGAGGGGGTGATGGTGGAGTCATTGATGGTGAGTGTGATGTAATTGTGACGACCCTCCCCCACACTGTGTAGCCTTCCTCTGCTCTGGCTGGCAGAGCAGAGCTGGGGAAGGCTCGTCAGCTAATTGGTGCACACCTGGGCCGGTGTGTCCCAGCAGGATATCAGAGAGAGGCTGCCTCTGATCTCTGGCGAACTCCCCAGTTGTTTTTGGTTCTTTGTTTGTCTGGTTGCTGTCTGTTGTTTATTTGGTTCTTTGGTCATTTGGCTGTTACTTTTGGTTCATTTGTTTTGGTTGCTTTTCTTTGCTTTTACACCTACACATTCATGCTGCACATACACTCATCCACACACTGCTGACACACTGATACTCATATATATTGGCTGCTCCTTTGTATTACAAATAATAAATTCTTTGTTATTTCTTAAATTGTGCCTGTCTCCCTATTCTTGTTGCGAGCTTGAGCCAGTTCGTAACAAGTGGGGGCTCGTCAAAAAAGAATACATCCGGTATTATAAAAGAAAAACAATTTGGACCCTAGAATTGTTTGTAAGAAATTTTTTTTCGGCATGTTCATATTTTTCACTCCCTACATTGGGCCCTAGTGGGAGTGATCTAGGGTGGACTGGTTGCCAGTGTGGTGAGTAACCTGGAAACTATTTGTTTGCTGAAATTAATTGAATATGTCTTGGATTGGGGGAGATTCAGGTGCAAATTGGAAATGTTGAATGTTAATTTGGTTATTTTCTTCAAATTGACCTTTAGTTTTGCAGTTTGGTGATGGCTGGCAGTGTGGTGAATCCTCTCCTCTGTGGACATGCAGCGTGTGGTGAGTATGACTTTTTGAGTGCTATTTAATCTGTTTAAAAGCGGTAGTGAGTAGCCCTGGTTAGGTAGGCGCCGAATGCACTAAATTTATAATTTTTCCTTTTTTGTTTTGAACTGGAGTCTGTAAGGTGGAGACTTCGGTCTCTGTCGAGGGTAAAGAAAGAAGACGGTTAGGTTTAGATTAGTGATATTGGTAGGGAACCAGGGTTGCTCAAAAATACAAATATCATTGTTGTGAAGGGCCAGATTAAACCGAATATATATATTTATTTATATATATATATTTAATTGTATTTGTATATTCTCTAATATTCCCTGATATCCCTTGTATATTCCTTGTACAATATGCATTGAATATCCATTCTAGCCTACTGAACATCCCATAATAGTCTCCATTCTACTATTGGTCGAGACCTTGGTGCCAGGCTGCCATACCCCTCAGACCCAGTTCAAACGTACCGCTCCACATGTACGAACAAGTCCTAGTTCCGCGTAGGAATCTGGCTACCGCACCACTAATGGGACTATTTGTTCATAGTGCGTATATATACTGCGCTACTAAAGTAGGACTTTCTTTTCAGTCCAGTTTCTTACCCTCCAATAGAGTCACAGACGTAAAGCCTCCCCGCGACGCCACGTGTGGGAGTAAGGCCAAGTTCGCCTACCATCGGTATTGAGACATCGTGTATATTAATATTTGAATAGTCATATTTGGCACTATATCGTCGAGTTGGACGTAGTCTATTAAGCTAATAATAGTCTGTTAATATATAGTGCTTCGTGCGGTGAGAATACTACCGTAGTCAGCACCCCATCGTTTCGGGCAGAGAACTGGCTGCTTATCCAGGGTGGTTGACCCCACGTGAAGCTGCACCCGAGGAGCCCCAGAGCCGACGAGCGAGTGGACCTGTATACCGGATTATTCTACCGACGACAGCCCGCCTTCCCAGGCACGGATTATGCTTTGTATACTTTGATTATTCCATGGATAAAGACCCCCGACACTGCCGTGTGTTGGAACCCCCCCCCTGGAGAGGACGCAAGGTGAGGAGACGCTCTGCAAGACGAGGTCGCTTCACGTCTCTCCCCCGTGGACCGGAGAGAGCCGGCCCACAAAGAGTCCATCTGCTTTCATCTGCGGTCCAAGGATCGCCGGCGCATTGAACGGCACTACAGTGGGTTCACCTGGGATACCCTTGGCCGGATGAGGCAGCCGGATTCTACCCCCCCCCCCTCCTACTCCTGTCGGCTTACAAGCGACCGGATTAACCCCCCCTAGTGTATCCAGTATATAATCATTAAAGTATCATTGCTGTTATTCCTTAAACTATTCCAGGTCGTATATGTACCACCTGCGCCTTCAGAGATTGGACATTCTCTATTGATATACCGACGAATACTCTTGCCATAAAAGTGCATACTAATTTCCATTCATAAATGTGATTGATTTGATTAAGTGCTTGCTCTACACACCATCGCTGTGTAGAAATAAATACCTATTTCTAATTCGTACATTTGTGTTGGATCCGTTTCATCTACGTGACAGTGTTCATCATAATATATTTATGCCGTGTACTGGGTGGCCGAATATTAAGTACAAAGGTAGTGGTAGTAAGTATCATATCTAGTAATACAGTCAGGGAATTGTACCCCTCAGTTACAATTGGTCCTTCGAGCCGGATGGTAATTAGTGTAATATTAATATAGTGTTATTAATATTGAAATGGCCTATGATGAACACTCCACGAAACGATCCTCCTAACCAACGCCCGCAGCGCGAACGACGGCTCCCTCAGTACTTAGAGGCTTACGCTGTCAGTCAACAACCTAGTCTTCTACTAACAGTAAACGCGGTAAAACTAGAAAGTAAAAGTATGTCTAACCCCAACGCCCAGACTACCCCGACCATAGAGGCCCCTACGGGCTCTAATGTAACTGACCAAGTTCACGGTGGGGACCAGTGGGAACCAGACATGACTTCACACCCCGCCAGTACTGAAGAAGTAGTCCCCGACGAGTCCCGGGAGGAATACAACGCTACCGAGAGAGAACTCGGCACGGAAGAAGACGGGGAGAGCACCGTGGAGATAGAGCTCCAAGGCTCCGCAAGGAGTACCCCGAGGGAAGGCTCCCCTATACAACCGCCTTCTCCCAGCGAGGCAGAGAGGACCCTACAGCAGGCCTTCCTCATCAGCCTGAACGCCGCTGCTGAACGCGACCGACTGCAGATCCAGCAGCGGAGCGAAGAAGAGCATATACGTCTAGAACTAAGACGCATTCAGAGAGAAGAGAATGTGGCCCGAGACCGAGCAGACAGCCAGCGAGCAGCTGCTGGTGCTCTACGGGACGCAGAGCGCGACAGACAGCAAGCGCAACTAATAGAACAGCTGATCAGACGGACAACACCCTCTCCCTCCGCCAGAGGCTCCAGGAACTCGTCTAGACACACCTCCAGGGCGGCATCCCCTAGCCGAGTAAACAACCCTGAACTTGACCAACAGACGAGGTCTATACCCCCCACAGACCACCTCCCCCCACCGGTCCAAGCGAGACCTAGCAACCGGGAAGGAGCAGCATATCCTGTGGAGAGGCTAAACCAGAGACTACAAGCACTGGATGACCTAACTGAAGACGAAGAGGAAGAGGAGGAGAACCACGCCCGATGACAGCACAGTACTCTACCGGACCAGGAGGTCCGGTACAGCCCAGGCTATACTCCCGCGGAGCTGCGCTACAGACCCCCGACTCTATACACGGGTGAGCACGACGCACGACCCGCACCGAGGAACAGCCCCTGGACAAGCGGGCCATGGTACACTGCCGGTACCAGCCCATACCAAGGAGCGGGAGGAGACTCGCCTAGGAGGCCTCTCCCCCAACGCTCGCCGATGTATCCACAGTCAGCGTCATACATTGGCCCGCCTATGGTACCCGACTTCACCCAAGAGAACCGGGCCCAGTATACAGAACTCCGCATGTGTCTGGAGACCATGTTGGTGGATGTATTGGATGAACGCCACAAATACGCCATCCTACTGAAGCACTTAAAGGTACCCCGCGCACATAATATAGCGCTCGCCTACGCGACTTCCACCACCCCATACACAGCAGCGCTGGTAGCATTGGACCAGAGGTATGGGCGCATATGGGATTACGTGATCCAGGAGATCCGACACATCGACCGCTTACCCCCAGCAATAGACAATCGAGCACTGGACGACCTGTCCATCAGAGTGCAGTCCCTGGTAGGGATGTTGGGAGCGCAGAGAGAGAAGGGGAGGCATGAACTTTACGCCAACTCAAATGTGGAAAGGATCTTGGAGAAGCTGCCGCCCGCTCGACAGGAGCGTTTTAGGCGACAGAGGGACCACCGAGACCCGAATGGCCCCGAACCGAACCTCCTCGATCTAGCAGACTTCCTGGCGAGAGAAGTCAGCAGCCTACGGCTAGATACATTCGGACGGAGCACCCCTGGCTCCAGAGAAGGAACCAGACGACTAAATGATGGAAGAAGATCGGTGACTGTGATGCACCAATCGGAGTCAGTACCGAGCAGCAGGAGCCACAGTACCCCCTCCAGAACGGAGAAGTGGAAGATAGTGTGCCCCTACTGTGAGAAAGAACACTGGCTAGCGCAATGTGACTCCTTCCCCAAGCTGAACGCGGAGGAAGCAAGTCAATGGATAAAGTCCAACAAGCGCTGTTTTCGCTGTGCGCGCTCACACATGGCAGCCGAATGCCGCTTAAAGAAAAGGTGCACCAAGTGCGATGGAGCCCATCTGGACATACTTCACGACAGTAACAGACGGCGCCCTCCACCCGCACCATCCAGCAGCAAAGCGAGCGTCATGTACATCGATCCCGCCAGCAGCAGTGGAGCCCGAGTACTCCTAAAAGTAGTGCGTGTGACACTAAGCTACCAGAATAAAGTCCTGGACACTTACGCCGTCCTCGATGACGGGTCAGAGAAGACCCTTCTGCTCGCCTCCGCTGCGGCCCAGCTAGGGCTGCGGGGAAGCGAAACCCAAATGACAATTCGGACAATAAGACGAGATTTGAAGACGATAAAGGGCGAGAATGTCTCATTCTCTATCGCAGCAAGCGGCCAGCCTGAGCGACGGTACCAGATTACAGACGCTTTCACCAGCCAAGAAATAGGACTGTCGCGGTACACATACCCCGTCGCCAAGCTGATGGAGAAATATGCACATCTGCGCAAGTTACCGATCCCGCTCATAGACAATGCTATGCCGACCCTGTTGATAGGCTCCGACCATGCAGACCTCATTGTCCCGATAGACCGGGTTCATACCGGACCCCGAGGCTGTCCTGCAGCAGTCGAGACCCGTTTGGGATGGACTCTCCAAGGCCCGCTCGCCAAATCTCTCAACCGAAGTACAGCCACTAGATGTCTCCACTCCCGAGTCACAGAGGGAGAAACCGCACTCCTGCAACACGTAGAGCGGCTATGGACCTTGGAACAAATGCCCTTTAAGAACGGAAAGAAAGAAATTCGCTCTAAAGATGACCTTTACGCCATTCACCTCCTCGAGACAGGGACCAAGAGAGTCCCGGTCAACGGCGTGTTGAGATACGCCACGCCACTCCTGCGGCGAGAAGGAATGCCTACTTTCCACGCCAAGACAGACGCCACAGAACGGTACCTGCTGAACACGGAGCGGCGCTTAGCCAAGAACCCCGCCCAAGAGAGTGTATACCGCGCTGAGATTGAGAAGCTCATCACAGCGGGACACGTCACAAAGATGGACATTAAAGAGGCTGACCAGACCACTGAATCGTGGTACGTGCCTCACCACAAGGTCCATCACAACGGTAAAGACCGCATAGTATTTAACTGCAGCTACCAGATCGGATCCCAAAATCTGAATAAAGAGTTACTGCCCGGTCCCACACTCGGCCCCTCCCTACTCGGCGTTCTACTCCGCTTCCGCCAGGAAAAGGTGGCCATCAGCGGGGACATTAAAGGAATGTTCCTGCAGGTGAGATTAGTAGAGGCGGACAAGCCCCTGTTACGGTTCCTATGGAGAGAGAAGCCAGGAGATGAGCACCCAGCCATCTACCAATGGGAAGTCCTCCCCTTCGGAACGACGTGCAGCCCCTGCTGTGCTACATTTGCACTACAGAAACATGTAGCAGAGGACCCAGCAGCGGACGAAGAGGTCCGACACAGCGTAAAGAACAGCTTCTACGTAGACAACTGTCTACAAAGCCTTTCAACCCAAGAAGAAGCCGAGGCTCTCCTGATTAAACTCCGCGCCTCATTGATCAAAGGCGGCTTTGATCTCAGGCAGTGGGCCAGCAGCGATCCGCAAGTACTGCGCAGCCTCTTCTCCGAGGACAAGGCAGCCAGCAGCGAGACCTGGATGGCTACAATCCCGGGAGAAGCCCAGGAGATGACCCTGGGATTGGTGTGGCGATTCAAAACAGATTCGCTTCACTACAGACACAAGCCCCTGACTACGGAGCAGGGAAGGCCGGCGGCGGCGCCGACCACCAGACGGAGTGTGTACACAACACTCGCCCGACAATATGACCCGCTAGGATGTATTCTACCGTACACCACCAGGGCAAAAATGATTGTACGAGCATTGTGGGACAAGGACCAGGGCTGGGACGACCCCATTCCCGCACACCTTGCATCCACCTGGAGAGAGTGGGAGATGGAGCTCCACTCACTCCCAGGCGTTAATATGCGCCGAAGCTACTTCCCACCCACGGTGAGGCCAGAGACATGTAAAATGGACTTACACGTCTTCAGTGACGCCTCAGAGGTCGCATACGGATCAGTAGCCTACTTGCGGGCCCAAGAGAAGGGGGGAGAGATCTACACAGCATTTGTCCTCGCCCGCTCGAGAATAGCCCCACGCAAGCAACAATCTATCCCACGTCTAGAGCTCTGCGCAGCCCTAGCCGGAGCGCACCTAGCCACGCTCATCCAACGTGAGCTCACCATACCGGTGTCTAGAACAATCCTGTGGTCAGATTCCACGACGGTACTCGCCTGGATCAAATCGGACTCATGCAAGTACAAAGTCTTCGTGGGAGTCAGAGTCACCGAGATTCAAGACTTAACCGAAGAGTTAACCGGAGAAACAGAGTGGCGCTACGTTGATACAAAACAGAACCCAGCTGACGTCATCACCCGGGGGATGCCCCTGGATGACCTCACCCGTCGCAATGTCTACAGTGACGGCCCCGCATTCCTAAGACTCCCGGAAGGACAGTGGCCCATGCCTATCCCGAGGGAAGCAAGTCCAGAGGAGGTGGAAAATAAGAAGTCTGTGTTCTGTGGATTGAGCACCGTAGCCTCCACCGACCCTAACATAGACGATTGCACGTCCATAGAGAGTGCACAACAAAGAACATTCCTGCGGTACCACCCGGAGTGCAAGTCCCCCGCTGATATGTCAGCAGCTAACTACGAGGAAGCAGAATTGCTTCTACTGCAGCGAGCCCAGAGAGACTCGTTCCCCGATGAATTGGCCTGTCTACAGGGAGGAAAGCCCGTCCCATCCGACAGCAGATTAATTCATCTGGTCCCCGAGAGCGACGCTCATACCCTCATCAGAGTGGGTGGTCGCCTACGCAGAGCCCCCAATCTACCGGATGACATTAAATACCCGATCGTATTGAACAGCCGACACAAGGTCACAGAGCTGATTATAAAGAAATACGATGAGGATGTACATCACGCAGGAGCAGAAAGAGTCTTCGCGGAAATCAGACGTCGTTACTGGATCCTACAAGGAAGAGAGGCGGTACGACGCTTCCAGCGAACATGTCTAGACTGCCGCAAGTGGCGCGCGCAGCCCAGCATACCAAGGATGGCTGACCTTCCTCCATGTCGCCTCCGAATCGGTGACAAGCCATTCCACTCAACGGGTATGGACTGCTTTGGCCCGCTGCACATAAAGAAAGGAAGAGGAACCGAGAAGCGGTGGGGTATTGTATTCAAATGCATGACCACCAGAGCGATACACATCGAGCTTCTCCCGACCATGAGCACAGACTCATTCCTTATGGCCTTCCGTAGATTCACATCACGGAAAGGAAGACCGTCTACCCTATTGTCCGATCATGGGACAAACTTCAAAGGCGGCGAAAGAGAGCTGAGAGAGAGCTTCCAAGCTATGGGCCCAGAACTTAAGACCCACCTCGCTCCAGCACAGGTTGATTTCCAATTCAACCCCCCAAACGCACCCCACTTCGGTGGCACTTGGGAACGAGAAGTGCGCTCCATAAAGACAGCCCTGTACGCAGTACTTGGGGCCCAGACTGTGGCGGAAGAAGTCCTAATGACAGTCCTCACGGAGATTGAGGGAGTACTTAACTCGAAGCCCCTCGGATATGTCTCCAGTGATGTGGCGGATATCGACCCAGTTACCCCCAACACACTCCTGATGGGGCGGCTAGATCCTGCATTACCCCAGACAATGTACCGGCCTGAAGAAGCGAACGGCCGACGAATGTGGAGGTACAGCCAAGTATTAGCCGACAAGTTTTGGAGCAGTTTCCTACTGCACTACCTACCGTCTCTACAGACCCGCCAGAAGTGGGTAAAGGAGAGAGACAATTTGACAGAAGGAACAGTCGTCATGATTATTGATCAATCACTGCCCAGAGCTATGTGGCCGGCCGGCCGCGTAAGCAAAGTGATCACCGGTGCCGACGGCAAGGTCCGAGCAGCTGAAGTGCTTGTCCAGGGTCGCACTTACACCCGTCCCGTGGCGAGGCTCATAGAACTGCCCCGACTCCCAGACACAATCGATGATGACCATGACCCTATAACCCTATGACTTTGTGAAGTTGACTGACCCCTACAGCAAACCCTTATGTGTAAATAGACAACGCGATTAATCTGTCTCTGTTTAACTGATTAGGTCTGGGACCAATCAGGGGGTGGCTGTTGTGAAGGGCCAGATTAAACCGAATATATATATTTATTTATATATATATATTTAATTGTATTTGTATATTCTCTAATATTCCCTGATATCCCTTGTATATTCCTTGTACAATATGCATTGAATATCCATTCTAGCCTACTGAACATCCCATAATAGTCTCCATTCTACTATTGGTCGAGACCTTGGTGCCAGGCTGCCATACCCCTCAGACCCAGTTCAAACGTACCGCTCCACATGTACGAACAAGTCCTAGTTCCGCGTAGGAATCTGGCTACCGCACCACTAATGGGACTATTTGTTCATAGTGCGTATATATACTGCGCTACTAAAGTAGGACTTTCTTTTCAGTCCAGTTTCTTACCCTCCAATAGAGTCACAGACGTAAAGCCTCCCCGCGACGCCACGTGTGGGAGTAAGGCCAAGTTCGCCTACCATCGGTATTGAGACATCGTGTATATTAATATTTGAATAGTCATATTTGGCACTATATCGTCGAGTTGGACGTAGTCTATTAAGCTAATAATAGTCTGTTAATATATAGTGCTTCGTGCGGTGAGAATACTACCGTAGTCAGCACCCCATCGTTTCGGGCAGAGAACTGGCTGCTTATCCAGGGTGGTTGACCCCACGTGAAGCTGCACCCGAGGAGCCCCAGAGCCGACGAGCGAGTGGACCTGTATACCGGATTATTCTACCGACGACAGCCCGCCTTCCCAGGCACGGATTATGCTTTGTATACTTTGATTATTCCATGGATAAAGACCCCCGACACTGCCGTGTGTTGGAACCCCCCCCCTGGAGAGGACGCAAGGTGAGGAGACGCTCTGCAAGACGAGGTCGCTTCACGTCTCTCCCCCGTGGACCGGAGAGAGCCGGCCCACAAAGAGTCCATCTGCTTTCATCTGCGGTCCAAGGATCGCCGGCGCATTGAACGGCACTACAGTGGGTTCACCTGGGATACCCTTGGCCGGATGAGGCAGCCGGATTCTACCCCCCCCCCCCTCCTACTCCTGTCGGCTTACAAGCGACCGGATTAACCCCCCCTAGTGTATCCAGTATATAATCATTAAAGTATCATTGCTGTTATTCCTTAAACTATTCCAGGTCGTATATGTACCACCTGCGCCTTCAGAGATTGGACATTCTCTATTGATATACCGATGAATACTCTTGCCATAAAAGTGCATACTAATTTCCATTCATAAATGTGATTGATTTGATTAAGTGCTTGCTCTACACACCATCGCTGTGTAGAAATAAAGACCTATTTCTAATTCGTACATTTGTGTTGGATCCGTTTCATCTACGTGACAGTGTTCATCATAATATATTTATGCCGTGTACTGGGTGGCCGAATATTAAGTACAAAGGTAGTGGTAGTAAGTATCATATCTAGTAATACAGTCAGGGAATTGTACCCCTCAGTTACAATCATTGTATATGGTTAGGGATTGGCACTCGGAAAGTCTTGCTCACCATGTTTTCTGTTTGTTTTCTATAAAAGTAGTGATTAGTGCTTTAGATATGGCGTCCATTGTAAAAGACTTTATACACACTCCTTCAATCGAGTTATTGAACCAGTGTACAAGGGAACACCTGCAAAAAATTGCTGAGCACTTTGAGATTGAGGTGACTGATAAACGTTTGAAGGAAGATGTGAGAATATTGTTGAGAGACACATTGGTGGGGAGGGAGATTTTGTTTGATATAGATAAACCTGTCATTTCACCTACAGTGACCCCGGTAGCTTTGACCTTTGAACAGCAAAAGGAGTTGTTAACTCTTACTCATACTCTTAAATTGGAACATGAGGGAAGGACTCATACTCTTAAATTGGAACATGAGGGAAGGAGTATGGAACATGAGGAAAGAATGGAAAGAATTAAAGCCCAATCACAATTAGAGATTTAAACCATTAAATTGAAGCAGATAATTGAGGGGAAAATGTCCTCCGGGGTCACTGGTCAGGAGGACAGTACATTTAATGTGGGATCTAACCGGCAACTGCTTCCCCAGTTCACAGAAAAGGATCCGGACCTGTTTTTTTCTTTGTTTGAGCGGGTGGCAAATGCACGAAAGTGGTCTGATGAGGAGTGCACTTTGTTGTTGCAGTGTGTCCTCACAGGAAAAGCACAAGCGGCTTATGCTTCTTTGACTGTAGCAGACAGTAAGATCTATGCGACAGTTAAAGCTATAGTGTTGCGTGCATATGAGTTGGTCCCCGAAGCATATCGGCAACGTTTTAGAAATTGGGAAAAAAGGGAGCACCAGACTCATGTTGATTTTGTCCGTGATCTGGTAGTACAGTTTACTCGATGGTGTTCTGCGTCGGATGTTGGAACTTTTCAGGAACTGTCAGATTTAGTAGTACTAGAGCAAATAAAAAACCGTGTCCCATATAGTATTGCTACTTACTTAAACGAACGAAAAGTTAAAACTCCGCAAGAAGCAGCAATGTTGGCTGATGAATTTAGTCTAATTCATAAACGTACATTTGCCGAAGCAGGTAGTAGTGTGCAGCAGAATACATTTTCTCCACGCACAGACAGACGTTTTGGGTCAAACGTGGAATCGGCTTATTCTAGGCCTAATAATGGTTCTGGGAGGGAGAATGACGATAGTACCAATTGTCATTACTGTCGGCGTGAAGGGCATTGGAAGAATGAGTGCCCTAGTCGCAGAGCAGAGGCGGAATTCTCAAATGAAAATGGCCAGGTGAGACCTGTCGCGTTGGCTGCACCTGCTCGTATTGGTAGCAAGGCTGATGCCATTGATGCAGTTAGGTGGCATACAAGACCTGCGACAGTAACAGCTACAATATCAGACATTGAAAGCGGTTATTCTCCTTATATTACGGAGGGTCATGTTTCATTGGTGGGAAGTGATTCCTTTGTACCGGTTAAAATCCTGCGAGATACCGGTGCGTTGGATTCATTTATTGTGGGATCGGCATTGCCTTTTTCACCCAGATCATATACAGGTCGTGATGTACGGGTTTGTGGGATGGGGTTACAAGTTGTGTCTGCTCCCCTTCATAACCTCATGTTCTCTTCAGATCTGGTACAGGGGGTGGTGTCCATGGGAGTTCGGCCCTCGTTGCCTGTTGAAGGAGTGGCAGTGATTTTAGGTAATGACTTGGTTGGTAAGCGTGACGTGCCACCTTCATTAGTAGGTACTTCGGCACCGCTGGTGGGAGAGCCACATAAGAATGAGTGTAACCCAGACGTGTTGCCAGCCTGTGCAGTACCACGAGAGAATGCTACTTTTCCTGTGCCCGCTGTCCCGTTGTCTGTTTCCCTCAGCCACAACCAGGAAGTATCCGCCCTCAAGACCTCCCTCAGCCAATCAGAGGGCAAGCTGACTGAGCTGCAAGGACAGCTGGTTAACCTGCAGAAGGATGTGAAAACTGAGATTGATCGTCTCCAGCAGCAGCAAGCTGTTGTTGACCAGGCTCAGGCAGGAGGTGGCAGAGAGGAGCAGCTCAGACAACAGATGACTGAGGGAAAAGGGGAGAATGGAGTGAATATGGGGGGAGAGGAAGAGGAAAACATATATAAAAATCCTAATTTTCACCCATGTGTTTAAATATGTCTGTCTGCCCATTCCGGTTACTAACCCTTTTCTCTTAAAAGGCTTCTCTGGCGCACCGGAGTTGCTGAGGCTGGGGCTCCCTCTACTCTTAAAAGGCTTCTCTGGCGCACCGGAGTTGCTGAGGCTGGGGTGGAGTGGCTGGATGGGGAGTTGGCGGGCATGTCTATGCGACCCATGTTCAGCTGTCACTTTTTGGAGGAAATGTAATTTTTATTAGAGTGTAATACGGTGTCTGGGTTGAAAACAGTGACCCTAGGGTCCCTGTCTTATGGGGGGAGGTGTGACGACCCTCCCCCACACTGTGTAGCCTTCCTCTGCTCTGGCTGGCAGAGCAGAGCTGGGGAAGGCTCGTCAGCTAATTGGTGCACACCTGGGCCGGTGTGTCCCAGCAGGATATCAGAGAGAGGCTGCCTCTGATCTCTGGCGAACTCCCCATTTGTTTTTGGTTCTTTGTTTGTCTGGTTGCTGTCTGTTGTTTATTTGGTTCTTTGGTCATTTGGCTGTTACTTTTGGTTCATTTGTTTTGGTTGCTTTTCTTTGCTTTTACACCTACACATTCATGCTGCACATACACTCATCCACACACTGCTGACACACTGATACTCATATATATTGGCTGCTCCTTTGTATTACAAATAATAAATTCTTTGTTATTTCTTAAATTGTGCCTGTGTCTCCCTATTCTTGTTGCGAGCTTGAGCCAGTTCGTAACAGTAATACAATAATTTATACTGTAGCATTACAAACCATTTGACAGCCAGGTCCTGCACCTCCGTTCTTGTCCTCTAGGAGCCATCGCAGCATGGCCAAGACCTTCCTCATCCAGCATACTGTCCGGGTGTAACTTATTGCCAGCGGAAGAGTGCAAGAATGCTTCCGCATTCGTCACCGCACGCCAGTACGGTAATGCGCCTTTCCTTTCGCCCCGCTCAGACAAATGCATGTAGTACATTGCAACACAACGCAGCATTTCCGCGGCTGTCTTTAACTAGCAGGACGCTAGTGGGCTAGTCGCTAAAATATATAATTGTACCAACACAGATATTAGGCAGTACACACATTGTCCTGCAATACATGTACAGTGAATGCACAGCTACATTCGCCATATATTTCTATCGCTGCTGCGGTCTATAGTGAAATGCAATATTATTATTATTATTGTAAAGATTATCATTACAATCGCAGCCTGGAGGCAATGTTACAAGTGTACGAGGGTTGTGTGCAAAGAGCACAGCCTCTCAATTTGCACAACGTGCACAAAATAATAATTGTAATGATCTTTACAATAATAATAATATTGCATTTCACTGTAGACCGCAGCAGCGATAGAAATATATGGCGAATGTAGCTGTGCATTCACTGTACATGTATTGCAGGACAATGTGTGTACTGCCTAATATCTGTGTTGGTACAATTATATATAAAACGATATATATATTTGAGCGACTAGCCCACTAGCGAGGCAACCTCCTGCACCATCGCAGCAGCGCCGAGCGTGGTGATACAAGCGGGCTGCTCTGAGGAAAGGAGCCCCTTCACGCTAGTGGGCTAGTCGCTCAAATATATATCGATTTATGAACCTAAAGAGAGAGAGCGAGAATACGTTAGTAGATAGTCTAAGGCCAGTGATTCTCAATATTATTTTGCATATCTAGGACCTCTAATTTAGTCCATGTCATGCACATCTACATACAATATACTGTAGCATTACAAACCATTTGACAGCCAGGTCCAGCACCTCTCCGTTCTTGTCTTCTAGGAGCCATCACAGCATGGCCAAGACCTTCCTCATCCAGCATACTGTCCTTCTGAAGGTCTGAAGTCATTAGTGGCCATGAACCTAGAGAGAGCGAGAATACGTTAGTAGATAGTCTAAGGCCAGTGATTCTCAATATTATTTTGCATATCTAGGACCTCTAATTTAGTCCATGTCATGCACATCTACATACAATATACTGTAGCATTACAAACCATTTGACAGCCAGGTCCAGCACCTCTCCGTTCCTGTCTTCTAGGAGCCATCGCTGCATGGCCAAGACCTTCCTCATCCAGCATACTGTCCTTCTGAAGGTCTGAAGTCATTAGTGGCCATGAACCTAGAGAGAGCGAGAATACGTTAGTAGATAGTCTAAGGCCAGTGATTCTCAATATTATTTTGCATATCTAGGACCTCTAATTTAGTCCATGTCATGCACATCTACATACTGTAGCATCCATCAACACAGGATGACCCTTTCCAGCTGTTGAAATGAAAGTCCCAGATTGAAAAGTATATATATACACAGTGTGGCAACCCCAAGCCACCCCTGGGCTTGGTGATTGATGGGCGCTATGTGGCGACCCAATGGCTGGGCGCTGCCCATGTTTGGGCGTCCGCTTCCGGACGCACCTGTCACTAAATACCCATCAGAGTGATTACCTGATTAGCGAATCACGGCGCGGTGCGCCTGTTGGAGAGGGGGGACTTAATGGAGCCGAGGAGCCTCCTCTCAGTCCCCCGTAGCAGCGCAAGGCAAAAGGCCACAGAGCGGAGACGCCGCCCGGCCGACAGCAAACCGTTATTATTTGACTAAGAAAATAAAGAGTATGATTTTGGGAACTGCAACCTGTCTGTGTGTTGTTTATTCTGCCACCCCTACACCTGGAATTGCCACAGTGGTGGAGAATGCGGGCATAGTCTACTGGCAATCAGGGGTGCAGAATAAACAACAATAGACTTTATCAGAATAGAATAAAAGAAATTAAAAAAATATATATATATATATATATATATATAAATTTAATAACGGAAAAAGCATGGACGCGCTGGTGCAGCAGCTTGTACAGGCGAGCATGGAACAACAGACCCGGCACGAAGAGGCCCTGCACGAACAGAGGAAACAGACGGGGATGATCCACGCGGAGCTCCAGCGGATGGCCGCTCACCGGCAGGAGGAAGGGGCCGCCGGGACGCGGCCTAACCCCGGGCGCTTCATCCCCAAGCTGACGGAGCAGGAGGATATAGAAGCCTATCTCCTGGCGTTTGAGCGCACCGCCGGCCGGGAGGGCTGGCCCGAAGACGACTGGGGGGGACTGCTGGCCCCCTTCCTGTCGGGTAATGCACAAAAGGCCTACCAGGACCTGCCACCGGAGCAAGCCGGGAACTACACTCGGCTAAAGCAGGAAATTCTGTCCCGGTACGGCCATAGTCTGCAGTCCCGCGCGCAGCGGTTCCATGACTGGGTGTATGACGCACAGGCCTCCCCGCGCTCCCAGATGCACGACCTGGTCCGCACAAGCCGAGCCTGGCTAATGACTGACCCCGGAGGGCCCACGGTTTTGGAACGGATTGTTATGGACCGCTTTGTCAGAGCCCTCCCCTATGACTCGAAGAAGCAGGCGAGTCAAGCGGACCCCCGCTCCGTGGAGCAGCTGGTGAATATTGTGGAGGCCCACCAGGTAACGCGGGAGTTACTCAAAGGGGGGCGAGGGGAAAAGCCAGAGCGGCCGAGAACAAGGAGGGGTCCCGACGAGCCCAGCCCAAGGGGCCGGGTAGGGAACGCAGGTGAGCCCGAACTACCCCGAAGAAGACCGCTGTTCGACCAGGACCAAAGACGCTGCTACGACTGCGGCGAGCCCGGGCATCTCTCGTGGAACTGCCCAGGCCGGGATGTGTCCATGCCATCGGCGGCAGCTTCAGACCCCCGCGGAAAGACGTGCAACTATGGCGCAGCCTGTTGGGCCCATAAGGAAACATCGGCGACACTTTTACCCGTGCGCGTCAACGACAAAGATGCCGTAGCGCTCCTGGACTCGGGTAGTGCCATAACGCTGGTTCAGCCCCATTTGGCACACTGCGACGCAGAGGCTCCGCAAGTGTCAGTGTCCTGTGTGCACGGGGACACAAAGTTGTATCCTACAGCGCCGATCACCCTGACAACCACCAAGGGGGTCTGCTCGATGACAGCCGGCGTCATACCTAACCTGCCGGTAGCGCTGCTGATTGGTCGAGACTGCCCCCTGTATCGCCAGCTGTGCTCAGCCGTCATCTCCTCGCGCACCCAACCCTCTACGGGTAAACCGAGGAAGAAGAAAGGGTTACGTCAGCCGAAGGTGTGTGCTCTGAACGTAACGGGGAGTGAGACTGAGACGGCCTCAGATGTAGGTGACGACGCGCCGGAACCCCTGGATATACCGGGGAGTGAGACAGAGACGGCATCAGGTGTGGGTGACGACGCGCCAGCGCCCCAAGCGGGCCCCGAGACGGATAACAGTGACGAGGACCCCTTTGCGGAGTTCCCCCAGGCGGACGAGGTGGGGAGGGACCTGGCGGGTCAGTTCGGAACGGCCCAGCTGGAAGACCCAAACCTAACGCAGGCCCGGGCGAATATCAAGACCATAGATGGAAATCCCGTGGAGGGGGTGAGTAACCTGCCATATCCTCACTTTGCAATAAAAAGACAATTGCTGTACCAAGTTGTAAAAAAGAATGATGAGGTTAGGGATCTATTGCTGGTACCGAAGTTCTTTATTCCCACTGTACTCCAGCTGGCGCATTCACATATCCTCGGAGCGCACCTGGGCGTGGACAAAACCATGGAGCGCATAAGGGCGCGTTTCCATTGGCCGGGCATGAAGAGAGCGGTAGAGGACTATTGCCGGAGCTGCCCAGAGTGTCAACGCGCAGCACCAAAGGTACAATATAAAAGTCCTCTGATCCCGCTGCCCATCATTGAGACCCCATTCTCAAGAATTGCCCTCGACGTAGTGGGCCCTCTAGTTAAATCGTCCCGAGGCCACCAGTATATACTGGTAATCATAGATTATGCTACCCGTTACCCCGAAGCCATCCCGTTACGCACGGTGACGGCCAAAATTGTGGCACGGGAGCTCTTTCATTTGTTTAGTCGGGTGGGAATTGCCGACTCTATTCTCACGGATCAGGGCTGGTGCTTTATGTCGCGGGTCATGAAAGAAATGTGCAAACTAATGAAAGTGGAACAGCTACGAACCTCCATATACCATCCACAGACGGATGGACTGTGCGAGCGCTTTAACAAGACCCTGAAAAGCATGCTAAGGAAGGTGATGGAGAAGGATGGGAAGAATTGGGATCAGTTGTTGCCCTTTCTGATGTTCTCTGTGCGTGAGGTCCCACAGGCCTCCACTGGCTTCTCGCCATTTGAGCTGCTCTACGCCCGCAAGCCGCGGGGTCTCCTGGACATCGCAAAGGAGATTTGGGAGGAACAGCCGTCGCCCCACCGGTCTCTCATAGAGCATGTGCAGGTAATGAGAGACAGGATGAAGGCGCTCTGGCCAGTGGTGAGAGAACACATGCAACAGGCCCAAGACGCACAGAAGCGCATTTATGACCGGGGCGCACAGCCACGGGAGTTTAATGTGGGGGACCGAGTCCTAGTACTGGTACCGACAGCAGAGTGCAAATTCCTAGCCAAATGGCAGGGACCCTACGACATAATCGAGAAAGTGGGTCCCGTCAACTACAAGGTCCACCAGCCCGACCGTAGGAAGCATCGACAGTTATACCATGTTAACCTGTTGAAGAAATGGCATGCCCGGGATGTGTTGCTCTCGCCCCCCCCTCTTCCCCCTTTTGCGCAGCAGGTGGCAGAGGCGGCCGATGTTCCCATCGGGGAACAGTTGTCCCCGACCCAACGGCAGGAGCTTCGGGAGCTGGTCCAACAGAACCGGGACGTGTTCTCGGCCACGCCGGGCCGCACCACATTGGCCCAGCACCACATCATTACCAGCCCGGGAGACAAGGTAAAGCTGAAGCCCTATCGTATCCCAGAGGCAAAAAGAGAGGCAGTCAGAAGAGAAGTGCGGGTCATGCTGGAGATGGGAGTAATTGAGGAGTCTCATAGCGGGTGGTCCAGTCCTATTGTTTTAGTGCCAAAACCCGACTCAACAACCAGGTTCTGTAATGATTTCAGGAAGCTTAATGAAATTTCAAAGTTTGACGCCTATCCCATGCCTAGAGTGGATGAGCTCATTGACAGACTGGGCCTGGCCAGATTTATCACGACACTAGACCTAACGAAGGGTTATTGGCAAGTCCCTCTGGCCCCCGCCTCAAGGGAGAAGACGCTTTCTCCACCCCAGATGGGCTGTTCCATTATAAAGTTCTCCCGTTTGGCCTGCATGGGGCGCCATCTACCTTTCAGAGGCTGATGGACAGAGTACTACGGCCCCATCGGGAGTATGCAGCCGCATATCTCGATGACATTATCATCCACTCGTCAGATTGGGACACCCACCTCCAAAAGGTGAGAGCGGTGTTGGGGGCCCTCCGGGAGGCGGGTCTCACCGCCAACCCAAAGAAATGCAGGCTGGGATTAGAAGAGGCAGAGTACCTGGGGTTCACAATAGGCCGGGGCAATGTGAAACCGCAGAAGAGGAAAATTGATGCAATAAGGGAGTGGCCTCGCCCTTTAACCAAGAAGCAGGTCAGGACATTTAATGGGCTAGCGAGCTATTATAGGAGGTTTATCCCTAACTTTGCTGCTCGCGCTGCTCCCCTCACAGATCTGACCCAGGCGCAGCGGCCGTTCACGGTGAAGTGGACACCGGAGGCGGAGGCGGCGTTCGAGGACCTCAAGACTGCCCTCTGTTCGGGACCGGTGCTGATCTCCCCGAACTTCGACAAGGAGATGACGGTACAAACAGACGCATCAGAGGTGGGACTGGGAGCGGTCCTCTCCCAGCAACTGGAGGGTGAGGAACATCCGATTTTATATGTGAGCAGGAAGCTGCTGCCACACGAGCGCAACTATTCTGCGGTGGAGCGCGAAGGTCTGGCAATTAAGTGGGCACTGGAGACGCTCCGCTATTATCTGCTGGGGAGGCGTTTCACGCTGGTGACGGATCACGCCCCCCTAGTCTGGATGGCCAAGACAAAGGGGACCAATGCCAGGGTGACTCGATGGTTTCTGGAGTTACAGTCATTTAACTTTTCTGTCATTCACAGGTCAGGGGTGGCGCATGGCAACGCAGACGCCCTCTCCAGGAAGGATGCCTGTTGGGCGTCGGACGCTCTTCCCCGACGGTCGGAGCTGGAGGGGGGGTACTGTGGCAACCCCAAGCCACCCCTGGGCTTGGTGATTGATGGGCGCTATGTGGCGACCCAATGGCTGGGCGCTGCCCATGTTTGGGCGTCCGCTTCCGGACGCACCTGTCACTAAATACCCATCAGAGTGATTACCTGATTAGCGAATCACGGCGCGGTGCGCCTGTTGGAGAGGGGGGACTTAATGGAGCCGAGGAGCCTCCTCTCAGTCCCCCGTAGCAGCGCAAGGCAAAAGGCCACAGAGCGGAGACGCCGCCCGGCCGACAGCAAACCGTTATTATTTGACTAAGAAAATAAAGAGTATGATTTTGGGAACTGCAACCTGTCTGTGTGTTGTTTATTCTGCCACCCCTACACCTGGAATTGCCACAACAGTCACACACACAATAAAACATTGTATACATCACTTACAAGCATGACCACTTGAAGATCTTGAAGACTTGGTAGATCTTGACCGTCTTGGGAGAGAGAGAGAGAAGGCATTACAGGATGACTCTTTGAAAATGATGTCCCAGATTAAAAAGTATATATTATATATACACAGTCACACACACAATAAAAACCACAACCACTTGAAGTATACGGGTAGTTGTTATTGAGCTGTCTTCTGCTTTCATGTCGTTGTTGAGAGACAGCACTGTAACAGTATTTGCTACATTAACAATGAAATTATATATTTTATAATTAAATTAAACCATGAAAGATCTGCGTGATATGCATTGGTTAGCTAACGTCAGTATTCTACAGTCTAGGCCTGCTAGCAGTAGTGCTTGTAGTTTACAGATCCCGCCAGTTTCATAATATCGAGCAAATAACGTTACAGTAGACTAGTCACTGAAACAGACTAAACAGCATTTATATCAGCAGCACGCATTACTTATAAATAATAAAATATATGTGTTGCACAATTACCCGAGATGAGAACAGTTGGTGACAACGTGAGGCTCTGCCTGTAGCAGTGTATGTAGCCTATATATGTGTTGCACAATTACCTGAGATGAGAACAGTTGGTGACAACGTGAGGCTCTGCCTGTAGCAGTGTATGTAGCCTATATAGCTAACGTGAGCTCGCGCTACACTCAGTGTATGTAGCCTATATAGCTAACGTGAGCTCGCGGCCTCGCGCTACACTCAGTGTATGTAGAGCTAGTAGCTAACGTGAGCTCGCGCTACACTCAGTGTATGTAGCCTATATAGCTAACGTGAGCTCGCGGCCTCGCGCTACACTCAGTGTATGTAGAGCTAGTAGCTAACGTGAGCTCGCGCTACACTCACTGAAACACAGACTAAACAGCACTCATTTATATTAGCGGTATTACTTATAAATAATCAAAAATATCTGCATAAATTACCTGAGATGAGAAGAAATGCAACCGTGTCATACTGGTCTGGTCTGACTGTGCCGCGCGCGACGCGCGTCAATTCAAAATTTCAAAAACCACAATGCATTGTGGGGATCCCCCCCCCCACAATGCAACGCAGCTGTTAGTCAGTGTTGCCAAATGACAATTATTATTTATATTATTTTATATAACAGTTACTCAATCAACTTGCTTTATGCCTACAATCTCTCTGACAAATCTCAATGGCACAAGAATAACTTAAAATAATACTAATAATAATAATAATAATAATAATAATAATAATAATAATAATAATAATAATAATAATAATAATAATAATAATAATAATAATAATAATAATAATAATAATAATAATAATAATAATAATAATAATAATAATAATAATAATAATAATAATAATAATAATAATAATAATAATAATAATAATAATAATAATAATAATAATAATAATAATAATAATAATAATAATAATAATAATAATAATAATAATAATAGCTCTCTTTTCAAGTAAAATAATATGAAATAATGTTCGAATTAATACATCTTTAACAAATTATAGGCAGTATAGTATTTGTTTCAAGTTTAAAGTTCAATAACTTCGTTTTTATATACTTTACAGTGAAAATGTTGGTTTTGATTGATTGATTGATTGATTGATTGATTGATTGATTGATTGATTGATTGATTGATTGATTGATTGATTGAAAACTTTATTAACAGATTGCAGAATGGGTACAATACAGTACAGCTCAATACACACAATTGTTAAGGGGATGCAGACCAGAGAAAGACTTTCGTCTTGCATCAGGGTCCCCATTTTCAATTCATCAGGATATACGGCTATACATTTATGAAAACGTATACATTATAGGTGGGGGGGTGGGTGGGGTGGGGGGGGGTTGGGTAGGTTGGGTAGGGGTGGACACTGTACAACTGCACAAGCAACTGTACATATTGACAAAACCATGTTTGGTAATTGACTGTACATTGGGTTGGGTTAGGACATTTACAGGGGCCAGTTTCGAATTGCAGTCTCCCGTAGGTGTTCTTTGAGAGTGGTTTTGAAAGTGGGTAGTGATTCACATTCCTTTACAGCTTTGGGTAGGGCGTTCCACATTGATGTGGCATAATTGCGAAACGTGTTCCTGTTTGAGCCGAATCTGGGTTTAACATGATTTGTGGAGCTCCCTCTATGGTGTTGTGGTCGTGGTATTCACTGACCTTTGGGAAGTATTTTGATATGTACACATATATGGGTACCTTGATCGTGTATAGTGTATCTTGTAGACAGGCCCATTGCAAGTTGCTGCACTCTGTCGTCTACTCTAAGCCGTTGTCACGTGGGCAGGGGCGAGGTGGGTTCTAGGAGTAAGGTCAAGCATGTAGTCTGACCAGTTTGTTTTGAGATGAAGTGTAGCAGGGTCAAGTCAAGTCAAGTCAAGTCAAGTCAAGAGTTTTAATTGTCACGGCATACAAGTTTACAATGAAATGCGGGTGGTCTTGCCCGCAACGATGTGCAATACGTGGTACAACATATAATAGAATCCAATAAAAAAAAAACATTGTGCAATAAACAGGTAACAGGTAACATATTTGTGACATCTCGGTATCTGTACATATTATTTACAGGGCATATAGGACACGGTCAAAGAACACCAGATCCAGGCGTACAACTAGAACCACCAGAACAGTGAATACGAGCAAAGTAACACGACTAACTGGTAACGACAGATACAGATTACAAAACATACAATTAAAAACTAAAAATCTCTAGAAAATCTAGTCAATTTACAAACCAATGAGCTTCTATACAGTAGAAAGGATATGCAGCCAGTATGAGCTTCTAGACAGACAGTAGAAGAGATATGCAGCCAGTATGAGCTTCTAGATAAGACAGTAGAAGAGATATGCAGCCAGTATGAGCTTCTAGATACAGTAGAACAGATATGCAGCCAGTATGATCTTCTAGAGACAGTAGAACAGATATGCAGCCAGTATGATCTTCTAGAGACAGTAGAACAGATATGCAGCCAGTATGAGCTTCTAGATACAGTAGAACAGATATGCAGCCAGTATGAGCTTCTAGATAAGACAGTAGAACAGATATGCAGCCAGTATGATCTTCTAGAGACAGTAGAACAGATATGCAGCCAGTATGAGCTTCTAGTAGAACAGATATGCAGCCAGTATGATCTTCTAGAGACAGTAGAACAGATATGCAGCCAGTATGAGCTTCTAGATACAGTAGAACAGATATGCAGCCAGTATGAGCTTCTAGATAAGACAGTAGAAGAGATATGCAGCCAGATGAGCTTCTAGATAAGACAGTAGAAGAGATATGCAGCCAGTATGAGCTTCTAGATAAGACAGTAGAAGAGATATGCAGCCAGATGAGCTTCTAGATAAGACAGTAGAAGAGATATGCAGCCAGTATGAGCTTCTAGATAAGACAGTAGAAGAGATATGCAGCCAGTATGAGCTTCTAGATAAGACAGTAGAAGAGATATGCAGCCAGTATGAGCTTCTAGATAGACAGTAGAACAGATATGCAGCCAGTATGAGCTTGTTGCATACTCATGTTAAACAGTTGGCATTAGTGCAGAATTGAACTAAAACTGTCTCATAGGAACGGATTCTGGAATGGCATTTTGAATAAATGACTAAATGACATAAATGAAAGCTCTCATCGACTCCGACAGATTGCTAGTCATTCATAATGGCATCGAAAGAATGTCCAAATGACCTGTGTTGTGTTAGCTTGTGTTAGCTTGGGGAGCTGCAGTCTGTGTTGTGTTAGCTTGTGTTAGCTTGGGGAGCTGCAGTCTGTGTTGTGTTAGCTTGTGTTAGCTTGGGGAGCTGCAGTCTGTGTTGTGTTAGCTTCTGTTAGCTTGGGGAGCTGCGGTCCATGTTGTGTTAGCTTGGGGAGCTGCAGTCTGTGTTGTGTTAGCTTGTGTTAGCTTGGGGAGCTGCAGTCTGTGTTGTGTTAGCTTGTGTTAGCTTGGGGAGCTGCAGTCTGTGTTGTGTTAGCTTGTGTTAGCTTGGGGAGCTGCAGTCCATGTTGTGTTAGCTTGTGTTAGCTTGGGGAGCTGCAGTCTGTGTTGTGTTAGCTTGTGTTAGCTTGGGGAGCTGCAGTCTGTGTTGTGTTAGCTTGTGTTAGCTTGGGGAGCTGCAGTCCATGTTGTGTTAGCTTGTGTTAGCTTGGGGAGCTGCAGTCTGTGTTGTGTTAGCTTGTGTTAACCCCCCAAACCACAGAGGCCTGTTTCAGGACATCTCCCTCAACTTTGATACCTGTCATGTATCCCAGAGCTCCACCATAAAAAACCTCGGAGTCATTTTTGATTCCTCCCTCTCATTTAATGCACATATAAAAAACGTCACCAAAATTGCATTCTTCCATCTTCGTAATATCGCAAAAATACGCCCCATTTTAACTCTGGCTGATGCTGAAACCCTGATTCATGCTTTTGTCTCATCACGTCTGGACTACTGTAATGCACTTTTTTCAGGCTTACCTAATTCAAGCATCAAAAATCTTCAACTCGTGCAAAATGCGGCTGCACGGATACTAACTAGAACTAGAAAATTTGATCACATCACACCAGTTTTGTCCGCCCTACATTGGCTTCCTATCCAAGCCCGCTCTGACTTTAAAGTGCTACTCCTCACCTACAAAATTTTAAATGGGCTTGCACCGCTCTATCTATCTGATCTCATCTCCCGATACTCGCCCGCTCGTGCTCTGCGCTCACAAAATGCGGGGCTTCTATCGACCCCTAGGGTTAAAAAGAAATCCGCCGGCCACAGAGCCTTTGTCTACCGCGCTCCCTACCTGTGGAACAAATTACCTGCCGTCATCAGGGGCGCCTGCTCTGTCGAAGCTTTTAAATCCCTGCTTAAGACTCATCTTTTCTCTCTCTCCTTCAACCTACCTTGATCTCACCTGGTCGGGGACTGACCTTTAGATTAATCTGTGTAGTTTAGTTATGGTACAGGGTACTACATGGTACCACTGGGTAGTTTACTATAGGGTAGTTTAGTTAGGGTACAGGGTACTACATGGTACCACAGAGTACTACTTGGTACTGCATGGCATTACAGGGTACTACATGGCTTACACAGCTCTACATGGCACTACAGGGTACTACATGGCACCACAGGGTACTACATGGCACTACAGGGTACTACAGGATACTACGGGGTACTACATGGCACTATGGGGTACTATAGGGTACTACATGGCACTACGGGGTACTACATGGCACTACAGGGTACTACATGTCTGCTCCTTTGCAGCACCACAAACATGGGAACTCTCTAACTCTTCCCCCCCCCCCCCTCTCCCCCCCCCCCCCTCTCCCTCCCCCTTCTCTCTGAGTACCCGTCTCCTGGCGCTGACCAAGGTGATGGATGCCTCGGGGTCTTGGCCAAGCTTGTAGTGACTGCTCTACATGCACCTCCGAGGCATTGGATCAGTTATTCACCGCCGTCTGTCCGTGGTCCTGTCAACTGATTAACAGACTGTTAACAGATTAACAGTCAACGCGGTTTCATTGCTGGGTTAAGTACTTCTATTCTATTCACATAATACGCTTACTTCATATATCTACTCCATTCACATATATGCCTACCACTTGTATCTATTGCTATGTCCGCCTACTACAATCTCATGAGCTGTCTAACGCCTGTCCCGTCTCCCTGTCTTCCTATGACTTGCTGTCCTGGAGTGTTGACCGGAGTGTTGGACGTCCCGTGACGAAGGCCGGGAGATTGCGACCCCCTCTGCGTGCCCCCCTGTCTTCGGAGGTTTCGTAGTGGTGACCGGAGTGCCGGATGTCCCGCGATGATGTCGGGGAGTTCGCGACCCTCTCTGTGCCACCCCCCCTTCCCCCTGTCTCCGGCTGTCCCTGAGCAACGACCGGAGTGCTGAATGTCCCGTGACTAAGACGGGGAGGACGTGACCCTCTTGCGCCGCCCCTGTGCTTCAAATAGATCCGCTATCAACTCTATCTTTAATTTTTCAAAATGTACAGTTGCTATTGCATGCACTCATCTGTGTTTCACTACACACATGAGTGCATGCTTACCAACTGTCCGTCTGCAACACTACTATCACCGACATCTAAGAAGGGAGATCCCCCCTTGAACGGCCCTTCTAAGGTTTCTCTCCTCCACATTGCCTGTGGAGATTTTTTCCCTATTGTTAGGTTTTAGTGAGTTTTTCCTTACCTTCGCGTGGGGTATGTCTGGGAGTGCTTGCATTCTTTCATTTATTTGCATTCATCTAAAAAATGTTTGGACCCTATGGTGTTCTTGTTCTGTTCTTGACTTATTGTTATGTTGTCTTCTTGACTTGTTTAAAGAAGACCTGTACGGCCCATGGGGACATTAACGTGTGTTGTCGGGCCCTATAAATAAATTTGATTTGATTTGATTTGATTTGTTAGCTTGGGGAGCTGCAGTCTGTGTTGTGTTAGCTTGTGTTAGCTTGGGGAGCTGCAGTCTGTGTTGTGTTAGCTTGTGTTAGCTTGGGGAGCTGCAGTCCATGTTGTGTTAGCTTGTGTTAGCTTGGGGAGCTGCAGTCTGTGTTGTGTTAGCTTGTGTTAGCTTGGGGAGCTGCAGTCCATGTTGTGTTAGCTTGTGTTAGCTTGGGGAGCTGCAGTCCATGTTGTGTTAGCTTGTGTTAGCTTGGGGAGCTGCAGTCTGTGTTGTGTTAGCTTGTGTTAGCTTGGGGAGCTGCAGTCCATGTTGTGTTAGCTTGTGTTAGCTTGGGGAGCTGCAGTCTGTGTTGTGTTAGCTTGTGTTAGCTTGGGGAGCTGCAGTCTGTGTTGTGTTAGCTTCTGTTAGCTTGGGGAGCTGCGGTCCATGTTGTGTTAGCTTGTGTTAGCTTGGGGAGCTGCAGTCTGTGTTGTGTTAGCTTGTGTTAGCTTGGGGAGCTGCAGTCTGTGTTGTGTTAGCTTGTGTTAGCTTGGGGAGCTGCAGTCTGTGTTGTGTTAGCTTGTGTTAGCTTGGGGAGCTGCAGTCTGTGTTGTGTTAGCTTGTGTTAGCTTGGGGAGCTGCAGTCCATGTTGTGTTAGCTTGTGTTAGCTTGGGGAGCTGCAGTCTGTGTTGTGTTAGCTTGTGTTAGCTTGGGGAGCTGCAGTCTGTGTTGTGTTAGCTTCTGTTAGCTTGGGGAGCTGTGGTCCATGTTGTGTTAGCTTGTGTTAGCTTGGGGAGTTGCAGTCTGTGTTGTGTTAGCTTGTGTTAGCTTGGGGAGCTGCGGTCCATGTTGTGTTAGCTTGGGGAGCTGCGGTCCATGTTGTGTTAACTTGTGTTAGCTTGGGGAGCTGCAGTCTGTGTTGTGTTAGCTTGTGTTAGCTTGGGGAGCTGCGGTCCATGTTGTGTTAGCTTGTGTTAGCTTGGGGAGCTGCAGTCTGTGTTGTGTTAGATTGGGGAGCTGCAGTCTGTGTTGTGTTAGCTTGGGGAGCTGCGGTCCATGTTGTGTTAGCTTGGGGAGCTGCTAACTATAGAGGCCATAACCACAGTATTACATATACTCTTGTTAGCTTTATGAGGCTACATCAACACGCTCCTATGAGTGCAGCATGTTAGCTTTATGAGGCTACATCAACATCCTATGAGTGCAGCTATAATGTTAGCTTTATGAGGCTACATCAACATGCAGGCTCCTATGAGTGCAGCTAATGTTATGAGGCTCTGCCCCCCCTCCACTCCTCTAACACCCACCTCGCTCTGCCCCCCCCCCCCTCCACTCCTCTAACATTTTATTTATTAATTTTATTATTATTATTTATTTGTTGCCATTAAAATAATTCTCCACTTGCACAACCTGAATATAGGGACTTCCGGCTGACTTCCGGTTGCCAATAGCACTTCCTGTCCCATCCAAATACATTGGTTTTAGCTACTTTTCTCCCCTTATTTAAACAACTTTGTCGTCACAGAGAGGCAATGAAACGTTTGTATTATTATAGTATAGAATGTATTTAATAAGCAAACGTTTGTCAGCAGGGTTTTTGGGCTGTATTTCATGTAAAAACGTTTACTGTTAGTTTCCTTGCTCAGCCAGCATTAGCTAACAGAAGCTAGTGGTTAAACAGGCTGGATTAGCTTTGAGCTAACTATCTTTCCCGACCCATGTATTCATTCCATTCTAAACATAACGTTAGTTTACAAAACATGACCTGTCTATATAACGTTGAGGAACAAATTATAAGTGTGTGGGTGTGTGTTTTGGTGAACATTGGACTGCAAACAGAAAATGCATCACAGTTAGACAGTAGCTACTGTTAGCTGTCCTTCCGGATTAGCTTTGAGCTAACTATCTTTCCCGACCCATGTATTCATTCCATTCTAAACATAACGTTAGTTTACAAAACATGACCTGTCTATATAACGTTGAGGAACAAATTATAAGTGTGTGGGTGTGTGTTTTGGTGAACATTGGACTGCAAACAGAAAATGCATCACAGTTAGACAGTAGCTACTGTTAGCTGTCCTTCCGGATTAGCTTTGAGCTAACTATCTTTCCCGACCCATGTATTCATTCCATTCTAAACATAACGTTAGTTTACAAAACATGACCTGTCTATATAACGTTGAGGAACAAATTATAAGTGTGTGGGTGTGTGTTTTGGTGAACATTGGACTGCAAACAGAAAATGCATCACAGTTAGACAGTAGCTACTGTTAGCTGTCCTTCCGGATTAGCTTTGAGCTAACTATCTTTCCCGACCCATGTATTCATTCCATTCTAAACATAACGTTAGTTTACAAAACGTGACCCGTCTATATAACGTTGAGGAACAAATTATATAGACGGGTAATGTTTTGAACAACTAACGTTACGTTTAGAATGAAATGCATCGGCAAAGATCCGTTAGCTCAAAGCTATTCCGGCCAGTTTATCAACTTCCTGTCATTTAGAAATATGATTTTATAGTGAAAATCATTACCAAAACGTCCGGAAAAACCTAACGGGAGCATTATAGACGGTCATACAAATGTACAAATGCTATAAGGTGGCAAGAAATGCACTATAAACAATACTTTATGCATCGGCAAAGATCCTTAGCTCAAAGCTATTAAGGCTAATGCTGGCTAACAAGAGGCTAGCGCAAGAAACGACGCCGCAAACCATTGCCGAGCCAGAGCCGGTTTATCTTTGGCGAGCCCGAGTCGGCTCTGCCCCGGCAACCATTGCCGTGCCAGAGCCGGTTTATCTTTGGCGAGCCCGAGTCGGCTCTGGCACGGCAAGCCGAGCCGGGCCAGAGCCGGTTTATCTTTGGCGAGCCCGAGTCGGCTCTGCTTCGGCAACCATTGCCGTGCCAGAGCCGGTTTATCTTTGGCGAGCCCGAGTCGGCTCTGGCACGGCAAGCCGAGCCGGGCCAGAGCCGGTTAATCTTTGGCGAGCCCGAGTCGGCTCTGGCACGGCAAGCCGAGCCGGGCCAGAGCCGGTTAATCTTTGGCGAGCCCGAGTCGGCTCTGCCCCGGCAACCATTGCCGTGCCAGAGCCGGTTTATCTTTGGCGAGCCCGAGTCGGCTCCGCCCCGGCAACCATTGCCGGGCCAGAGCCGGTTTATCTTTGGCGAGCCCGAGTCGGCTCCGCCCCGGCAACCATTGCCGGGCCAGAGCCGGTTTATCTTTGGCGAGCGCGAGTCGGCTCTGCCCCGGCAACCATTACCGCGCCAGATCCGGCTCATCGTTGGCGTGCCATGCCGGACATATGCAGAGTGTGCCGACCGGTAGCCGGAATTGGGCCGAGTATGCTGGCCACCTGGGCTCTCTCTCCCTCTCTCTCTCGCTCGTTCTCTCTCTGCCTCGCTCTGTTTGAGGAAGTGAAGATATTTCCACTCGCTCTGCTGTCGCTGTCAACCATAGAGGGGAAGTTAGTTATGCGAATCACTACCCTATTCACGTCAGCAATACCGTCAAATCAGAACAGCTTAGTTGAGTGAGGGAAGATCTTGTGAACTCGAGACTAGACTGATGAGTCAATATGGTAATTAGAGACACAGACCCATTGATACTAACCCCTATTGCTATAAAACAATGCTAAATACTGAAAAAAGCCATTTATAATCCATGTCCCCTTTAAGAGATGTCACACTAAGATGTGTACTGTACTGTACTGTATTGTACTGTAGTAGAACTACAGTATGACTACTATAGGGCAGCGCAGTATCTGCGATCTCCTAATAAAACAAGTCATTAGAATAATAT
Source organism: Notolepis coatsorum (assembly GCF_963971535.1). Classification (NCBI taxonomy): domain Eukaryota; kingdom Metazoa; phylum Chordata; class Actinopteri; order Aulopiformes; family Paralepididae; genus Notolepis; species Notolepis coatsorum. The sequence continues at coordinate 17,933,537 of NC_140176.1, read as the reverse complement.
AAGCCTATGTTCATTCATTACGTGCGTAGACTACAGTACGCGCGTGCACGTGTGTGTGTGTGCGCGCTGCGGCTGGTGGCAAGGAGCGCGCAACAAGACCGTATAAATATGGAATATTAATACAGTCTATTCCAGGGGTTCCCAAAGTGGGGGTCGCGACCCCCAGGGCCGCCGGATGATAAAAAAATTAATAAAAAAAATCCCCATATTTTTTTTTTAATGCAATCAGGCCCGTGTTTCTAGTTGCAGCAATAGTTAGATAACCTAGGTGGGGAACAACCAGGAGATCACTGCAACTCACACAAGTTGGAGAACTATCTCTCTCTCTCTTGCTCTCACACACACACAATGTGATTGGTGGAGGCGGGACCCTTACAAAAAACTGTTGTTGCTAATCATTGACACATGCTAGCCTGTAATAATCCCCCCCAGAAAAATCTACTTTGCATTTGATATATTGCAAATATATGCCATCACACACACTGGCATTTAAAGGGTTAGAATTATAAAATGAATATGTGGTGTTATGATCAGGGCTGAAGTAGATTAAAAGATTGTATTTTTTTCAATCTGACATTACAAAAAAACTGAAAATCCATCTAAATCAGTGTTGTTGCTAATCATACATATGCTAGCCTGTTTGTTTAACAATAATTTGTGATGCCATCACAAACACTGGCATTTAAAGGGTACAAATAAAAAAAATCCTGCACCAGAATGCAGGAAATGAAGTCTTTGTAACTAAACATTTCCTGGTGAGGGACCCCCAGACCCCCTGCTTAAAAAGTGGCCTGACTGGGGCTATATTTTGCACTATATTTCCTGGCCTGAATGATTTCCCCAGTCCGGCCCTGGTTAAAAGCCTCCAATGCTTATTAGTGTGTGTGCGTTTGAACGTTTGTGTTGTGAAGGGCCAGATTAAACCGAATATATATATTTATTATATATATATATTTAATTGTATTTGTATATTCTCTAATATTCCCTGATATCCCTTGTATATTCCTTGTACAATATGCATTGAATATCCATTCTAGCCTACTGAACATCCCATAATAGTCTCCATTCTACTATTGGTCGAGACCTTGGTGCCAGGCCCCCCAGACCCAGTTCAAACGTACCGCTCAACATGTACGAACAAGTCCTAGTTCCGCGTAGGAATCTGGCTACCGCACCACTAATGGGACTATTTGTTCATAGTGCGTATATATACTGCGCTACTAAAGTAGGACTTCCTTTTCAGTCCAGTTTCTTACCCTCCAATAGAGTCACAGACGTAAAGCCTCCCCGCGACGCCACGTGTGGGAGTAAGGCCAAGTTCGGCCTACCATCGGTATTGAGACATCGTGTATATTAATATTTGAATAGTCATATTTGGCACTATATCGTCGAGTTGGACGTAGTCTATTAAGCTAATAATAGTCTGTTAATATATAGTGCTTCGTGCGGTGAGAATACTACCGTAGTCAGTACCCCATCGTTTCGGGCAGAGAACTGGCTGCTTATCCAGGATGATCGACCCCATGTGAGATTGCACCCGAGGAGCCCCAGAGCCGACGAGCGAGTGGACCTGTATACCGGATTATTCTACCGACGACAGCCCGCCTTCCCAGGCACGGATTATGCTTTGTATACGTTGATTATTACATGGATAAAGACCCCCGACACTGCCGTGTGTTGGAACCCCCCCCCCTGGAGAGGACGCAAGGTGAGGAGACGCTCTGCAAGACGAGGTCGCTTCACGTCTCTCCCCCGTGGACCGGAGAGAGCCGGCTCACAGAGAGTCCACCTGCTTTCATCTGTGGTCCAAGGATCGCCGGCGCATTGAACGGCACTACAGTGGGTTCACCTGGGATACCCTTGGCCGGATGAGGCAGCCGGACTCTACCCCCCCCCCTTCCTACTCCTGTCGGCTTACAAGCGACCGGATTAACCCCCCCTAGTGTATCCAGTCTATAATCATTAAAGTATCATTGCTGTTATTCCTTAACTATTCCAGGTCGTATATGTACCACCTGCGCCTTCAGAGATTGGACATTCTCTATTGATATACCGACGAATACTCTTGCCATAAAAGTGCATACTAATTCCCATTCATAAATGTGATTGATTTGATTAAGTGCTTGCTCTACACACCATCGCTGTGTAGAAATAAAGACCTATTTCTAATTCGTACATTTGTGTTGGATCCGTTTCATCTACGTGACAGTGTTCATCATAATATATTTATGCCGAGTACTGGGTGGCCGAATATTAAGTACAAAGGTAGTGGTAGTAAGTATCATATCTAGTAATACAGTCAGGGAATTGTACCCCTCAGTTACAGTTTGCATGTTTCAACCATACATTTCCATTAATATTTTTTTTTTTTTTATATTATCATTTTTTTACCTCCTATAATAGTGGGGGTTGCGGCTCTCTGACACCGTTATTTGGGGGTCGCGGCCTGAAAAGTTTGGGAACCCCTGGTCTATTCCACTATATAGTGTGCTGTATGATGACAATACCGTGCGGCAAAGGGAACCGCTTCCGCCTACCTCCGGCCAATGGTCTCTAACTACACACCCTCAAGACCCCGGCCCTACGCTCTGCATCTTCTGGCCGTCTCAAACCCACTCCTATCCGAGCTCTGGGAGGGTCATCAAGGAGAACCTGCCTTTTCTCAGTCCTTGCCCCACAATGGTGGAATGAACTACCCACCCCAGTTAGGACAGCCGAAACCCGTCCAATCTTTCGCCGTCGACTAAAGACACACTTCTTCAACCATTATCTGAAAAATAACTAACCTTACTGTCATGCACTTGTCCTAATAAACTAACCTACACTGTAGCACTCAACACTTTGATGAACATTGTTACTCAGCTGATAGAGTTGTGCCCTTCCTGATGACTTGTCGTACAGAACTTGTAAGTCGCTTTGGATAAAAGCGTCAGCTAAATGACTAAATGTAAATGTAAATACATTTGAATCTAATCTCATTTTGATCCGTCACAAAGCGCTTCGTCGCTACCTGTTGAATACGGGGCAATGTTGACCCTTGTTTTGTGCACGGGCCTCGCATTATAATGAGCTGGAGGGGCGTGTCTGTATGCAAATGAAGTAAACAGGAATGCGCTCCCCAGTTTGTGAATGAGTGACGTATGATCATTCAGGGGTTCCTAGCTGTTATCATTTGGCAAGTTAAGACAACAGGCTTGTTTGATAGGCCTGTGCAGTTTTGACCACGGCCGTGTCAAGCACGTTGCATGACGGTTAGAATGTTGTCCAACTTTCTCTGGAAATCTGACTGCGCGAGCCGCGGAAATCTCACGGGAGCGAGCCACGCGCAGTTTTCAGTTTTCAGTTGCTCTCCACCGACTGCTCAACCTCATGCATGATGGGAAACGACATGCTCTGGTTTGCACAAAGCGCCCATTGGCTCAGAAAAGTTGTCACCACCCACAAGGAAGTTATGAGACGTCTATTTTATCCATCATTATTCCAAGATAAACTTCATGAACTGTCAGACAGACACCAAATTATTTTTGTCACAGTTCTGACATTCACAATTGAACGCTTTACACATTCCTCATAAATGCTGTCTTAATAAACATCTCTGCAATGGAGTTTATATCGAAATAACAGTATCAACCCCCCTGAACAAAATATAATGAGAAAGTTATTTGAAGAAGCTCTTGGTACACAAACTCCTGTATCTAATAATAATAATAATAATAATAAATGAAGACTTGATTCACATCAATTTGTAGTGAGTGTTATAGTATTTCTACCTGTTCTCATATACCCCCACTGTTGTGAAGGGCCAGATTAAACTGAATATATATATGTATCGTTTGATATACTTTGTATATTATTTATATATATACACGGAATATCCCTTTACCTGCGTACAGACCAGAGTAATATTCGCTCTCCTATTGGACAGCGGCCCCAGGCGCCTACGCGCAAGCCCCCAACGGCAAGTTCAAAGACAACTCCGGGCATGTCAGAACATGCCCAGAGTCTGCGTAGTAATACGAGACAAGGACTGAGGTTGGGACTAGATATTCACTTAAGTATAAATACGGCGCAGGTGTAAACAGCAGTAGTTCATTCAGTACCTTACTCAAACCTTACCCACCTTCACCACGAGTCAACGTGCGGTGAAGTGAGCAACCTTGCATCTAAATAGAGCATTGAGAACCGCGTGCGAATAGAATGTTAAAGTGTCAGAGTTTAATGAAGTAACGTTGAGTTCGACTTAATCTAATGTGAAGTAAATAGTCGATCATTTATTGTATATCGTGCGGTCACAGTTCTTCCGTGTGTAGCATTACCCATCGGTTCGTTGTGTCTTTAGCTAGTGCACTTATCCAGGCTGTGTGGCCTAAATACGTCGCCCACACCCGAGGAGTCCTAGGCGAGAACCGTTGGACATGTACACAGGAGAATCGGCGCCGGCGATTGCAGAACCATTCCTGGTTGGATTATATTGATTTGGGACGTGACTACCGGAGAAGAGCACCGTTGATTTCCACTATCGTTTGGGATTTAACCTCGTGAGGATTACCACTCGGGCCTGCCTCGTGCCTCTGTCGTCAATGCTGTCGAGCATCTTGGATTACAACTATTGCTTTTGTCTGCTGATCAAGGGAGTACAAGCACCGACTCCTGTACCTGGAGTCTCTTTATTCCTCGTTGACTCAGACGGAGTACCCGAACATTCCTCTACCCTCCAGGCATTACACCCAGGAGGGAACCCATTGTCTCCAGTTGGTACCGGTGTTGCCCTATATAATTGCTACTATACAACAGGTGGCGTCAGCTTAGACCCATCATAGGATTCCTGCTATTCTTAGTGACTTATGCTCTTGACTGACTTTACGTATATTCTTCGCCATACAAGCGCGACCCTAATTCTCATTCTGTAACCTAACGTTGCCTAATAATAATAAATTACCCTCCAATAGTATTTCTGTGTCAATGCCGTGTTCTTGTGGGTGTTCACCATCTATATTTGATGTACTGTTTGGCCAGTAATTAAAGTACATAACTAGCAGTGGTTTAATCTATCACAATCTTTAATACAGTCAGGGTTTTGTAACCCCTCAGTTACAATTGGTCCTTCGAGCCGGATGGTATCAGTGTAATATTTAATATAATATTAATATTAACCATGGCCAGCGGTGAACACTCCCCAAGCGGCTCTCCCAAGCTAGAACGCCCGCAGCGCAAACGTCAGCCACCTCCCTATCTGGAGGAATTCGCTGTCGTTCTACCCCCTAGCTTATCTAAACAGACGTTAAATACGGATAAAGCGGATAGTCAAAGCATGTCAAATCCTATCGACTTGGCGACCTTGCCAGTAGAGACCCCAGTGGGTTCAAACGAAACTGACTCAGCTCACGGGGGGGACCAGGTGGGACATGACATGACTATACCTCCAGACAGCGTCACCGGGATAGTCCCCGGAGCGCTCCAGGATAAAGAAAGCGCTCCAGGGATAGAACCCGACACACAACCAAGAGAAGAGAAACGCGCCCAGGAGATGGACCTTGGGGCGCGCCAGGAGAACAGATCTCCAACGAGCCCTGTCAGCACCCGATCACCTCCGTCAGTGTCATCCCCCAGCGAGGCGGACCAGATACTGGCGCAAGCCTTGATCGCCACACTGACAGCCTCCACCGAACGCGATCGGCTTCAAGCAAAGACGCTTAGTGAGCGCGAACACTCCGCCACGGAAAGAGAGCGCCTCCACGCGCAACTCCAAGCGCAAGCCCTTAGTGAGCGCGAACACTCTGCCGTGGAACGAGAGCGCCTCCGGGCGCAACAATTAAGTGAGCGCGAACATTCTGCCATGGAACGAGAGCGCCTCCAGGCTCAACAGACGAGCGAGCGCGAACAACGAGAGCGCCTCCAGGCGCAACAATTAAGCGAGCGCGAACACTCTGCAGCGGAACGAGAGCGCCTTCACGCGCAACTCCAAGCGCAAGCCCTTAGTGAACGCAAACACTCTGCAACTGAACGAGAGCGCTTCAACGGAGTGAGGACGACCGCATAAGACTGGAGGAGAGACGCCTTCAGACGGAAGAGAACATTGAACGAGAACGCGCCAATGCCCAGCGCGAAGCAGAGCGCGACCGGCTGCAGGCGCAGATGATAGAACAATTTATTGCCAGGGCGACACCCCCTCTCTCCGCACGGAGCTCCCGGAGATCATCACGACAAGGGTCCAGGGCACCTTCCCCTACCCGACAAAGCGACCCGGGACCCGGCCAACAGGAGTAACCTGTCTACGTCTCCGACCCCCCTCCCCGACCGGTCCATACGAGACCCAGCCACCGGGAAGAACCGGCCTACGTCGCCGAGAGACTGACTAGAAGACTCCAGGACCTAGAAGAGGAAGAGGAAGAGGAGGAATGTCAAGCCCACCAGCAGCAACGTACTCTGGACCAGGAGGCCCAGTACAGCCCCGACTTCAGCCCCGAGTCACTGCACTACAAACCCCCGACTCAACTCACGGGTGAGTTTGACGTACAGTCAGCACCGAGGAACAGCACCTGGGGACCCGGCCTCTGGTACCCACCAAGTACCAACCCACGACAACACGTACGGGGAGACTCGCCCAGGAGGCCTCTTCCCCTACGCTCACCAATGTGCCAGCCATCCATGGCATCGTACCTTGGCACACCGACGTTCCCAGACTTTACGCGCGAGGACAGAGCACAGTACACGGAATTACGCATGTGTTTGGAGACTATGATGTCCGACGTCCCCGACGAGTCGTACAAATATGCCATCCTCCTCAAGCATCTCAAGGTGCCCAGAGCGCATAACATAGCGCTGGCATATTCCAACTCAAGCACCCCATACTCCGCGGCTCTAGTGGCCCTCGACCAGCGTTATGGACGCATATGGGACTACGTGATCCAAGAAATAAGGGATATCGACCGCCTCCCCCCAGCCAAAGACAATAGAGCACTGGATGACCTCTCTATCAAGGTACAATCCCTAGTAGGGATGCTGGGGTCCCAAAAGGAGAAAGGGAGATATGAACTATATGCAAATTCTAATGTGGAGCGAATACTGGAGAAGCTCCCTCCAGCCCGCCAAGAGCGTTTTCGGCGGCAGAGAGACCACCGTGATCCCGATGGCCCCGAGCCATCCCTCCTAGACCTGGCCGCTTTCCTCACAAGGGAAGTTAGCAGCCTACGACTGGACACGTTCGTGTGGAGTGGATCTAGCCCAAGAGATGGACCTCGGAGATCTAACGATAACCGCCGGTCAGTGACCGTTATGCACCAGGCCGAGTCAGTGCCGCAGCACAAGAACCACAGCACCCCCCCGACCAAGGGGAAGTGGAAGATTGTATGCCAGTACTGTGAAAAGGAACATTGGCTGTCTCAATGTGACACTTTCAAGAAGATGACCGCTGACGAGGTGAGTCAGTGGATCAAAGCCAACCGCCGCTGCTTCCGCTGCGCGCGCAGCCATATGGCAGCTGAGTGCCGTTTAAAGAAGAAATGCAGCAAGTGGCGGCTAGGTGGTGTAGTGGTCTAAGGCACTCGCCACCAGTGTGGAGACGCTAGGATTCGCGTGTTCGAATCCAGCTCTCCACATTGTTTTTCAGTTTGGCTGGTCGTCCGCAGTAATACACATTGGCCGTATTACGGGGAGGGAAAAACTGAAGGGTGGGGATCGAACGTTGTGAACAAGCGACTCCTACAAGTCGGTTGGTGCGCCTGCGCAGTAGAATCAGGAAGTGTCGGGGGCAGCGTGAGCCTCCCACGCGTCACTCCTCGACACTGAGAGATCGAGCTGCGCAGGTGAAAAGATGCGACTGCTGTTACCTCAAGTACCGGAGGGGACTTGTGCTATGTATGACTTAGTCCACATTGCAGCCGGCTTGTGGGAGGCAAGAAACAGCGTTCGTGACAGGGGAGGGTTGAAATTGGATGATACGAAATTGGGATGGGAGAAAATATAGAAAAAATGGGAGAAAAAGTGGATCAAAAAAAAAAAGAAGAAATGCAGCAAGTGCGACGGCGCCCACTTGGAGGTCCTACACGACAGCAACAAGAAGAAACCCGTACCCCCAAGCAGCTCGAGAGTGAACGTCATGTATATAGACCCTGCGAAGAGCGGGAGCTCCCGAGTGCTCTTGAAGGTGGTCCAAGTGATATTAAGCTACGAGGACAAGGTCATGGACACTTACGCCGTCCTAGACGATGGGTCAGAAAAGACTCTCCTCCTCGCATCCGCCGCAGCCCGGCTGGGTCTGCGGGGGAGCGAAGAAACAATGACAATCCGTACTGTTGTGAAGGATCAGATTAAACCGAATATATATATTTATTTATGGATATATATTTAATAGTATTTGTATATCGTTTGATATCCCTTGTATATTCCTTGTACATATACACTGAATATCCCTTTAGTCTACTAACAGCCCATAATAGTTTCATTCTCTCATTGGACAAGAACTTGGCGCCAGCAGCCAAGCCCCCTTGGTTCAAGTTCAATCGTGCCGACGAACATGTCGTTACTAGCCCGGTTCCGCGTAGGAATACGTCTGGCGAAATACGAATGGTACTATTTGTTCACAGCGCATATATATATGGCGCAAGTAAAGTAGAACTTTCCTTTTTAGTCCCTTAGCCCTTAGTTCTTTACCCTCCAACCTAGTGGCAAGACGTTAAGCCTCACCCACGATCCACGTGTGGTGCAGTATGGTCAACTTGGCCTCAGAATGGCATTGAGACATCGTGTGGATTAATAGTTGAATTGTCATAGTTTGGCACTATACCGTCGAGTGGGACGTATTTCTATTAAGTTAATAATAGTCTATTATGTATGGTGCAACGTTCGGTTAGAGTTATACAGTGAGTAGTACCCCCATCGTTTCCTCGCGTTATCTAGAGTCTTAACCAGGCTGGGCAGACCACGTGTGGTGCTTTCATCCGAGGAGTTCTGGGCTAGGACGAGTGGACCTGCACATTGGATTACCTTACCCGGACGACGGCGAGCCCTACACGGCTTGGATTATCTACTTGCTTTGGGTGCTTTGATTTATGCCATGGATAACAGCCAACACTGGTGAGTGTTGGAACTACCCCCCGAGAGGAGTCCAGGTGAGACGGCGCTCTACCCCGAGTGAGGTCGCCTCACGTCTCTTTGTTGTGGACCGGCAGCTACCGTCTACAAGAGGGCCCAACTGTATTCATCTGTGGACCAAGGTTCTGTGGGCACCGTGTTCAGCACTCTGAATTCTCCCAAGAAATCGTTGGCCAGATGGGATATCGCCGGCGGCTCTCCTAACCCCCCCCCCCCTACTGACTTACAACCAGCAGGACCCCCCTTTAGTATATCCAGCTATAATCATTAAGTACCATCGCTATAGTTCCCTAAAGAACCAGGTTGTATACTTGCTTCCTGCGTAACCAGAGATTGGACATTCAATATTGATTTGCCTACGAATACTCATTTGCCTTACAAGTGCATTCAAATCATAAATGTCATTAAGTGAACGTTGTATATACCCTTTGCTATATATTAAATATTCGACTTATACATTTGTGTGGACTTGGTTTCATGGTGGGAAAGTGTTCATCATATCTATATCATGTACTGTGTGGCCAGTAGTTAAAGTACATAAAGCGGTAGTGGTTTAATGATACCATACTTATCAATACAGTCAGGGAATTGTACCCCTCAGTTACACGTACCATTAGAAGAGACCTGAAGACCATAAAGGGTGAAAATGTCTCCTTCACGATAGCAGCGGTCGGGCAGCCCGAGAAGCAGTATAGCATCACTAACGCCTTCACCAGCCACGACATAGGCCTGTCACAGTACACCTACCCCATCCCAAAGCTGATGGGACAAACTTCAAAGGCGGAGAAAGAGAGCTGAGAGAGAGCTTCCAAGCCATGGGTTCAGAACTTAAGACCCACCTCGCTCCTTCTCAGATCGACTTCCAGTTTAACCCCCCGAACGCCCCTCACTTCGGGGGAACCTGGGAAAGAGAAGTACGTTCCATAAAGACAGCTCTGTACGCCGTGCTTGGGGCCCAGACCGTGGCTGAAGAAGTCCTCACGACAGTCCTCACAGAGATCGAGGGAGTATTGAACTCAAAGCCCCTCGGTTACGTCACAAGTGATGTAGCAAATGTCGACCCAGTCACCCCCAACACTCTCTTGATGGGGCGGCTGGACCCCGCGCTCCCACAGACGGTGTACAGACCCGAAGAAGCGAACGGCCGAAGAATGTGGAGGTACAGTCAAGTATTGGCTGACAAGTTTTGGAACAGTTTCCTCCTCCACTACCTACCGTCTCTCCAAACCCGCCAGAAATGGGTAAAAGATAGAGACAACTTACAAGTGGGCACAGTCGTTATGATCATAGACCAGTCACTACCCCGAGCTATGTGGCCGGCCGGCCGCGTAAGCAAAGTGATCACTGGTGCCGACGGAAAGGTCAGAGCGGCAGAAGTTATTGTCCAGGGACGGACCTACACCCGACCCGTGGCGAGGCTGATAGAATTGCCGAGGCTCCCTGACTCCCTTGATGACGATCATGACCCACTGACCTTGTAGATTGCCCTACTCCCCACAACAGACGTTGAGCAGTTGACAGGACTATTAATCTGTCTTCCTTTTAACTAATTAGGTGCGGACTAATTAGGAGGCGGCTGTTGTGAAGGGCCAGATTAAACTGAATATATATATGTATCGTTTGATATACTTTGTATATTATTTATATATATACACGGAATATCCCTTTACCTGCGTACAGACCAGAGTAATATTCGCTCTCCTATTGGACAGCGGCCCCAGGCGCCTACGCGCAAGCCCCCAACGGCAAGTTCAAAGACAACTCCGGGCATGTCAGAACATGCCCAGAGTCTGCGTAGTAATACGAGACAAGGACTGAGATTGGGACTAGATATTCACTTAAGTATAAATACGGCGCAGGTGTAAACAGCAGTAGTTCATTCAGTACCTTACTCAAACCTTACCCACCTTCACCACGAGTCAACGTGCGGTGAAGTGAGCAACCTTGCATCTAAATAGAGCATTGAGAACCGCGTGCGAATAGAATGTTAAAGTGTCAGAGTTTAATGAAGTAACGTTGAGTTCGACTTAATCTAATGTGAAGTAAATAGTCGATCATTTATTGTATATCGTGCGGTCACAGTTCTTCCGTGTGTAGCATTACCCATCGGTTCGTCGTGTCTTTAGCTAATGCACTTATCCAGGCTGTGTGGCCTAAATACGTCGCCCACACCCGAGGAGTCCTAGGCGAGAACCGTTGGACATGTACACAGGAGAATCGGCGCCGGCGATTGCAGAACCATTCCAAGTTTCAAGTTTCAAGTTTCTTTAATAGTTGTCATACAGAAGTACAGAATACTTTCATACAAAATGCTTCTTACTGTTACGCTCCAGAGACTGTGCTAGACAAGATAGAATCAAATAACATAGTATAGCATGTAATTTAGAAGAAGAAAATGAGGTCACAGTGTTCGGTATAGACATATGTACAATGTTCTGGGTTACCATATAATATACAATACTATGCAGTGTACTAATGTACAGTACTATATAGTGCAAAGCAGAAATGGGATGAGGTACAATTTAGGTACAATTTACAGTAAGGTGTACGAGTTGTAGTGCAATCCTTCATCAATAAATATAAAGTGTGGGGAGTGGGTGCTACAGTGTGTTTGTTTAAAGTGGGTGTGTGCTATAAAGTGTGTGGAGTGGGTGCTACAGTGTGTTTGTTTAAAGTGAGTGTGTGCGTGTGGATGTGTGTGCTATGTGCGTTTGGTGGTTGTTGTTGTGTAGTGTTCATTGTTCGTTTAGCAGCCTGATGGCCTGGGGATAGAAGCTTCTTCTGAGTCTTTCTGTGCTCGCCTTGAGACTCCGGTATCGCTTGCCTGACCGCAGCAGTTCAAAGAGGCAGTTGTTCGGGTGACTGGAGTCTTTAATGATTCTCTTAGCCTTGCCCTTGCAACGCTTGTTGTAAATGTTCTGGAGGGTGGGGAGCCCCCCTCCAATTGTGCGTTCGGCTGAACGTGTCACTCTTTGTAGTCTGCTTCGGTCTTGTGCAGTGCTATTCCCAAACCAGGAGGTGATGTTGCCAGTCAAGATGCTCTCTATTGTACATGAGTAGAAGTTCTTAAGGATCTTCTTGCTGACTTGGAACTTCCTTAGGCGCCTGAGGAAGTAGAGGCGTTGTCGTGCCTTCTTCACAACACTGTCAATGTGTGTGGTCCATGTCAAGTCCTCGGATATGTAGGCTCCGAGGTACTTAAAGCTGTTGACTCTCTCAACCGGTGCCCCGTCGATGCTGAGGGGGCTGTAGTCCTTGACCCCCGACCTCCTGAAGTCCACAATCATCTCCTTTGTTTTGCTGACGTTCAGGGAGAGGCTGTTTTCCTGGCACCATCCCGCCAGGACCTTGACCTCTTCCAGGTAGGCCCTCTCGTCGTTGGCAGAGATCAGGCCCACCACCACTGTGTCGTCAGCAAATTTGATGATTGTATTGCTACTCCGCTGAGCCACACAGTCGTGTGTGTACAGGGAGTAGAGGAGGGGACTCAGAACATAGCCCTGGGGGGCCCCTATGTTGAGGGTGATGGATGAGGAGGTGCAGTTGCCTGCTCTCACCACCTGGGGTCTGCCAGTCAGGAAGTCCAAGACCCACTGGCAGAGGTCATAGTTCAAGCCCAGGTCCCTGAGCTTGGCTATGAGTATGGAGGGGACTATGGTATTGAATGCCGAGCTGTAGTCGATGAATAGCATTCTCACATAGTTCCCCTGCCTCTTGTCCAGGTGTGATGCTGCTGTGTGCAGCACATGGGCTATGGCGTCCTCCGTGGACCTGTTGGGGCGGTATGGAAATTGCAGGGGGTCCATGTTGATGGGGAGGGAGGAGCAGATGTAGCCCTTTACTAGCTTCTCAAAGCACTTCATGGCTATGGAGGTGAGAGCTACAGGGCGGTAGTCGTTGAGGCAAGCAGGCTTGGATTTTTTGGGTACAGGGATAATAGTGGACTTCTTCAGGCAGGTGGGGATGACAGCCTGTTCTAAGGACAGGTTAAATATGTCAGTGAATACTGGGGCCAGTTGGTCGGCACAGACTTTTAGGACGCGGCCGGGGATGCCGTCCGGACCTGCTGCCTTCCTGATATTCACTTTTTTAAAGGTCCGCCTCACCTCATGCTCTGTTACTGTGAGGTTTCTGTCCTTGCGCTCTCACTCGTTCTGTTCCTTTAACCACCCTCGCTTTGTTTTCATCCATTTTCTGTCAATTGGTTCTATCCCCTCGTTCACACGTTTCTCCCCGTTGACGTCATCAGAGACGTCGCTGATTGGTTCTCTCACTTCCCCACGCTTTTCAATCACATTCCCCAGCTGTCACTGCTTTCTCCCCGTTGACGTCATCAGAGACGTCGCTGATTGGTTCTCTCACTTCCCCACGCTTTTCAATCAATCGATCCCTCATTATTTATACCCCGTTTTTCCCCACCCTAAGTTGTTGGATCGTCTTGTTTTGTCGCCTTGATTTGTCTCTGGATGTTTTTCCCCGTTGCTGCTGCTGCTGCCTTTTTCTCTGTGCTGTTCTCCAGGAATTCCTAGAAGCCTTCGCTTGGATACCTGCTCCCGTGGCGCGCGCTCGCCTCCACTGTAGTTCCAGTTCCAATTACGCATCTCGTCTGGGTGAGTTATCTATTTGACTGTTCTTGACCTATTCCGTTTTTCGTGTGTAACCTTACACTGAAGACTACCACCTTTTTGTCAAGCAGTCACTCACCCAGCCGTTATCTATTTTTGCTTATTCCTTTATGGAATAATATTTTTGGGATCTACCATCTCCCTCTGTGTGTTTGCTCACACCGAAGATATTATTTCACAATTGGACTGTGTGTTTACATGAAGATATTCACTGTGTGTTTACATGAAGATATTCACTGTGTGTTTACATGAAGATATTCACTGTGTGTTTACATGAAGATATTCACTGGGACTGTGTTTGGATTTAGCTCACTGTGTTGTTAACACGAAGAGTTTCACTTGGGCTGTTTTTGGAATCGTGCTCTCTGTGTTGTTAACACGAAGAGATTCACTTGGGCTGTGTTTGGAATCGTGCTCTCTGTGTTGTTAACACGAAGAGATTCACTTGGGCTGTGTTTGGAACTGTGCTCACTGTGTTGTTAACACGAAGAATTGTACACCCTGTTCTCCTGCTCGTTTAAGACTGCTCTGTCACTGACTCGTTCCCTCTCTCCCTCTCTCGGTCTCGCAACAACATCTGAGAACCCACCGAGAGGATTCTGCAGAGCGGTTCAGAAGTCAACACCTGCTTCCCAAGACTACCCTCACGGGAGAAGCTGCAGAGCAGCAGAACTTTGCCCCTTGATCATTGTACCTGTCTTGTTTGACCTGCTTTCCCTGTTTCTCTTATTCTTAGTACCAAATAAACAAGCCCTCGTATTTGGCAACTCTGAATCCTACTCTCTTGTGTCGTTGCGTTTGGGGTCGGTGTCAAACCATAACAGTTACCCTGAACACTGCGTCTCCATCAGCAGCCGACCCCCCCCCCCCCATTGCCGTGGCTTGTGGGCTGGTGTTGTTATTACCAGCATCAAACCTCGCATAGAAGGTATTGAGGTCATTTGCTAAGGAGATGTCACTGTTCAGTTTGAGGGAGGCGCCTTTGTAGTCTGTCATCGTTTTGAGCCCCTGCCACATAGCTCTAGAGTCAGCCTGTTCAAACTGGAGTTCAATTTTATCCTTGTAGCGTCGTTTGGCCTCTGTCACTGTCCTCCTTACGTTGTATCGCGCCACCTTGTGGTCATTCATGATGCTTTGGTGCGCGCTCTCAGAGCTTCACGGACGGATTTGTCTACCCAGGGTTTTTGATTTGGGTAAACTTTCATTTTGGTAGTGGGGATTGTTTCTTCCACCATAGTACGAACATAGTCCAGCACTGTCTCCGTGTAGACATGAATGTTATCTGTGTCGCGGAACACGCTCCAGTCTGTGCAGTCAAACGCAGCCTGTAGCGTCTCCTCTGACGTCAAATCCCATTTCTGCACCTCTCGCGAGACTACGGGAGTGCTTTTGATTCTTTGTTTGTACTTTGGTGAAAGAAAAATGGACGCGTGATCTGATTTACCAAAGCCACTAGCAGAATGAGCCTTGTATCCACCTTTGAATTGCGTGTAACAGTGATCTAGGATGTTACCGCCTCTGGTGTTACAAGTCACATGCTGATAGAAGTCAGGTAATACCTTTCTCAGATTGGCGCTATTGAAATCACCCACAACTATGATGGCGGCATTAACGTTCGCTGCCTGGAGTTTGTTTACCTCGTCGTGAAGCCTGGAGAGCGCGGCACTATTGCTGGCTTGCGGTGGAATATACAATCCTGGTTGGATTATATTGATTTGGGACGTGACTACCGGAGAAGAGCACCGTTGATTTCCACTATCGTTTGGGATTTAACCTCGTGAGGATTACCACTCGGGCCTGCCTCGTGGACGGGGCTGGCTAGCTGTCGTCAATGCTGTCGAGCATCTTGGATTACAACTATTGCTTTTGTCTGCTGATCAAGGGAGTACAAGCACCGACTCCTGTACCTGGAGTCTCTTTATTCCTCGTTGACTCAGACGGAGTACCCGAACATTCCTCTACCCTCCAGGCATTACACCCAGGAGGGAACCCATTGTCTCCAGTTGGTACCGGTGTTGCCCTATATAATTGCTACTATACAACAGGTGGCGTCAGCTTAGACCCATCATAGGATTCCTGCTATTCTTAGTGACTTATGCTCTTGACTGACTTTACGTATATTCTTCGCCATACAAGCGCGACCCTAATTCTCATTCTGTAACCTAACGTTGCCTAATAATAATAAATTACCCTCCAATAGTATTTCTGTGTCAATGCCGTGTTCTTGTGGGTGTTCACCATCTATATTTGATGTACTGTTTGGCCAGTAATTAAAGTACATAACTAGCAGTGGTTTAATCTATCACAATCTTTAATACAGTCAGGGTTTTGTAACCCCTCAGTTACACCCACATACATTCCAAAGGATAATTAGCTGGCCAAACATTATCACTGCTCTCGGAATTATAATTAGCCGAAACTAGAATATATAGGCCTATATCTCTTTGCACACATCTTACATGATAAAGCGTCTGCTGAATAATTCTGTATATATGTGTGTGTGTGTGTGTGTGTGTGTGTGTGTGTGTGTGTGTGTGTGTGTGTGTGTGTGTGTGTGTGTGTGTGTGTGTGTGTGTGTGTGTGTGTGTGTGTGTGTGTGTGTGTGTCTGTCTGTCTGTCTGTCTGTCTGTCTGTCTGTCTGTCTGTCTGTCTGTCTGTCTGTCTGTCTGTCTGTCTGTCTGTCTGTCTGTCTGTCTGTCTGTCTGTCTGTCTGTCTGTCTGTCTGTCTGTCTGTCTGTCTGTCTGTCTGTCTGTCTGTCTGTCTGTCTGTCTGTCTGTCTGTCTGTCTGTCTGTCTGTCTGTCTGTCTGTCTGTCTGTCTGTCTGTCTGTCTGTCTGTCTGTCTGTCTGTCTGTCTGTCTGTCTGTCTGTCTGTCTGTCTGTCTGTCTGTCTGTCTGTCTGTCTGTCTGTCTGTCTGTCTGTCTGTCTGTCTGTCTGTCTGTCTGTCTGTCTGTCTGTCTGTCTGTCTGTCTGTCTGTCTGTCTGTCTGTCTGTCTGTCTGTCTGTCTGTCTGTCTGTCTGTCTGTCTGTCTGTCTGTCTGTCTGTCTGTCTGTCTGTCTGTCTGTCTGTCTGTCTGTCTGTCTGTCTGTCTGTCTGTCTGTCTGTCTGTCTGTCTGTCTGTCTGTCTGTCTGTCTGTCTGTCTGTCTGTCTGTCTGTCTGTCTGTCTGTCTGTCTGTCTGTCTGTCTGTCTGTCTGTCTGTCTGTCTGTCTGTCTGTCTGTCTGTCTGTCTGTCTGTCTGTCTGTCTGTCTGTCTGTCTGTCTGTCTGTCTGTCTGTCTGTCTGTCTGTCTGTCTGTCTGTCTGTCTGTCTGTCTGTCTGTCTGTCTGTCTGTCTGTCTGTCTGTCTGTCTGTCTGTCTGTCTGTCTGTCTGTCTGTCTGTCTGTCTGTCTGTCTGTCTGTCTGTCTGTCTGTCTGTCTGTCTGTCTGTCTGTCTGTCTGTCTGTCTGTCTGTCTGTCTGTCTGTCTGTCTGTCTGTCTGTCTGTCTGTCTGTCTGTCTGTCTGTCTGTCTGTCTGTCTGTCTGTCTGTCTGTCTGTCTGTCTGTCTGTCTGTCTGTCTGTCTGTCTGTCTGTCTGTCTGTCTGTCTGTCTGTCTGTCTGTCTGTCTGTCTGTCTGTCTGTCTGTCTGTCTGTCTGTCTGTCTGTCTGTCTGTCTGTCTGTCTGTCTGTCTGTCTGTCTGTCTGTCTGTCTGTCTGTCTGTCTGTCTGTCTGTCTGTCTGTCTGTCTGTCTGTCTGTCTGTCTGTCTGTCTGTCTGTCTGTCTGTCTGTCTGTCTGTCTGTCTGTCTGTCTGTCTGTCTGTCTGTCTGTCTGTCTGTCTGTCTGTCTGTCTGTCTGTCTGTCTGTCTGTCTGTCTGTCTGTCTGTCTGTCTGTCTGTCTGTCTGTCTGTCTGTCTGTCTGTCTGTCTGTCTGTCTGTCTGTCTGTCTGTCTGTCTGTCTGTCTGTCTGTCTGTCTGTCTGTCTGTCTGTCTGTCTGTCTGTCTGTCTGTCTGTCTGTCTGTCTGTCTGTCTGTCTGTCTGTCTGTCTGTCTGTCTGTCTGTCTGTCTGTCTGTCTGTCTGTCTGTCTGTCTGTCTGTCTGTCTGTCTGTCTGTCTGTCTGTCTGTCTGTCTGTCTGTCTGTCTGTCTGTCTGTCTGTCTGTCTGTCTGTCTGTCTGTCTGTCTGTCTGTCTGTCTGTCTGTCTGTCTGTCTGTCTGTCTGTCTGTCTGTCTGTCTGTCTGTCTGTCTGTCTGTCTGTCTGTCTGTCTGTCTGTCTGTCTGTCTGTCTGTCTGTCTGTCTGTCTGTCTGTCTGTCTGTCTGTCTGTCTGTCTGTCTGTCTGTCTGTCTGTCTGTCTGTCTGTCTGTCTGTCTGTCTGTCTGTCTGTCTGTCTGTCTGTCTGTCTGTCTGTCTGTCTGTCTGTCTGTCTGTCTGTCTGTCTGTCTGTCTGTCTGTCTGTCTGTCTGTCTGTCTGTCTGTCTGTCTGTCTGTCTGTCTGTCTGTCTGTCTGTCTGTCTGTCTGTCTGTCTGTCTGTCTGTCTGTCTGTCTGTCTGTCTGTCTGTCTGTCTGTCTGTCTGTCTGTCTGTCTGTCTGTCTGTCTGTCTGTCTGTCTGTCTGTCTGTCTGTCTGTCTGTCTGTCTGTCTGTCTGTCTGTCTGTCTGTCTGTCTGTCTGTCTGTCTGTCTGTCTGTCTGTCTGTCTGTCTGTCTGTCTGTCTGTCTGTCTGTCTGTCTGTCTGTCTGTCTGTCTGTCTGTCTGTCTGTCTGTCTGTCTGTCTGTCTGTCTGTCTGTCTGTCTGTCTGTCTGTCTGTCTGTCTGTCTGTCTGTCTGTCTGTCTGTCTGTCTGTCTGTCTGTCTGTCTGTCTGTCTGTCTGTCTGTCTGTCTGTCTGTCTGTCTGTCTGTCTGTCTGTCTGTCTGTCTGTCTGTCTGTCTGTCTGTCTGTCTGTCTGTCTGTCTGTCTGTCTGTCTGTCTGTCTGTCTGTCTGTCTGTCTGTCTGTCTGTCTGTCTGTCTGTCTGTCTGTCTGTCTGTCTGTCTGTCTGTCTGTCTGTCTGTCTGTCTGTCTGTCTGTCTGTCTGTCTGTCTGTCTGTCTGTCTGTCTGTCTGTCTGTCTGTCTGTCTGTCTGTCTGTCTGTCTGTCTGTCTGTCTGTCTGTCTGTCTGTCTGTCTGTCTGTCTGTCTGTCTGTCTGTCTGTCTGTCTGTCTGTCTGTCTGTCTGTCTGTCTGTCTGTCTGTCTGTCTGTCTGTCTGTCTGTCTGTCTGTCTGTCTGTCTGTCTGTCTGTCTGTCTGTCTGTCTGTCTGTCTGTCTGTCTGTCTGTCTGTCTGTGTGTGTGTGTGTGTGAGAACACAAACATGATATCTGTCACTGAGAGACGAGGCGAGCAGGCTAGTCAACTCAAGGAGTGTTTGACCTTTTGACTCCTCCTCCAGCTGTAATCGGCTACTCTCGCTTGTTTCCGAGGCGAGCCGAAAGTCATCTCAAACAACCCTAATTCCACGCGTTGGTGAATCCGGGGGTAATTGTCGTCGGCTTTCTCTTACGACCTTCCAAGGAGGTTGTCGTAAGACAAATCTTAAGACAATGTTGGTGAATGAGGTCCATTGTCCCTGCTGTTCCTTGTGCCAAGAGTAAATCTCATTAGGAGATGGAAGACACCAAGCCTGACATATGGTCCCTCTCCAACATCATCCCGGTACCGAAGTCTGGAGACCTGGCTAAGCCGGATAACTATCGCAGCATCAGCCTGACCTGTGTCATTGCAAAGATGTTCAACCGCATGATACTTACCGGATTCGGGATGCCATTGACCCCCACCTGAGGGACAATCAAAATGGCTTCAGAAAGGGAAGGACCACCGTAGCCCAGATCCTGGCCGGAGGATCATCGAGGAGGTGAAAAAGAACAACCTTACAGCGGTTCTCTGTTTCATTGACTTCAAGAAATCTTTTGATTCAATACACAGAGGTATACTGGTGAACCTGCTCCGGGCTATAGAGGCCATGTACAGGGACACAAGAGCCAAGGTGGTAACCCCAGACGGTGAAAGTGAGGAGTTTGACATCCATGCAGGGGTGCTACAAGGGGAGACTCTTGCCCCCTTTCTCTTCACTGTAGCCCTGGACTACGCGCTTAGGAAAGCCATTACTGGGTGGGAGCAAGAGCTGGGCTTCACAATCACACCCCGGAAGTCCAGAAGAAACCCTGCTGTAGTCGTGGCAGACCTGGATTATGCAGATGACATCTGCCTGATGTCTGACCATGTGGAGCAAGCTCTGGAGCTCTTGAACAGAGTGGAGGCAGAATGCGCCAGGGTTGGCCTCAGGCTGAATGCAAAGAAGACTGAGGTCATTACTTATAACATCCCCCTGGACCATCCACCTCTCAACACAGCAGGAGGCAATGCTCTGGCAGAGGTCAGCGACTTCAAATACCTGGGTTCCTGGGTCAATTCAACAGAGCGGGACCGGTGAGAAAGGCACTGGCATAGAGGGCCCTGACTGGCATGAATAGCGTGTGGAAATCCAGTCTCCCCTGACACATCAAAATTAGCTTCTGTTCAGGCTAAACCATGTGCAGATACTTAGTATAAATATCAAGCATTTCAATACAGTATGAAAGCATTTAGTTAACTTTTTTTCATCCCAGGATCCCCAATGCTATCATCATCCACAGTACATAACGGCACACATCAAATTACGGAGCTAAAAATATGTTTTGTGTATAATTATGCCAGATTAGATTAGGTCTCCACAGAGGGTGTGGGTTGTCTCTCTGCTGGGTCAGGGCCTATAAAAGCCAGAGGTGTCCGACTGGAAGACACTTCACTCAGCTGCAGCTTCAGCATCAGACTCCTCCACAACCGGCCTGTGAGTAGAGAATCTGTCTAACGCTTCTTTTGCAGCTCTCTTCCTCTGCCTCTTTTTGCTCTGTGGTAAAATAGGATAGAGAGCCAGCCTACTCTCTAATTTGTTTAACTTGTTTTAGAGCATTTTTTTTTATTTTTGTTTTTACACTTACACAGGTTTTTGCAAGAGAACGAGAATAGAATTGAAAGTCCAAGCACTTGGTCTCAAGCCTCTGTTTTTCTTTCTTTCAGAATCATGAGCAGGAACTACATGTCCAAGTTCGATGAGCTCCGCAAGGGAGATTATCTCATGTCCAACAACCACGAATGGAAGGCTAAGTTCGAGGTCAGTACTTGAGGAACGACAGTGTTCTTCCTCTGAAATGGCGCTAAAGAGATGGCGTAACAGTGCTTTTGTGTGTCAAGGTATACTGTATATATTTGGGTCTTGAGAATTTCTTTTTCTTTTTTATTTCCTCAAAATTCTATCTTAGAATTCTTCCTATAGCCATCGACATCATCATCAGAATGTGAAAGGGATAGTTTAGATTATTTGGAACCGTAGCCATATTTGTTACTTACCCACAATGATCACATAAATCAGTGAGATCCTTTTAGTTCTCAAAATTCTAATAACTGCGGTGCGACTGTACATCTGGAAGTGTTGGTGACATCTATCTTCCATCTATGTCTCTGTGCAACTCTTGCAGGAGGACGGTAACTTTGTGATCTACGGCTGGAAGCCCATGTGGACGTCTGACACCGCCGGTCAGCGCGACGCCTGGCGCCTGTGCATGCAGGACGACTGCAACTTCGTCATGTACAAGAGGGACAACAAGATGATGTGGCAGACCAAGACCCAGGCCTCCGGTGCCTTCAAGATGTGCCACATGTACATGCGCAACGACGGCACCATGGTGATCGAGAGGGACGGCGAGGAGGTCTGGACCTCTTCCCAGTCCCAGGGCGTCAAGGCTTAAAGTTGCTGGAGCACAGCTGGAGCAGAGGGAGAAGATCACTCCACTGTGACCACCATCATGGCTGTACGAACCTCTCTTTGTATGCTCAATGTTCAATAAAGTGAAGTGTAAAAAATATATCTGTTTCGTGCTGTTGTCATTTGACTGTGTTCAGCTCACCAGCCACCTATCCCTCCATCTGGAATGAGAGAACAGAGGCCTTGTGTTTGTGTAGTTCTCTTTCTGCCAACATGGCTGCCTGTGAGCTTTCAAAATAAAATGCCTAATTTTATTTTGATAGATAAAACATTGTAAAAGCACGATGTTCAATCAATCAAATTTGATTGATTGAAACTTTTATTAACAGATTGCAGAATGGGTACAATACAGTACGGCTCAATACACACAATTGTTAAGGGGATGCAGACCAGAGAAAGACGTTTGTCTTGTTTACATCAGGGTCCTCCATTTTCAATTCATCATAACACTTATGACATACACGACATACCGATATAAAGTACTGTTACATCCAGACATTTATGACATACAAGATATACAAATATACAGTACTGTTTATTTACAGACATAGTTTCTAAAAGAGAATATATACATTTGAGGGGGAGGGAACTGTACATTGGGGGGGGGGGGGGTTGGGTGGGGGGGGGGGGACATTTACCGGGGCCAGTTTCGAATTGCGGCCTCCTGTAGGTGCTCTTTTAAAACGGTTTTGAAGGTGGGTAGGGATTCACATTCTTTTACGGCTGTGGGTAGGGCGTGTTTAGTCCCTTGTTTGAGCCGAATCTGGGTTGCACATGATTTGTGGAACTCCCTCTGGTGTTGTGGTCGTGGTATTCACTGGCCTTTGGGAAGTATTTCGACATGTACATGGGTACCTTAGTGGTGTAGTGTATCTTGTAGACCAGGCCCATTGCAAGTTGCTGTACTCTGTCATCTACTCCAGGGGTTCCCAAAGTTTTCAGGGCGCGACCCCCGAAATAACGGTGTCAGAGAGCCGTGACCCCCACTATTATAGGAGGTCATTTTCAAAAAAAGAAATTATAATATATAGTTATATTTTTTATAAATGGAAATGTATGGTTGAAACATGCAAACGTTCAAACACACACACACTAATAAGCATTGGAGGCTTTTAACCAGGGCCGGACGCGTCTATTCGAATACCAACCGTTTTGTGCGTTTTGCGAATCTGATTGGCCACTGACGTTTCTGGTCATGTGACATGTGCGCCCAATCGCGTGACGAGCTGTGTCTTTGCCCATTTCCGTGTCGAACAGCCTGCAAACTACCTAACGCCTAGTTTATCACTGGTTAAGCTTAGGCGACTCTTTCGAAGTTGGTTAAGGTTAGAGTTTGGAATCAGGGCTGGCGTTCTATCGCCATGCTCTAAGACAAACTCTAACCTTAACCAACTTGGAAAGAGTGCCTAAGCTTAACCGTCGAAAGAACTTGCCGTCACACGATTGGTGCACATGTCACATGACCAGAAACGTCAGTGGCCAATCAGATTAGCAAAACGCACAAAACGGTTGGTATTCGAATATAGGCGGGCCGGACTGGGGAAATCATTCAGGCCAGGAAATATAGTGCGAAATATAGCCCCAGTCAGGCCACTTTTTAAGGATTTTTTTTGTTACAAAGACTTCATTTCCTGCATTCTGGTGTAGGAATTTCTTTTATTTATACCCTTTAAATGCCAGTGTTTGTGATGGCATCACAAATTATTGTTAAAAAACAGGCTAGCATATGTATGATTAGCAACAACACTGATTTTGATGGATTTTCAGTTTTTTTGCAATGTCAGATTGAAAAAAATACTCACTCTTACCATAAGGGACTAAATTGTCCTCTTCAAAAACGCCATAAAAATATTACTATATGTTGAAATACCACTTTTTCTTTCATAAATCTTTTATTCAACTTCAGCCCTGATCATAACACCACATATTCATTTTATAATTCTAACCCTTTATATGCCAGTGTGTGTGATGACATATATTTGCAGGCTAGCATGTGTCAATGATTTGCAACAACACTGATTTTGATGGATTTTTTGTTTTTTGTAAGGGTCCCGCCTCCACCAATCACATGCGGCTCCCTTTGTGTGTGTGTGTGTGTGTGAACAAGAGAGAGAGCGAGCGAGAGAGATAGTTCTCCAGCTTGTGTGAGTTGCAGTGATCTCCAGGTTGTTCCCCACCTAGGTTATCTAACTACTGCGCCACTTTTTTGACTTTTTTGATTACATTGGTTGCCATTTTGTCACAGGAAAGATTTGCCTCTAGGGTGGAACCCAGGTATGTAATTTCATCTTTCCTTGTGACAATATTGTCCCTCACTGTAACAGAGAAGCCGTTGGCCTTACTGAGTTTGTTATTTGATCCAAGGTCAGTCAGACCATGTATCCCTGCTTTTAATCACATCCTACACCCCCATTAGAAAGAGTGCCCCGGCCATACCAAAGACAGTTAAAACCTGGCCGGTAAGCGCCACCCCACAGCTGCAGGACTGTTTTGAGAACACCATCTGGGAGGTCTTTGAACATGAAGACCTGGAACTGTACACCTCATCAGTGCTGGGATACATCAAGCACTGCATATACTCAGTCACCGTGGACAAACGTATCCGGGTCTATCCCAATACGAAGCCGTGGATGACGGGAGAGGTGCAGCGTCTGCTCAGAGAGAGGGACACCGCCTTCAGGTCTGGTGAGCCAACCTGAAGCGAGGTATCAAGAGATCCAAGGCCGACTACAAGGGGAAGATTGAGGACTGCTTCCAGAGCAACAACACCAGACAGGTATGGCAGGGGTTCCAACAGATGACCAACTACAAACCCAGCCACTCCTCAGCTAACAAGGGTGACCCTCAGCTGGAAGAGGAGCTGAACTCCTTCTTTGCACAATTCGAAGCGAGGCCGACGGAAACAGCCACACTGCACATCAACGCCACCCCCGAGGCGGTGCCGACAGAAGCAGCCTCACCACACTCACCAGCCCTCAGCAGCATCATCCTCACGGAGCACGAGGTGAGACGCACACTAAAGGGAGTGAACCCAAGGAAAGCGGCGGGGCCGGACGGTGTCGTGGGACGGGTGCTGAAAGACTGTGCTGACCAGCTGACGGGGGTCTTCACTAAGATCTTCAACCAGTGCCTGTCCCAAGCCATTGATCCATCCTGCCTGAAAACCTCCATAATCATCCCGGTCCCAAAGAAGAACTCCATCAGTTGCCTGAACGACTACCGTCCAGTCGCACTCACCTCCCTACCCATGAAGGTCTTTGAAAAGACACTCAAGCGCCACATCATCTCTAGCCTCCCACCCGGACTAGACCCCCACAAGTTCGCCTACAGAGCCAACAGGTCCACGGAGGATGCCATCGCCACAACTCTCCACTCTACCCTGTCCCATCTGGAGAGATTTGATTTGATTTGATTTTATTAGGGATCCCCATTAGCTGGTGCGATAGCAACCAGCTAGTCTTCCTGGGGTCCACACACAAAAAAACATACAAAAACAATCACTATTGCAAAAAACAAAATTATTAAAAGTCAGTACACACAATGCATAATGAACCTACTGTAACAATTAATATAGCCAAAATTACATTAGTGTAAAACAAACACAAAAAAATACTTTACAGTGTTAAAAACAATTTAAAAACAATTTAAGATTCTTTTTAAAAGTGAATCTACTGTAAATGCAGCAGAGGTTCCGAGGCAGGCCATTCCAAAGAGTTAATGCTCTAAAAATAAAAGATCTCCCCAAAGCGCTGGTTCTAGGACCTGGCAATTCAAGCTGCCCACTACTGGAACCTCTAGTGTAATGCTCGTGCACAGTATTACTAAAAACAATCTGATTATGTATAAAAACAGGAGTTTTACTGCTCATGACCAACTTGAACAGCACAAGTATATTAAAAGACAATCTATTTACTCACATTAGACCTTAGTGAGCAGCCCAGTACCAACCGTGCTGCCCTGTTCTGGACCACCTGGAGCTTCCTGAGGTCACCACTGGCAGCAGATGACCACATCGCAGAGCAATGGAGAGAGGGGGGGGGGGGGGCTACGCACGGCTGCTCTTCGTGGACTTTAGTTCTGCATTCAATACCATCCTGCCTGACAGACTAGTGCCCAAACTCATGGATCTTGGACTAAACCATCCCCTCTGCCAGGGGTCCAAGGACTTCCTCTCTGACCGCCCCCAGAGGGTCAGGATAGGCCCCCACACCTCCACAGCCATCAGCCTCAGCACCGGATCCCCCCAGGGCTGCGTGCTGAGTCACTCATTTTACTCTATTTACACCCACGACTTCACCGCAGTCCACCCCAGCAACACCATCATCAAGTTCGCTGACGACATCACCGTGGTGGGCTGTATCTCAAAAGGTGACGAGACCGCGTACCGCGATGAGGTAGAGCAGCTGTCAGCCCTGTGCAGAAATAACAACCTGCAGCTGAATAAGCTAAAAACCCAGGAGATGATCGTGGACTACAGGAGGAAGAAGACCGACATACAGCCCCTGTACATCGACGGGGGATGCGTGGAGAGAGTCTCGGTCATCAAATTCCTGGGCGTCCACCTGGAGGATGACCTGACCTGGAAAACCAACACCAAGGCGATCGTGAAGAAGGCACAACAGAGACTCTACTTCCTGAGAATACTCAGGAATTACCACCTTAGACAAGACCTGCTTGTGTCCTTTTACCGCTGCTCCGTGGAAAGCATCCTCACCTACTGCATCAATGTATGGTTCCTCAGCTGCACAGCCGCAGAGAGGAAGGCGCTCCAGAGGGTCGTCAACTCGGCCCAAAAAATCATTGGATGCCCTCTCCCCTCACTGGAAGAACTCTATAACTCCTGTTGTCTTAAAAAAGCAGTAAAAATACTAATGGACCCACACCACCCTGGCAACAAACACCTCATACGGCTGCGCTCTGGCAGGCGTTTCAGCGTCATGCCCACCCGGACTAACAGACTGAAGTTTAGTTTTTATCAAAGGGCCATATGTGCACTAAACTCAACTAAAATCAACAACAATCTCCCCTGCCCCCCCCCCCCCCCCCCCCCCCCCCCCCGCCCACACACACACACACACGCACAGTGGCGGCTGCTGACCAATTTTTTTTGTGAAGCAAACATTTTATTTTTAAAACATCCCCCACTGTGTGTGTCAGTGGTCAGTGGACACAGATGAAAACATATTAACGTTAGGTGACGGCGCACCTGACCAGACGCAAAAAATTACATATTCGGTGACGGCGCACCTGACCAGACACAGATGCAAAAAATTACATATTCTGTGACGGCACACCTGAACACAGATGAAAACATATTAGGTGACGCATGACGGCACACCTAACCAGACACAGATCAAAACATATTAGGTGACAGCGCACCTGACCAGATCAAAACATATTAAGTGACAGCGCACCTGACCAGATCAAAACATATTAGGTGACAGTGCACCTGACCAGATCAAAACATATTAGGTGACAGCGCACCTGACCAGATGAAAACATCTTAGGTGAAGGTGACAAGGAAAAGGAAAGATGAAATTACCTACCTGGGTTCCATCGTAGAGGCAAATCATTCCTGTGACAAAATGGGATCCAATGTAAGTCAACCAACGAACTAGATTCCTGTACCGGATCTCCTCTCTGGTAAACAAGAATACCTTGAAGACTCTAACAGGAGCACTCATTCAAGGGTACTACGACTATGCTTGCACCTCATGGTACCAAAGCACCTCAAAGGCACTAAAAACAAGATTACTGTTATGGTTTGTAACCGACCCCAATCGCACAACACAAGACAGGTATGAGAGTAAGCCAAGAACTGGGCATTTATTGAAAACAACAGAAAACGGCACTGTCCCTTTAAGGGAGAACACAAATTACAGGAAAACATGAACTTGGGAAAATAGGCACAGTGCCTTTAAGAGGCGAGCTGGCTAAGGGGAAGGCTAAGGGAAGGCTAACGGACAGGGCCAGGGCAAGGGAACAGGGCAGGAAACAGGGAGGACTAGGAGGACTGGACAGGGAGGACTAGGAGGACTAGAGAGGGAGGACTAGGAGGACTAGAAGGACTGGACAGGGAGGACTAGGAGGACTAGAAGGACTGGACAGGGAGGACTAGGAGGACTAGAGTGGGGAAACAGGGACAGAGGCCCGCGGAGGCAGGCTGGGGACAGGGATGACTAGGAGGACTAGGAGGAACTGGACAGGGACAGAGAGAAACAGAGTCAAGGCCTTGGACAGGGCGAGGGCTGGAGCTGCTTACAGAGAGGAGTAGGAGGGCGCAGGCTCGGAGAGCGCATCTGGCGCGGAGGTCTGAGTGGTGCGCGTCTGCTTGGAGTACGCGCCGGTACGGAGAGCGCATCTGGCGCGGAGGTCTGAGTGGTGCGCGTCTGCTTGGAGTACGCGCCGGTACGGAGAGCGCATCTGGCGCGGAGGTCTGAGTGGTGCGCGTCTGCTGGGAGTATGCGCCGGTACGGAGAGCGCATCTGGCGCGGAGGTCTGAGTGGTGCGCGTCTGCTTTGAGTATGCGCCGGTACGGAGAGCGCATCTGGCTCGGAGGTCTGGATGCGCGTCTGGATGCGCGTCTGGAGTGAAGAGCGCGTCTGGAGTGAAGAGCGCGTCTGGCTCGGAGGTCTGGATGCGCGTCTGGATGCGCGTCTGGAGTGAAGAGCGCGTCTGGCTCGGAGGTCTGGATGCGCGTCTGGATGCGCGTCTGGAGTGAAGAGCGCGTCTGGCTCGGAGGTCTGGATGCGCGTCTGGATGCGCGTCTGGAGTGAAGAGCGCGTCTGGCTCGGAGGTCTGGAGTGGAACACTGGAATACCTCCCGTAGAGGTTTAGAGAGCGCAGTACAGTGTCTCCCTCCAGGCAAACGGCGACAGGAGGCGAAGGCTTGAGCGCATCTCACGCCGGAGATGAAAACAGCATAAAGACAGAAACAGAAACTCCCGTAGGAGCCTACAGACAGAGAACCTCCCGTAGGGGTCTTGGTGATAGAGATATGATACGGAACGACCCCAAGGGCAGAGGGGAAGAGCGAGGTACTTAAAGCCCAACAGGGGCGCTAATTAGAATACACATCAGGTGCGTGATGGTAATTGATACTCGAACTAGAAGTGTGTGTTCGGCACCAGACCAATCAAACACATAATGACAGGTAGTCCAAGGGTGTGGCTGCTGAAGAGCAAACGAGAGTAAACGAATGCGAGGGTGGGGGCTAGTGAGGTGAGGAGACAGGGAATTAAAGGTCAAGGGAAAGGCGAACCTCACAGTACTCCCCCCTCCACGGGAGCCACCGGGCGACCCAAAAATACAGACAGAGTGGCAGGGGACAAAACAAGGCAACAAACAAAAGGTACCGGGCCATGCCAGCAGGGGAAGCTACAACAAAAGTGGGGCTAGCAAAGGAACAGGGTAGCCGAGGGGTAACCAGGGTAGCAGAGGGGTAACTAGGGTAGCCGAGGGGTAACTAGAGGAGCTGAAGGGTAACTAGAGGAGCTGAGGGGTAACTAGAGGAGCTGAGGGGTAACCATGGGAGCTGAGGGGCAACCATGGTAGCTGAGGGGTAACTAGAGGAGCAGAGGGGTAACCAGAGGAGCTGAGGGGTAAGTAGGGTAGCTGACAGGGCACTGATAGCTACAGGGCCTAGGCTAGCTGTACTGCTACATTAACATAGAGGCTGCGCTAGCTGCCGGAGCTAGGCTGGCAGACAGGGCTGGACCAGCATGAGAGAACAAGCTAGTTGGAAGGACAGTCCTAGCTGTGGGGAACTGACCTTGCTAGCTGAAGGGGCAGTCCTAGCAGAGGGAGAAAACTGACCTTGCTAGCTGAAAGGGCAGTCCTAGCAGTGGGGAAACTGACCTTGCTAGCTGAAAGGGCAGTCCTAGCAGTGGGAAAACTGACCTTGCTAGCTGAAAGGGCAGTCCTAGCAGTGGGAGGGCTACACAAAAAGTGGAGGCCATGCAGAGGGACCGGGTTAGCTGCCTGGGCATGGCTAGCTACAGGGCCTATGCTAGCTGCAAGGGCTGCATTAACATAGAGGCTGTGCTAACAGCCGGGGCTAAGCTAGCAGACTGGGGCCATGCAGAGGCACTGGGTTAGCTGCCTGGGCATGGCTAGCTACAGGGCCTATGCCAGCAGCAAGGCTGCATTAACATAGAGGCTGTGCTAGCAGCCGGGGCTAAGCTAGCAGACTGGGGCCATGCTGGTAGTAGAGGCCTAACAAGCTGCAGGGGAGCTAACGAGGCTAACAGGGAAGCAAACAGGGGAGTCAACAGGCTAACAGGGGAGCTAACAGGGGAGACTAACAAGCTAACAGGGGAGCTAACAGGGCTAACAGGGAAGCTAACAGGGAAGCTAACAGGGGCTAACAGGGGAGCTAACAGGGGAATCAACAGGGGAACTAACAAGGCTAACAGGGAACAAAAAAAAAAGGCAAACTCAACATACACCGTCTGTGCTGGCTGGGGTCGTCGACTGGTCGGGTCGTACTGTTATGGTTTGTAACCGACCCCAATCGCACAACACAAGACAGGTATGAGAGTAAGCCAAGAACTGGGCATTTATTGAAAACAACAGAAAATGGCACTGTCCCTTTAAGGGAGAACACAAATTACAGGAAAACATGAACTTGGGAAAATAGGCACAGTGCCTTTAAGAGGCGAGCTGGCTAAGGGGAAGGCTAAGGGAAGGCTAACGGACAGGGCCAGGGCAAGGGAACAGGGCAGGAAACAGGGAGGACTAGGAGGACTGGACAGGGAGGACTAGGAGGACTAGAGAGGGAGGACTAGGAGGACTAGAAGGACTGGACAGGGAGGACTAGGAGGACTAGAAGGACTGGACAGGGAGGACTAGGAGGACTAGAGTGGGGAAACAGGGACAGAGGCCCGCGGAGGCGGGCTGGGGACAGGGATGACTAGGAGGACTAGGAGGAACTGGACAGGGACAGAGAGAAACAGAGTCAAGGCCTTGGACAGGGCGAGGGCTGGAGCTGCTTACAGGGAGGAGTAGGAGGGCGCAGGCTCGGAGAGCGCATCTGGCGCGGAGGTCTGAGTGGTGCGCGTCTGCTTGGAGTACGCGCCGGTACGGAGAGCGCATCTGGCACGGAGGTCTGAGTGGTGCGCGTCTGCTTGGAGTACGCGCCGGTACGGAGAGCGCATCTGGCGTGGAGGTCTGAGTGGTGCGCGTCTGCTTGGAGTACGCGCCGGTACGGAGAGCGCATCTGGCGCGGAGGTCTGAGTGGTGCGCGTCTGCTGGGAGTACGCGCCGGTACGGAGAGCGCATCTGGCGCGGAGGTCTGAGTGGTGCGCGTCTGCTTTGAGTATGCGCCGGTACGGAGAGCGCATCTGGCTCGGAGGTCTGGATGCGCGTCTGGATGCGCGTCTGGAGTGAAGAGCGCGTCTGGAGTGAAGAGCGCGTCTGGCTCGGAGGTCTGGATGCGCGTCTGGATGCGCGTCTGGAGTGAAGAGCGCGTCTGGCTCGGAGGTCTGGATGCGCGTCTGGATGCGCGTCTGGAGTGAAGAGCGCGTCTGGCTCGGAGGTCTGGATGCGCGTCTGGATGCGCGTCTGGAGTGAAGAGCGCGTCTGGCTCGGAGGTCTGGAGTGGAACACTGGAATACCTCCCGTAGAGGTTTAGAGAGCGCAATACAGTGTCTCCCTCCAGGCAAACGGCGACAGGAGGCGAAGGCTTGAGCGCATCTCACGCCGGAGATGAAAACAGCATAAAGACAGAAACAGAAACTCCCGTAGGAGCCTACAGACAGAGAACCTCCCGTAGGGGTCTTGGTGATAGAGATACGGAACGACCCCAAGGGCAGAGGGGAAGAGCGAGGTACTTAAAGCCCAACAGGGGCGCTAATTAGAATACACATCAGGTGCGTGATGGTAATTGATACTCGAACTAGAAGTGTGTGTTCGGCACCAGACCAATCAAACACATAATGACAGGTAGTCCAAGGGTGTGGCTGCTGAAGAGCAAACGAGAGTAAACGAACGCGAGGGTGGGGGCTAGTGAGGTGAGGAGACAGGGAATTAAAGGTCAAGGGAAAGGCGAACCTCACAATTACAAACATCACAAAACAAACTGGTCAGACTACTGCTTGACCTTACTCCTAAAACCCACCTCACCCCTGCCCATTTTGACAACCTAGGATGGCTTAGAGTAGACGACAGAGTACAGCAACTTGCAATGGGCCTGGTCTACAAGATACACTACACCACTAAGATACCCATGTGCATGTCGAAATACTTCCCAAAGGTCAGTGAATACCACGACCACAACACCAGAGGGAGTTCCACAAATCATGTTCACCCCAGATTCGGCTCAAACAAGGGACTAAACATGTTTCGCAATTATGCCACAACAATGTGGAACGCCCTACCCACAGCAGTAAAGTAATGTGAATCCCTACCCACCTTAAAAACCGCTCTCAAAGAGCACCTACGGGAGGCTGCAATTCGAAACTGGCCCAGGTAAATGTCCAAACCCCCCCCCCCCCCACCCAACCCCCTCCAATGTACAGTTTCTTCCCCCTCAAATGTATATATTCTCTTTTTAGAAACTCTGTCTCTTAAATGGTACTGTATATTTGTATATCTTGTATGTCATAAATGTCTGGATCTAAGAGTACTGTATATCTGTATGTTGTGACACACACACACAACACTAAGGGATAGTGCAATTATCTTTTATACCCCCCTGTTTATGTTTTGTCTATTATGCCTTACTCTTGTTTTTATATTTAATACTGTGTTTAGGACTGTGTTTTTATGATCTAGGACTATGTGACGGCTAGCACCTAGGGCTGCATTTTAAATTCCATTGTAACATTGTAACAATGACAATAAAGATCATTCTATTATATTCAAAGAGAACAGACTCTGTTTAACAAGGTGTAATGATAGTTTGTTATCAGCGAGCCAGGTGCAGATTCTGCCGAGTTCCGAGCTGAGGGCTTTTTCAACCTGCAACTTGTCCCTGTCAGAGACCAGCAGGGCTGAGTCATCCGCGAACAGGAACAAGTTGCAGTCATAAGCTGATGACATGTCATTTGCATA
Source organism: Notolepis coatsorum (assembly GCF_963971535.1). Classification (NCBI taxonomy): domain Eukaryota; kingdom Metazoa; phylum Chordata; class Actinopteri; order Aulopiformes; family Paralepididae; genus Notolepis; species Notolepis coatsorum. The sequence goes on along the minus strand of NC_140176.1, from coordinate 17,900,945 downwards.
AATTAGGAACAGTAACGGTCCTAGTATGCTTCCTTGTGGAACACCACAGCTCACTGGGAGGGGGGGGGGGGGTAGTGTACCATTTACCTCCACCATTTATTCTCTCCCCTCCAGGTAGCATTGCATCTGATGAACTATCAAAACCAATTGCTTTTAATTGACAGTGTCAAAAGACTTTTGGAGGTCCAGCATGACCATGCCGCAGTATTTGCCCGCGTCCACCTCTTGTTTTATGTGGTCGTTCAAATAGAGAAGGCATGTGTCAGTGGAGTGGGATGTTCTGAAGCCAGATTGGAATTCGTAGATTATTTTCTTTTTTCACAAGGTACTTTTTGACCTGTTCGTAGAAAATGTTTTTCATGACTTTTGAGATGGAGGTAAGAATAGAAACAGGGCGGTAGTTGCCTGGGTCTAATTTGCTGCCTTTTTTGTGCAGGGGGGGTCACTCTCACAATTTTGAAGTCTTTGGGGACGTATCCCTGTTTTATGGAGAGGTTTATTATGTGGGTGATGACTGATGACTGGGGTGATGGTGGCTGCTGAGTCTCTGAGGAACTTAGAGGGTAGCGGTGTTCTTTCATCTACACGACAACGCAGAGTGAATCACGCTACACCTGGTCTGATGACCTTTGAGCCCCTGAGCCAGTGCTGTGTATACCTTGTACAGTATATCCATGAAACTGTATTATAACACTATTTCTATTCAGGCTAAACCATGTGCAGTTCTTAGTATAAATACCAAGCATTTCAATATACAGTATGAAAGCGTTAAATTTGTTCATCCCAGGATCCGAAATGCTATCATCATCATCCACAGCACATAACGGCACACATCAAATTACGGAGCTAAAAATATGTTTTGTGTATAATTATGCCAGATTAGATTAGGTCTCCACAGAGGGTGTGGGTTGTCTCTCTGCTGGGTCAGGGCCTATAAAAGCCAGAGGTGTCCGACTGGAAGACACTTCACTCAGCTGCAGCTTCAGCATCAGACTCGTCCACAACCGGCCTGTGAGTAGAGAATCTGTCTAACGCTTCTTTTGCAGCTCTCTTCCTCTGCCACTTTCTGCTTTGTGGTCAAATAGGATAGAGAGCCTACTCTCTAACGTGTTTAACTTGTTTTAGAGCATCTTTTTTTAATAAATTTTATATTTTATTTTACACTTACTCTCTGAAGCATACTTTTCATCCTGTGTATACTGTATGTGGTTCTCCTCTTTTGCGCAACAAAGGTTTTTGCAAGAGAACGAGAATAGAATTGAGAGTCCAAGCACTTGGTCTCAAGCCTCTGTTTTTCTTTCTTTCAGAATCATGAGCAGGAACTACATGTCCAAGTTCGATGAGCTCCGCAAGGGAGATTATCTCATGTCCAACAACCACGAATGGAAGGCTAAGTTCGAGGTCAGTACTTGAGGAACAACAGTGTTCTTCCTCTGAAATGGTGCTAAAGAGATCGCGTAACAGTGCTTTTGGAAAAATACTTTTGTGTGTCAAAGTATACTGTATATATTTGGGTCTTGAGAATTTCTTTTTCTAAATCAAATGTATTTGTCGCTGTGCAACTCTCGCAGGAGGATGGTAACTTTGTGATCTACGGCTGGAAGCCCATGTGGACGTCTGACACCGCCGGCCAGCGCGACGCCTGGCGCCTGTGCATGCAGGACGACTGCAACTTCGTCATGTACAAGAGGGACAACAAGATGATGTGGCAGACCAAGACCCAGGCCTCCGGTGCCTTCAAGATGTGCCACATGTACATGCGCAACGACGGCACCATGGTGATCGAGAGGGATGGCGAGGAGGTCTGGACCTCTTCCCAGTCCAAGGGCTTCAAGGCTTAAAGTCGCTGGAGCACAGCTGAAGCAGGGAGAAGACTGCGTCACCGTGACCACCATCATGGCTGTACGAACCTCTCTTTGTATGCTCAAAGTTCAATAAAGGGAAGGTTAAAAAATATATCTGTTTCGTGCTGTTGTCATTTGACTGTCTTCATCTCACCGACTATTCCTCCATCTAGAAAGAGAGAACAGAGGCCCTTGCCCGGAATGTTTGTGTAGTTCTCTTTCTGCCAACATGGCTGCCTGTCGAGTAGGGCCCTGTCAGTCATTTGAAAATAAAAATGGTTAACACTTTATAATAACACTCAGTTATAAGACATTTATAAGGTATTTGTAGATGATGAACTCATCATGAACAAACCATTTATATACATTCGTAAATTATTATTAAATCATTTATAACTATATTTGTATAACATTCACAAATTAGTTACACATTATTTATAACTCATTATCAACATTGTTTGTACTTGATTTGTTCATCATTAAATAATGTTATTTAATGTATAGTAACACATTTTTTGATTCTTTGAAAAATGGATATGAAAAAACGACTATACCTCCATTTATTTGTTCATGTTCAACTAATCATTTGTAAAACATTCTTAAAAGACTTGTCTTTTCATGTTTAACAAATGATTTGTTAGACATTCATAAAACATCTGTAAATCCTTTGCAGATGCTATTGCGTGCTCTAATCTAAAGTGAAGACTATTCATCATTATTACATGGCGTTTTCACATTCGCCGAAATGCTTGCTTGTGATTGGTCAATAGCCCCCCGACAGCGGTCATTATTTTTCAATAATGACCGCTGTGGGACAATAATGACCGATGTGCGCAGCTGTTCGCAATCAAGCCCACATCAGTGCAGCAAATCAGACACACCTGCCGCTGCTGCACTGACAGCGGAGTGTGTGTAGATTACAGCGGAGCCAGAACAGAGGCTGCCCGCGATAATAATAATCACTTTATTTGGGCTGACAGAGCCACAGAACAACTGCGATTTGTCAAATGAATTAGGTATATTGTTAGTAAGTTAGCCATGTAATAAGCGGGATAATGTATAGCTTTACTCGGTCATTGTCGCAAAATAATTGACCTTCACTGACGTTTAAAACACCTCGCCGAAGCGGCTCGGTATTTTAAACTACGTGTCGGTCAATTATTTTGCGACAATGACCTCGTAGCTATACATTATCCCTTACTTAACAAATGTCTAATAGTTTGTTAATTATTTGTTGACTTTTTCATCATCTGTTACAAATGTTGTAGACAGCTTTCGGATCCACCCTTCTTTGTGACATGCTACATGAGGGTAATAATTCTTTGTATTTTCAGGCTGTATAGGCGCCGACACAGCCTGAAAATACAAAGAATTATTACCCTCATGTCATCATCACATACCGCAATATACTGAGCACACAACCCTTTCACTGCCGCACTACTAAACGGTTAACCCTTTCACTGCGACAATACACAGAAGGTTAACCCTTTCACTGCCACACAACAGCAGGTTAACCCTTTCACTGCCACACTACAGAAGGTTAACCCTTTACTATCACACTACCGACGGTAAACAGTGAAAGGGTGAAAGGTTTGGAACAAACACATCATTCAAATGTAACGTTAGCGCCCACCACATCAAGTATGTCTACCCAAAATATAGGACTATAAGTTGTAGGTCGGAAATTCTGTCACTGTTTGATGTCACAAAGAAGGATGGATCCGAAAGCTGTCTACAACATTTGTAACAGGTGATGAAAAAGTCAACAAATAATTAACAAACTGTATTAAGATAAGATAATAGTTCAAGTTTCAAGTTTCTTTAATAGTTGTCATACAGAAGTACAGAATACTTTTGTACAAAATGCTTCTTACTGTTGCGCTCCAGAGACTGTGCAAGACAAGATAAGTATGAAATAAAAACATAGTAAAATTAGAAGTAAAAAAAAGAGGTCACAGTGTTCAGTTTTGACATATGTACAATGTTCGATGCAGAATAGACGTAGTTACCATACAACTAAGATAAAAATAAGATAAGATATTCCTTTATTGATCCCCTTGGGGAAATTCAGGCATCATAGCAGCATGGGGGATGGGGGGGTACAGGTAGTAAAAACAACACAAGCAGTGTAAACAAATAAGTCAATATAATTTACTATCTAACTAACTGAAATATACAGTATTCACAGTGTCACATAAGGTGCAGTATGCATAAGGTAGTGTTATAATTTACTGTCTAACTAACTGAAATATACAGAATTCACAGTATCACAGTATTCACATAAGGTGCAGTATTCACATAAGGTGCAGTATGCATAAGGTAGTGTTATTGTCCTCCTTGGGTTCCTATTAGTTCTAGTTGGATGTCTGGCAGCAGTCCCTGCCCACTGTTGTGAAGCCTGATGGCCGCTGGTATGAAGGACTGTCCGAGGCGGTTAGTTGAGTGTCGGGGGGGTATGAGTCTGTGGCTGAACGTGCTTTTCATCTTGACTAGCTCGTCGTAGAGGGGGTGGGAGGGATTCTCCAGGATAGCAGCTTCTTTCTCATCCCCCTCTCTGCCATCACCTCTAGTCTGACCAGCTTGACTCCCACTACGGAGCTAGCCTTCCTCACCAGCTTGTTCAGTTTGTTGGTGTCCCTCGAGTTGATGTATCCCCCCCAGCATGCCACAGCATAGAAGAGGACGCTGGCCACTACTACTGGTATTAGACATTTGTTAATGATGAATACTCTTCACTTTAGATTAGGGCACGCAATAGCATCTGCAAATGATTTATAGATGTTTTATGAATGTCTAATAAATAATTTGTTGAAAATGAAAAGACAAGTCTGGTAATTGCTTTGTGTGTATTGATAAAAGTCCACAAATAAGGGGGCGGTCAGGTGGCGTAGCGGAGATTGCGCTCGTCACCAATGCAAGAGGCTGCGGTCTCGACTCCCGGAGTCAGCATTGCTTGAGGCTTAGGCTGATCGTCATACTAACTCGTTTGGCTGGGTTAGGGGGAGGGCAAGTCATGGGTGGGAATCTGGCGTTGTGGACAGTGACGCCTACAGGTCAGGTCTGGGCGCTTGCTCAGCGGAGGCAGGACTTGATGAAGGCAGCGTGACCTCCCACGCGTTACACTTCACCAATGAGAGTCCTCGCTGCCAGGTGAAAAAATAGTCACTGGCTGTCGCCGCGCGTGTCGGAGGAAGCGTGCAGATGACTTTAGGGTTCCCTTGTACCGACCAGTAGGAGAACATGCGCACAACAACCAGGTAGGGGAGGGGGGAATTGGCACAACAACTAAATTGGGAAGGGGAGAAAACAGAGAAAAATCGGAGAGAGTGAGGATAAAAAAAATAAAAATATATAAAATAAAAGTCCACAAATAAACCGTATTAGACATTTGTTAATGATGAATAGTCTTCACTTTAGATTAGGGCACACAGTAACATCTGCAAATGATTTATAGATCTTTTAGGAATGTTTTACAAATGATTTGTTGAACATGAACAAATAAATGGAGGTCATTTTTTCATATCCATTTTTCAAAGCATCTACAAATGTGTTACTACACATTAAATAACATTATTTAATGATGAACAAACCAAGTAAAAACAATGTTGATAATGAGTTATAAATGATTTATAACTAATTTGTAACTGTTATACAAATATGGTTGTAAATGATTTAATAATCACTTACAAATGTATATAAATGGTTTGTTCATGGTTTGTTCATTATCTACAAATACCTTAGAAATGTCTTATAACTTAGTGTTATTATAAAGTGTTACCAAAAAGGTAAAAATAAAACATCAAAAAATTCCCCAGATGAAAAAGAATTCCTACGTAATCTTTTCACTGAGGGATATATTTGGAACATATATTTTGAACCCAGCATGAGTTTAATATCACATTTGATGGGTGACAAGGCGTCGTTTCATGCTAGCACCAATCCCTCCCTTTTGTCAGGACAGCCATCTTTGAAGCAGACACATGGCCGGTCTAGACATCGCCATTGGGTCTCATTCACCAACGGGCTTAAGACAAAGGATCAGACAACATTTTGTCCTAGCTTCACTTAAGAAATTTTTGGGCCGATTTTGGGATTCACGAACAGTCCCTTCTCCTGGATTCGGTCTTAACTAAGAGCAGGATTTAGGAGCACTGAAGATTAGTCATAAGTCGGACAGACTGGTGTGCGCCGTGTTCTTACAGTCTTTATTTGGGAGGAATCATGGTGAATGTGTTCATGTTAACTCTACAGACATCCTTGGAATTAGTGCGCAACAAAACCGTATAAATATGGAATATTAATACAGTCTATTCCACTATAGGTATAGTGTGCTGTATGATGACAATACATTTGTATCTAATACAATTTTGATCCATCGCAAAGCGCTTCCTCGCTACCTGTTGAATACAGGACAATGCTGACCCTTGTTTTGCGCACAGGCCTCGCATTATAATTTCCATAAAAACTGTTGCAATCTTTGGACCTTTACACTTATTGAACTTCAGCTGGTCATCAATCATTATCCCTAATTATTTGTAAGTATTTCATTTGGGAGTCTTGTGTGTGTAGACTATATAAATCTTGTGTAGCGCTACCAGCTCTTACTGGGGGTCTCTTGAGTTACCCACACAGGGGCCAACCCTGGAACGATCTGGTTTGCTTGGTCTGATGACCTTTGAGCCCCTGAGCCAGTGCTGTGTATAGCTTGTACAGTATCCCTAAAACTGTGTTATAACACTTTCTATTCAGGTTAGGCCATGTGCAGATACTTAGTATAAATACCAAGCATTTCATTATACAGTATGAAAGCGTTTAGTTTTTTCATCCCAGGATCACAAATGCTATCATCATCATCCACAGCACATAACGGCACACATCAAATTACGGATCTAAAAACATGTTTTGTGTATAATTATGCCAGATTAGATTAGGTCTCCACAGAGGGTGTGGGTTGTCTCTCTGCTGGGTCAGGGCCTATAAAAGCTAGAGGTGTCCGACTGGAAGACACTTCACTCAGCTGCAGCTTCAGCATCAGACTCGTCCACAACCGGCCTGTGAGTAGAGAATCTGTCTAACGCTTCTTTTGCAGCTCTCTTCTTATGCCTCTTTTTGCTCTGTGGTAAAATAGGATAGAGATGGCATCTCGGTTTATATTTAACTTGTTTTAGACTAGAGCATCTTTCTTTTAATGCATTTTTTTTCACTTACTCTCTGAAGCATACTTTTATCCTGTGTATATGTGGTTCTCCTCTTTTGCGCAACAAATGTTTTTGCAAGAGAACGAGAATAGAATTGAAAGTCCAAGCACTTGGTCTCAAGCCTCTGTTTCTTTCTTCTTTCAGAATCATGAGCAGGAACTACATGTCCAAGTTCGATGAGCTCCGCAAGGGAGATTATCTCATGTCCAACAACCACGAATGGAAGGCTAAGTTCGAGGTCAGTACTTGAGGAACGACAGTGTTCTTCCTCTGAAATGGCGCTAAAGAGATCGCGTAACAGTGCTTTTGGAAAAATACTTTTGTGTGTCAAGGTATACTGTATATATTTGGGTCTTGAGAATTAATTTTTCAACTTTTTTCCCCTCAAAATTCTATCTTAGAATTCTTCCTGTAGCCATCGACATCATCATCAGAATGTTAAAGGGATAGTTCAGATTATTTGGAACCGTAGCCATATTTGTTACTTACCCATGATGATCACATAAATCAGTCAGATCCTTTTAGTTCTCAATATTCTAATAACTGCGGTGCGACTGTACACCTGGAAGTGTTGGTGACATCTATCTTCCATCTATGTCTCTGTGCAACTCTCGCAGGAGGACGGTAACTTCGTGATCTACGGCTGGAAGCCCATGTGGACGTCTGACACCGCCGGCCAGCGCGACGCCTGGCGCCTGTGCATGCAGGACGACTGCAACTTCGTCATGTACAAGAGGGACAACAAGATGATGTGGCAGACCAAGACCCAGGCCTCCGGTGCCTTCAAGATGTGCCACATGTACATGCGCAACGACGGCACCATGGTGATCGAGAGGGACGGCGAGGAGGTCTGGACCTCTTCCCAGTCCAAGGGCTTCAAGGCTTAAAGTAGCTGGAGCACAGCTGGAGCAGGGAGAAGATCGTGCCACCGTGACCACCATCATGGCTGTACGAACCTCTCTTTTTATGCTCAATGTTCAATAAAGGGAAGGCTAAAAAAGATATCTGTTTCGTGCTGTCTTCATATCACCGTCTATCCCTCCATCTGGAAAGAGAGAACAGAGGCCTTTGCCCGGAATGTTTGTGTAGTTCTCTTTCAGCCAACATGGCTGCCTGTGACCGTTGGTAACCGTCTTAAAAAGAAAATGCCTAATTTCTGTGCAGCGGTAGAGTAGATCAAACATTGTAAAGGCACGATATTACTGTTTCACTGATTTCTCACATATATCAACACATTGGCATTCAATAGAGGCCTCTGAGTTTTGAGCAGACAACAACAAAGAGATTATTATAAACTGAGTAGGGCCCTGTCAGTCATTTGAATTAAAAAATTAAAAAATAAAACATCAAAAAATTCCCCAGATGAAAAGAATTCCTAATCTTTTCACTGCAGGATATATTTGGAACATATATTTTGAACCCAGCATGAGTTGAATATCTCTTTTGATGGGTGACAACAAGGCGTTGTTTCATGCTAGCACCAATCCCTCCCTTTTGTCAGGACAGCCATCTTTGAAGCAGCATTCTTAGTGTGCCAGACACATGGCCGGTCTAGACATCACCATTGGGTCTCATTCACCAAAGACGAAAGATCAGACAAAATTGTGTCCTAGCTCCACTTAAGACATTTTCGGGCCGATTTTGTGATTCACGAACGGTCCCTTCTCCTGGATTCGGTCTTAACTAAGAGCAGGATTTAGGAGCACTGAAGAGCAGTCGTAAGTCGGACAGACTGGTGTGCGCCGTGTTCTTAAGGTCTTTATTTGGGAGGAATCCTGGTGAATGCGTTCATGTCAACTCTACAGACATCCTTGGAATTAAATAATCATAATAATAATAATAAATATGACAATATTTGTATGATAAAAAAATTTAGTTTTACATTTACAGTCATGCCTCAAGAGGCATCTTGATGTCCGAAAATAAATAAAAACACTACACCAACACTGCAAATGACAGTGGATAAATAAATAAGAACTAAAGCTAATTGTGTGGATATATCTAAAGTGGAATAGACTGTATTAATATTCCATATACTGTCTTGCAGGGGTGTAAAGTACTTGAGTAATTGTACTTCGTTACAATACTTAAGTACTGTTTTGGGGGATTTGTACTTTACTTGAGTATTATTAGGTTTGTATACTTTGTACTTTTACTCCATTACATTTCAGAGAAAAAAAACATACTTTTTACTCCTTACATTTAAAATGCAGACCTACAAAGTACAAAGTACAAATCTCACAGGTCCAACTATTTTAATTAGTATATTTGAATTGTTTATCTGGCCGAACTAACGTTAGCGTTATTAATCCTGCGACCGCAGGTAAACAGCCAATCAAATCCCCATCAATGGAAAATGAACCCGCCCATACCCATGCTGATTGGTCCTTGTGCAACACTAGAAAGCGGGGATCTTTGATTAAACACCTGCTATCAGAATAATAGACAGTCAGATCTGCATTATGCTGTGGTTAATATTGTGATATTATTCAGGGTACTCCAGTATTCTGTTTTTAATATTGTGATATTATTCAGGGTACTCCAGTATTCTGTCTTTAATATTGTGATATTATTCAGGATAATCCAGTATGCTGTGGTTAATATTGTGATATTATTCAGGATACACCATTCTGTTTTTAATATTGTGATATTATTCATGCTGAATGCCGTCCATGTTAGTTTACCTTCAATGGAGAAGTGCATTAAATAATTTTAATGCAAAAAAGTGTCCTCTGTTCTTTCATTTCAGCATTGTCTATCGCAGAACACATTCCATTGTGGGCAGAGTGTATGCTTGGTTTCATTCCAGCCTTGCCTAAACACCAGCTGATGATTTCACTAATTGGCTCACCTCTTCAACTAACTCACCTGGTGCAATGTATAGTTAAAATGAAAACTTGGCCCACAATGGAATGAGTTTGAGACCCCTGGTCTATCCCTTTAAAAAAAATTACTTTCACTTTTGAGTACTTAAGTACATTTAAAAGTAGGACTTTTCGACTTTTACTCAAGTGTGTTTTTAGCCAGATACTTTGACTTTTACTTGAGTCAGATTTTGAGACAGTACCCATACTTTCACTTAAGTATCATTTCTGGGTACTTTTTACACCCCTGCTGTCTTGTTGCGCCCTCCTGGCCACCTGTTCAGCACACACGCACACTGTATAGCCTATGTGTGTAATGAATGAACAGTAGGCTTATATTATTCTAATTACTTGTTTCATTGGGAGATAGTATAGATACTGTATGCGCTGCCCTATACTAGTACGTACAGTATGTACAGTACACATCTTAGCATGACATCTTAAGGCCGCCACAGAGTCGGGCGTACTGTGAGCGGACCACTCTCTTTGAGGCATGTCCGCAATCGTTTGAGGTTTCAGTCAAGCTTACCACCGTTTACCAATTTCGTACATTTCTCATGCCAGTTTACTACATTTAATGCAGGTCGATGTCAACCAACATGCCGAGCAGCCTTTTGTGCGACACCGGTGCACGACGCCTCTGTGGAGTCTGGTCCGCTCACGCCTGACTCTGTGGCGACATTAAGAGATGTCACGCTAAAAAGTGTACTGTACTGTACTGTATTGTACTGTAGTAGAACTACAGTATGACTACTATAGGGCAGCGCAGTATCTGCCATCTCCTAATAAAACAAGTCATTAGAATAATATAAGCCTACTGTTCATTCATTAGGCACGTAGACTATACAGTACGCGCGTGCACGTGTGTGTGCGCTGCGGCAGGTGGCCAGGAGCGAGCAACAAGACCGTATAAATATGGAATATTAATACAGTCTATTCCACTATAGGTATAGTGTGCTGTATGATGACAATACAAAGGGAACCGCTCCCGCCTACCTCCGGTCAATGGTCTCTAACTACACACCCTCAAGACCCCTACGCTCTGCATCTTCTGGCCGTCTCAGACCCACTCCTATCCGAGCTCCGGGAGGGTCATCAAGGAGAACCTGCCTTATCTCAGTCCTTGCCCCACAATGGTGGAATGAACTACCCACCCCAGTTAGGACAGCCGAAACCCGTCCAATCTTTCGCCGTCGACTAAAGACGCACTTCTTCAACCATTATCTGAAATTTACAAAAAATGTAAGAATTAAACAAATTAAAAAGTCTAACCCTAACTAACCTTACTGTCATGCACTTGTCCTAATAAACTAACCTACACTGTAGCACTCAACACTTTGATGAACATTGTTACTCAGCTGATAGAGTTGTGCCTTTCCTGATGACTTGTCATACAGAACTTGTAAGTCGCTTTGGATAAAAGCATCAGCTAAATGACTAAATGTAAATGTAATGTAAATACATTTGAATCTAATCTAATTTTGATCCGTCACAAAGCGTTTCCTCGCTACCTGTTGAATACAGGGCCATGCTGACCCTTGTTTTGTGCACGGGCCTCGCATTATAATGAGCTGGAGGGGCATGTATGTATGCAAATGAAGTAAACAGGAACGCGCTCCCCAGTTTGTGAATGAGTGACGTACGATCATTCAGGGTTTCCTTCCTAGCTGTTATCATTTGGCAAGTTAAAGGTCCCATGCATTATAAATGGCCTGTTCCAGTGTTTAGCATTGTATCCTAGCAATTGGGGATTATATCAATGTGGTCTGTGTCGTTAATTATCATATTGACTCATCAGTCTAGTCTCGAGTTCACGAGATCCTCCCTCACTCAACTAAGCTGTTCTGATTTGACAGTATTGCTGACGTGAATATAGCACTGATTTGCATAACTAACGCCCCCTCTATGGTTGGCAGCGACAGCAGAGCGAGTGGAAATATCTTCACTTCTTCAAACAGAGCGAGGCAGAGAGAGCGAGCTAGAGAGAGAGAGAGAGAGAGCGAGAGAGAGAGAGAGACAGAGAGGGAGAGAGAGAGAGAGAGAGAGAGAGGAGAGAGAGAGAGAGAGAGAGAGAGAGAGAGAGAGAGAGAGAGAGACAGAGAGGGAGAGAGAGAGAGAGAGAGAGGAGAGAGAGAGAGAGAGAGAGAGAGAGAGAGAGAGAGAGAGAGAGAGAGAGAGAGAGAGAGAGAGAGAGAGAGAGAGAGAGAGAGAGAGAGAGAGAGAGAGAGAGAGAGAGAGAGAGAGAGAGAGAGAGAGAGAGAGAGGGAGAGAGAGACAGGAGCTTCTGTCGGGGAAACAACCCGCGCACGGGGAAGCAGTGGCACACACGCATTTACACACAACCTGGACCGTGCAGGGGAAGCAGTGGAGAGATAACTTTATGCTCCGTGTCCCTCTCTCCCTCTCCCCCTCTCTCTCTCTCCCTCTCCCTCCCTCCCTCTCCCCCTCTCTCTCTCTCCCCCTCTCTCTCTCTCTATCTCTTTCTCTCTCTATCTCTCTCTCTGCCAGTCGCAGACTGTGGGTGACTGTCACTCAAAGCGCTTAAAAAAAATAGCCTGAAATCCTGAGGCTGAAAAATGATGCTTTTGAGTACTTGATCAAAAATATAAAACAATGAATATAAATTTTTTTAACTTACAGATGTGTTCCATAGACTCTCAGAAATTGTGTAAAGTTGCCCAAATAGTGCAAGTAATAGCAATGCATGTCCCCTTTAAGACAACAGGCTTGTTTGAGATGAGGTAGGCCTGCACAATTTTGACCACACCCCTGTCAAGCGCGTTGCATGATGGTTAGAATGTTGTTCGACTTTCTCTGGAAATCTGACTGCGTGAGCCGCGGAAATCTCACGGGAGCGAGGCACTCGCAGTTTTCAGTTTTCAGTTGCTCTCCACCGACTGCTCAACCTCATGCATGATGGGAAACGACATGCTCTGGTTTGCGCAAAGCGCCCATTGGCTCAGAAAAGTTGTCACCACCCACAAGGAAGTTATAAGATGTCTATTTTATCCATCATTATTCCAAGATAAACTTCATGAACTGTCAGACAGACACCAACTTATTTTTGTGACATTCACAATTGAACGCTTTACACAATCCTCATAAATGCTGTCTTAATAAACATCTCTGCAATGGAGTTTATATTGATAACAGTATCAACCCCCCTGAACAAAATATAATGAGAAAGTTATTTGAAGAAGCTCTTGGTACACAAACTCCTGTATCTAATAATAATAATAATAATAAATGAAGACTTGATTCACATCAATTTGTAGTGAGTGTTTCTACCGGTTCTCATATACCCCCACATACATTCCAAAGGATAATTAGCTGGCCAAACATTATCACTGCTGTTGTGAAGGGCCAGATTAAAGCTGAGAATCTACATTTATTGTTTTATATACCTTGTATATTATTTATATATACACGGTATATCCCTTTAAGCCTGCGTTTGAATCATAGTAATATTCGCTTTCCTTATTGGATGACGCTATCGGCGCCAGACCGCAAGCCCCCAAAGTCAGGTTCAATGTCGCAACATGCCCGGAGACAGCGCATTGATTCGAGACGAGAACTGAGGTTCGGCACTAGATAGCCACTTAAGTATATATACGGCGGCAGGTGCGAACAGTAGCTGTTCAACGTTCATCAAGTTCGGTAAGACAGTGAAGTGAGAAGCAGTGCGTCTAACAGAGCGTTGAGAACCACGTGCGAAGTGAATAGTAAAAGTGTCAGATTTAATGCAGTAACGTCAAGTTCGACTTAGCTTAATGTGAAGTAAAGAGTCGTTAATTATTGTGTATCGTGCCAACAGCAGTTCGTTCGTGTGCAGCATTACCCAGCAGTTCGTTCGTTTAGCTAGTGGACCTTAGCCAGTGCACGTGGACTAAATACATTGGTGCCAGCACACGAGGAGGCCTAGTCGGAGAACCTACTGGACATGTGCACATGAGAACCGACGGCGGCAATTGCAGAACCAGTATTGGTTGGATTATATTGATTGTGGAACGTACTACCTGGAGAAGAGCATTGTTAATCTCCACTGTCGTTTGGATTTAACCACCTTGAGGATCTACATTCGGGCTGGCCTCATGGACCGAGGCTAGCTGGCTATCATCATTGCTATCGGGCAATTGGATTACAGTTATTGCTTTGATGCTGAGCTTTGGATTACAAGGACTGGCTTCTGTACGTGAATCCCCTTCTTCTTCAATTGATCAGACTGAGTATCCGAACATTCCTCTCTCCTCCAGAGCTTACAACTCTGGGAGGAACCCCATTGTCTCCAGCGGTACCAGCGTTTCCCCCTATAATTGCCATCATACGCCAGGCGGCGTTAGCCTAGTACCCCATCGTAGGAATTCTTCTATTCCCACTGACTTATGCTACTGACTGACTTATGCATATTCTTCGCCATACAAGCGCGACCCTAATTCTCATATCTGTATATTTACTGCATAATAATAAATACCCTCAAATGATATTTATTTGTCCCGTGCCGTGTTATTATGAGTGTCTGCCATATTTAGATGTACTGTCTGGCCAGTAATTAAAGTACATAACTAGCAGTGGTTTAATCTATCACAATCTTTAATACAGTCAGGGTTTTGTAACCCCTCAGTTACAACTGCTCTCGGAATTATAATTAGCTGAAACTATAATATATAGGCCTATATCTCTTTGCACACATCTTACATGATAAAGCGTCTGCTGAATAATTCTGTATATATATATGTGTGTGTGTGTGTGTGTGTGTGTGTGTGTGTGTGTGTGAGCAGGCTAGTCAACTCAAGAAGTGTTCGACCTTTTGACTCCTCCCCCAGCTGTAATCGACTACTCTCACTTGTTTCCGAGGTGAGCCGAAAGTCATCTCAAACAACCCTAATTGCACGCGTTGGTGAATTCGGGGGTAATTGTCCAAGGAGGTTGTCGTAAGACAAATCTTAAGACAATGTTGGTGAATGAGGTCCATTGTCCCTGCTGTTCCTTGTGCCAAGAGTAAATCTCATTAGGAGATGGAAGACACCAAGCCTGACATATCATATCTCTCCAACATCATCCCGGTACCGGAGTCTGGAGACCTGGCTAAGCCGGATAACTATCGCGGCATCAGCCTGACCTGTGTCATTGCAAAGATGTTCAACCGCATGATACTTACCGGATTCGGGATGCCATTGACCCCCACCTGAGGGACAATCAAAATGGCTTCAGAAAGGGAAGGACCACTGTAACTGAGGGGTACAATTCCCTGACTGTATTACTAGATATGATACTTACTACCACTACCTTTGTACTTAATATTCGGCCACCCAGTACTCGGCATAAATATATTATGATGAACACTGTCACGTAGATGAAACGGATCCAACACAAATGTACGAATTAGAAATAGGTCTTTATTTCTACACAGCGATGGTGTGTAGAGCAAGCACTTAATCAAATCAATCACATTTATGAATGGGAATTAGTATGCACTTTTATGGCAAGAGTATTCGTCGGTATATCAATAGAGAATGTCCAATCTCTGAAGGCGCAGGTGGTACATATACGACCTGGAATAGTTAAGGAATAACAGCAATGATACTTTAATGATTACAGACTGGATACACTAGGGGGGGTTAATCCGGTCGCTTGTAAGCCGACAGGAGTAGGAAGGGGGGGGGGGGGTAGAGTCCGGCTGCCTCATCCGGCCAAGGGTATCCCAGGTGAACCCACTGTAGTGCCGTTCAATGCGCCGGCGATCCTTGGACCGCAGATGAAAGCAGATGGACTCTTTGTGGGCCGGCGTCCTCCGGTCCACGGAGGAGAGACGTGAAGCGACCTCGTCTTGCAGAGCGTCTCCTCACCTTGCGTCCTCTCCAGGGGGGGGGGGTTCCAACACACGGCAGTGTCGGGGGTCTTTATCCATGGAATAATCAACGTATACAAAGCATAATCCGTGCCTGGGAAGGCGGGCTGTCGTCGGTAGAATAATCCGGTATACAGGTCCACTCGCTCGTCGGCTCTGGGGCTCCTCGGGTGCAGTCTCACATGGGGTCGATCATCCTGGATAAGCAGCCAGTTTTCTGCCCGAAACGATGGGGTGCTGACTACGGTAGTATTCTCACCGTACGAAGCACTATATATTAACAGACTATTATTAGCTTAATAGACTACGTCCAACTCGACGATATAGTGCCAAATATGACTATTCAAATATTAATATACACGATGTCTCAATACCGATGGTAGGCCGAACTTGGCCTTACTCCCACACGTGGCGTCGCGGGGAGGCTTTACGTCTGTCACTCTATTGGAGGGTAAGAAACTGGACTGAAAAGGGAGTCCTACTTTAGTAGCGCAGTATATATACGCACTATGACCAAATAGTCCCATTAGTGGTGCGGTAGCCAGATTCCTACGCGGAACTAGGACTTGTTCGTACATGTTGAGCGGTACGTTTGAACTGGGTCTGGGGGGTATGGCAGCCTGGCACCAAGGTCTCGACCAATAGTAGAATGGAGACTATTATGGGATGTTCAGTAGGCTAGAATGGATATTCAATGCATATTGTACAAGGAATATACAAGGGATATCAGGGAATATTAGAGAATATACAAATACAATTAAATATATATATATAAATAAATATATATATTCGGTTTAATCTGGCCCTTCACAACAGCCACCCCCTGATTGGTCCCAGACCTAATCAGTTAAGCAGAGACAGATTAATCGCGTTGTCTATTAACACATAAGGGTTTGCTGTAGGGGTCAGTCAACTTCACAAAGTCATAGGGTTATAGGGTCATGGTCATCATCGATTGTGTCTGGGAGTCGGGGCAGTTCTATGAGCCTCGCCACGGGACGGGTGTAAGTGCGACCCTGGACAAGCACTTCAGCTGCTCGGACCTTGCCGTCGGCACCGGTGATCACTTTGCTTACGCGGCCGGCCGGCCACATAGCTCTGGGCAGTGATAGATCAATAATCATGACGACTGTTCCTTCTGTCAAATTGTCTCTCTCCTTTACCCACTTCTGGCGGGTCTGTAGAGACGGTAGGTAGTGCAGTAGGAAACTGCTCCAAAACTTGTCGGCTAATACTTGACTGTACCTCCACATTCGTCGGCCGTTCGCTTCTTCAGGCCGGTACATTGTCTGGGGTAATGCAGGATCTAGCCGCCCCATCAGGAGTGTGTTGGGGGTAACTGGGTAGATAACAGTGCTCAATCCACAGAACACAGGCTTCTTATTCTCAGCCTCCTCCTGACTGGCTTTCCTCGGGATAGGCGTGGGCCACTCTCCTTCCGGGAGCTTTAGGAATGCTGGGCCGTCACTGTAGACATTGCGACGGGTGAGGTCATCTAGGGGCATTCCCCGGGTGATGACGTCAGCTGGGTTCTGTTTTGTATCAACGTAGTGCCACTCTGTTTCTCCGGTTAACTCTTCGGTTAAGTCTTGAATCTCGGTGACTCTGACTCCCACGAAGACTTTGTACTTGCATGAGTCCGATTTGATCCAGGCGAGTACTGTCGTGGAATCTGACCACAGGATTGTTCTAGACACCGGTATGGTGAGCTCACGTTGGATGAGCGTGGCTAGGTGCGCTCCGGCTAGGGCCGCGCAGAGCTCTAGACGTGGGATAGATTGTTGCTTGCGTGGGGCTATTCTCGAGCGGGCGAGGACAAATGCTGTGTAGATCTCTCCCCCCCTTTCTTGGGCCCGCAAGTAGGCTACTGATCCGTATGCGACCTCTGAGGCGTCACTGAAGACGTGTAAGTCCATTTTACATGTCTCTGGCCTCACCGTGGGTGGGAAGTAGCTTCGGCGCATATTAACGCCTGGGAGTGAGTGGAGCTCCATCTCCCACTCTCTCCAGGTGGATGCAAGGTGTGCGGGAATGGGGTCGTCCCAGCCCTGGTCCTTGTCCCACAATGCTCGTACAATCATTTTTGCCCTGGTGGTGTACGGTAGAATACATCCTAGCGGGTCATATTGTCGGGCGAGTGTTGTGTACACACTCCGTCTGGTGGTCGGCGCCGCCGCCGGCCTTCCCTGCTCCGTAGTCAGGGGCTTGTGTCTGTAGTGAAGCGAATCTGTTTTGAATCGCCACACCAATCCCAGGGTCATCTCCTGGGCTTCTCCCGGGATTGTAGCCATCCAGGTCTCGCTGCTGGCTGCCTTGTCTTCGGAGGAGAGGCTGCGCAGTACTTGCGGATCGCTGCTGGCCCACTGCCTGAGATCAAAGCCGCCTTTGATCAATGAGGCGCGGAGTTTAATCAGGAGAGCCTCGGCTTCTTCCTGGGTTGAAAGGCTTTGTAGACAGTTGTCTACGTAGAAGCTGTTCTTTACGCTGTGTCGGACCTCTTCGTCCGCTGCTGGGTCCTCTGCTACATGTTTCTGTAGTGCAAATGTAGCACAGCAGGGGCTGCACGTCGTTCCGAAGGGGAGGACTTCCCACTGGTAGATGGCTGGGTGCTCATCTCCTGGCTTCTCTCTCCATAGGAACCGCAACAGGGGCTTGTCCTCCTCTACTAATCTCACCTGCAGGAACATTCCTTTAATGTCCCCGCTGATGGCCACCTTTTCCTGGCGGAAGCGGAGTAGAACGCCGAGTAGGGAGGGGCCGAGTGTGGGACCGGGCAGTAACTCTTTATTCAGATTTTGGGATCCGATCTGGTAGCTGCAGTTAAATACTATGCGGTCTTTACCGTTGTGATGGACCTTGTGGTGAGGCACGTACCACGATTCAGTGGTCTGGTCAGCCTCTTTAATGTCCATCTTTGTGACGTGTCCCGCTGTGATGAGCTTCTCAATCTCAGCGCGGTATACACTCTCTTGGGCGGGGTTCTTGGCTAAGCGCCGCTCCGTGTTCAGCAGGTACCGTTCTGTGGCGTCTGTCTTGGCGTGGAAAGTAGGCATTCCTTCTCGCCGCAGGAGTGGCGTGGCGTATCTCAACACGCCGTTGACCGGTACTCTCTTGGTCCCTGTCTCGAGGAGGTGAATGGCGTAAATGTCATCTTTAGAGCGAATGTCTTTCTTTCCGTTCTTAAAGGGCATTTGTTCCAAGGTCCATAACCGCTCTACGTGTTGCAGGAGTGCGGTTTCTCCCTCTGTGACTCGGGAGTGGAGACATCTAGTGGCTGTACTTCGGTTGAGAGATTTGGCGAGCGGGCCTTGGAGAGTCCATCCCAAACGGGTCTCGACTGCTGCAGGACAGCCTCGGGGTCCGGTATGAACCCGGTCTATCGGGACAATGAGGTCTGCATGGTCGGAGCCTATCAACAGGGTCGGCATAGCATTGTCTATGAGCGGGATCGGTAACTTGCGCAGATGTGCATATTTCTCCATCAGCTTGGCGACGGGGTATGTGTACCGCGACAGTCCTATTTCTTGGCTTGTGAAAGCGTCTGTAATCTGGTACCGTCGCTCAGGCTGGCCGCTTGCTGCGATAGAGAATGAGACATTCTCGCCCTTTATCGTCTTCAAATCTCGTCTTATTGTCCGAATTGTCATTTGGGTTTCGCTTCCCCGCAGCCCTAGCTGGGCCGCAGCGGAGGCGAGCAGAAGGGTCTTCTCTGACCCGTCATCGAGGACGGCGTAAGTGTCCAGGACTTTATTCTGGTAGCTTAGTGTCACACGCACTACTTTTAGGAGTACTCGGGCTCCACTGCTGCTGGCGGGATCGATGTACATGACGCTCGCTTTGCTGCTGGATGGTGCGGGTGAAGGGCGCCGTCTGTTACTGTCGTGAAGTATGTCCAGATGGGCTCCATCGCACTTGGTGCACCTTTTCTTTAAGCGGCATTCGGCTGCCATGTGTGAGCGCGCACAGCGAAAACAGCGCTTGTTGGACTTTATCCATTGACTTGCTTCCTCCGCGTTCAGCTTGGGGAAGGAGTCACATTGCGCTAGCCAGTGTTCTTTCTCACAGTAGGGGCACACTATCTTCCACTTCTCCGTTCTGGAGGGGGTACTGTGGCTCCTGCTGCTCGGTACTGACTCCGATTGGTGCATCACAGTCACCGATCTTCTTCCATCATTTAGTCGTCTGGTTCCTTCTCTGGAGCCAGGGGTGCTCCGTCCGAATGTATCTAGCCGTAGGCTGCTGACTTCTCTCGCCAGGAAGTCTGCTAGATCGAGGAGGTTCGGTTCGGGGCCATTCGGGTCTCGGTGGTCTCTCTGCCGCCTAAAACGCTCCTGTCGAGCGGGCGGCAGCTTCTCCAAGATCCTTTCCACATTTGAGTTGGCGTAAAGTTCATGCCTCCCCTTCTCTCTCTGCGCTCCCAACATCCCTACCAGGGACTGCACTCTGATGGACAGGTCGTCCAGTGCTCGATTGTCTATTGCTGGGGGTAAGCGGTCGATGTGTCGGATCTCCTGGATCACGTAATCCCATATGCGCCCATACCTCTGGTCCAATGCTACCAGCGCTGCTGTGTATGGGGTGGTGGAAGTCGCGTAGGCGAGCGCTATATTATGTGCGCGGGGTACCTTTAAGTGCTTCAGTAGGATGGCGTATTTATGGCGTTCATCCAATACATCCACCAACATGGTCTCCAGACACATGCGGAGTTCTGTATACTGGGCCCGGTTCTCTTGGGTGAAGTCGGGTACCATAGGCGTGCCAATGTATGACGCTGACTGTGGATACATCGGCGAGCGTTGGGGGAGAGGCCTCCTAGGCGAGTCTCCTCCCGCTCCTTGGTATGGGCTGGTACCGGCAGTGTACCATGGCCCGCTTGTCCAGGTGCTGTTCCTCGGTGCGGGTCGTGCGTCGTGCTCACCCGGGTATAGAGTCGGGGGTCTGTAGCGCAGCTCCGCGGGAGTATAGCCTGGGCTGTACCGGACCTCCTGGTCCGGTAGAGTACTGTGCTGTCGTCGGGCGTGGTTCTCCTCCTCTTCCTCTTCGTCTTCAGTTAGGTCATCCAGTGCTTGTAGTCTCTGGTTTAGCCTCTCCACAGGATATGCTGCTCCTTCCCGGTTGCTAGGTCTCGCTTGGACCGGTGGGGGGAGGTGGTCTGTGGGGGGTATAGACCTCGTCTGTTGGTCAAGTTCAGGGTTGTTTACTCGGCTAGGGGATGCCGCCCTGGAGGTGTGTCTAGACGAGTTCCTGGAGCCTCTGGCGGAGGGAGAGGGTGTTGTCCGTCTGATCAGCTGTTCTATTAGTTGTGCTTGCTGTCTGTCTCGCTCTGCGTCCCGTAGAGCACCAGCAGCTGCTCGCTGGCTGTCTGCTCGGTCTCGGGCCACATTCTCTTCCCTCTGAATGCGTCTTATTTCTAGACGTATATGCTCTTCTTCGCTCCGCTGCTGGATCTGCAGTCGGTCGCGTTCAGCAGCGGCGTTCAGGCTGATGAGGAAGGCCTGCTGTAGGGTCCTCTCTGCCTCGCTGGGAGAAGGCGGTTGTATAGGGGAGCCTTCCCTCGGGGTACTCCTTGCGGAGCCTTGGAGCTCTATCTCCACGGTGCTCTCCCCGTCTTCTTCCGTGCCGAGTTCTCTCTCGGTAGCGTTGTATTCCTCCCGGGACTCATCGGGGGCTACTTCTTCAGTACTGGCGGGGTGTGAAGTCATGTCTGGTTCCCACTGGTCCCCACCGTGAACTTGGTCAGTTACATTAGAACCCGTAGGGGCCTCTATGGTCGGGGTAGTCTGGGCGTTGGGGTTAGACATACTTTTACTTTCTAGTTTTACCGCGTTCACTGTTAGTAGAAGACTAGGTTGTTGACTGACAGCGTAAGCCTCTAAGTACTGAGGGAGCCGTCGTTCGCGCTGCGGGCGTTGGTTAGGAGGATCGTTTCGTGGAGTGTTCATCATAGGCCATTTCAATATTAATAACACTATATTAATATTACACTAATTACCCTCCGGCTCGAAGGACCAATTGTAACTGAGGGGTACAATTCCCTGACTGTATTACTAGATATGATACTTACTACCACTACCTTTGTACTTAATATTCGGCCACCCAGTACTCGGCATAAATATATTATGATGAACACTGTCACGTAGATGAAACGGATCCAACACAAATGTACGAATTAGAAATAGGTCTTTATTTCTACACAGCGATGGTGTGTAGAGCAAGCACTTAATCAAATCAATCACATTTATGAATGGGAATTAGTATGCACTTTTATGGCAAGAGTATTCGTCGGTATATCAATAGAGAATGTCCAATCTCTGAAGGCGCAGGTGGTACATATACGACCTGGAATAGTTAAGGAATAACAGCAATGATACTTTAATGATTACAGACTGGATACACTAGGGGGGGTTAATCCGGTCGCTTGTAAGCCGACAGGAGTAGGAAGGGGGGGGGGGTAGAGTCCGGCTGCCTCATCCGGCCAAGGGTATCCCAGGTGAACCCACTGTAGTGCCGTTCAATGCACCGGCGATCCTTGGACCGCAGATGAAAGCAGATGGACTCTTTGTGGGCCGGCGTCCTCCGGTCCACGGAGGAGAGACGTGAAGCGACCTCGTCTTGCAGAGCATCTCCTCACCTTGCGTCCTCTCCAGGGGGGGGGGGTTCCAACACACGGCAGTGTCGGGGGTCTTTATCCATGGAATAATCAACGTATACAAAGCATAATCCGTGCCTGGGAAGGCGGGCTGTCGTCGGTAGAATAATCCGGTATACAGGTCCACTCGCTCGTCGGCTCTGGGGCTCCTCGGGTGCAGTCTCACATGGGGTCGATCATCCTGGATAAGCAGCCAGTTTTCTGCCCGAAACGATGGGGTGCTGACTACGGTAGTATTCTCACCGTACGAAGCACTATATATTAACAGACTATTATTAGCTTAATAGACTACGTCCAACTCGACGATATAGTGCCAAATATGACTATTCAAATATTAATATACACGATGTCTCAATACCGATGGTAGGCCGAACTTGGCCTTACTCCCACACGTGGCGTCGCGGGGAGGCTTTACGTCTGTCACTCTATTGGAGGGTAAGAAACTGGACTGAAAAGGGAGTCCTACTTTAGTAGCGCAGTATATATACGCACTATGACCAAATAGTCCCATTAGTGGTGCGGTAGCCAGATTCCTACGCGGAACTAGGACTTGTTCGTACATGTTGAGCGGTACGTTTGAACTGGGTCTGGGGGGTATGGCAGCCTGGCACCAAGGTCTCGACCAATAGTAGAATGGAGACTATTATGGGATGTTCAGTAGGCTAGAATGGATATTCAATGCATATTGTACAAGGAATATACAAGGGATATCAGGGAATATTAGAGAATATACAAATACAATTAAATATATATATATAAATAAATATATATATTCGGTTTAATCTGGCCCTTCACAACAACCACCGTAGCCCAGATCCTGGCCGGAGGATCATGGAGGAGGTGAAAAAGAACAACCTTACAGCGGTTCTCTGTTTCATTGACTTATTGAATCTTTTGATTCAATACACAGAGGTATACTGGTGAAAATCCTTAAAGCCTACGGGGTCCCTCCTAACCTGCTCCGGGCTATAGAGGCCATGTACAGGGACACAAGAGCCAAGGTGGTAACCCCAGACGGTGAAAGTGAGGAGTTTGACATCCATGCAGGGGTGCTACAAGGGGGCACTCTTGCCCCCTTTTCTTCACTGTAGCCCTGGACTACGCGCTTAGGAAAGCCATTACTGGGCGGGAGCAAGAGCTGGGCTTCACAATCACACATATGCTTGCACCTCATGGTACCAAAGCATCTCAAAGGCACTAAAAACCAAATTACAAACATCTCAAAACAAACTAGTCAGACTACTGCTTGACCTGACTCCTAGAACCCACCTCACCCCTGCACACTTTGCCAACCTAGGATGGCTTAGAGTAGACGACAGAGTACAGCAACTTGCAATGGGCCTGGTCTACAAGATACACTACACGACCAAGGTACCCATGTACATGTCAAAATACTTCCCAAAGGTCAGTGAATACCACGATCACAACACCAGAGGGAGCTCCACAAATCATGTAAAACCCAGATTCGGCTCAAACAAGGGACTAAACACGTTTCGCAATTATGCCACAACAATGTGGAACGCCCTACCCAAAGCTGTAAAGGAATGTGAATCACTACCCACCTTCAAAAACACTCTCAAAGAACACCTACGGGAGACTGCAATTCAAAACTGGCCCCTACAAATGTCCTAACCCAGTTGTACAATAAAGACCAAGCATGGCTTTGTCAGTATTCCAATGTACAGCCCCACCCAACCCCACCCCACCTACCCAACCTCCTCCAATGTACAGTTTCTATGTCAGTATTCCAATGTACAGTGTCGTCCCCCCCCCTACTCAACCCCCCCCCCCCCCCCCCACCTCCAATGTACAGCCCCACCCCACCTACCCAACCTCCCCCAATGCACAGTTTCTATGTCAAATGTATATACACTCTTTTTCTGGATTTTTTTAGTATCACAAACAGTACTGTATTTGAAAATCTGGTATGTCATAAATGTATAGATGTAGCAGTACTGTCTATCTGTATGTCGTCATATGATGAATTGAAGCCATGTGGAGCAAGCTCTGGAGCTCTTGAACAGAGTGGAGGCAGAATGCGCCAGGGTTGGCCTCAGGCTGAATGCAAAGAAGACTGAGGTCATTACTTATAACATCCCCCTGGACCATCCACCTCTCAACACAGCAGGAGGCAATGCTCTGGCAGAGGTCAGCGACTTCAAATACCTGGGTTCCTGGGTCAATTCAACAGAGCGGGACCTTAAGGTGAGGAAGGCACTGGCATGGAGGGCCCTGACTGGCATGAATAGCGTGTGGAAATCCAGTCTCCCCCGACACATCAAAATTAGCTTCTATTCAGGCTAAACCATGTGCAGATACTTAGTATAAATACCAAGCATTTCAATACAGTATGAAAGCATTTCGTTTTTTTCATCCCAGGATCCCAAATGCTATCATCATCCACAGCACATAACGGCACACATCAAATTACTGAGCTAAAAACATGTTTTGTGTATAATTATGCCAGATTAGATTAGGTCTCCACAGAGGGTGTGGGTTGTCTCTCTGCTGGGTCAGGGCCTATAAAAGCCAGAGGTGTCCGACTGAAAGACACTTCACTCAGCTGCAGCTTCAGCATCAGACTCGTCCACAACCGGCCTGTGAGTAGAGAATCTGTCTAACGCTTCTTTTTCAGCTCTCTTCCTCTGCCTCTTTTTGCTCTGTGGTAAAATAGGATAGAGAGGTATCTCGGTTTATATTTAACTTGTTTTTTTGTGGGTTTTTTTACACTTACTCTCTGAAGCATACTTTTTATCCTGTGTATATGTGGTTCTCCTCTTTTGCGCAACAAAGATTTTTGCAAGAGAACGAGAATAAAATTGAGAGACCAATCACTTGGTCTAAAGCCTCTGTTTTTCTTTCTTTCAGAATCATGAGCAGGAACTACATGTCCAAGTTCGATGAGCTCCGCAAGGGAGATTATCTCATGTCCAACAACCACGAATGGAAGGCTAAGTTCGAGGTCAGTACTTGAGGAACAACAGTGTTCTTCCTCTGAAATGGTGCCAAAGAGATGACGTAACAGTGCTTTTGGAAAAATACTTTTGTGTGTCTGTCAACTGTCAAGGTATACTGTATATTTGGGTCTTGAGAATTTCTTTTTAAATTTTTTTCCCTCAAAATTCTATCTTAGAATTCTTCCTATAGCCATCGACATCATCATCATAATGTTAAAGGGATAGTTCAGATTATTTGGAACTGTAGCCATATTTGTTACTTACCCATGATGATCACATAAATCAGTCAGATCCTTTTAGTTCTCAATATTCTAATAACTGCGGTGCGACTGTACACCTGGAAAGGTTGGTGACATCTATCTTCCATCTATGTCTCTGTGCAACTCTCGCAGGAGGACGGTAACTTTGTGATCTACGGCTGGAAGCCCATGTGGACGTCTGACACCGCCGGCCAGCGTGACGCCTGGCGCCTGTGCATGCAGGACGACTGCAACTTTGTCATGTACAAGAGGGACAACAAGATGATGTGGCAGACCAAGACCCAGGCCTCCGGTGCTTTCAAGATGTGCCACATGTACATGCGCAACGACGGCACCATGGTGATCGAGAGGGACGGCGAGGAGGTCTGGACCTCTTCCCAGTCCAAGGGCTTCAAGGCTTAAAGTTGCTGGAGCACAGCTGGAGCAGAGGGAGAAGATCGTGCCACCGTGACCACCATCATGGCTGTACGAACCTCTCTTTGTATGCTCAATGTTCAATAAAGGGAAGGCTAAAAAAGATATCCGTTTCGTGCTGTTGTCATTTGACTGTGTTCAGCTCACCACCTATCCCTCCATCTGGAATGAGAGAACAGAGGCCTTTGCCCGGAATGTTTGTGTAGTTCTCTTTCTGCCAACATGGCTGCCTGTGACCGTTGGTAACCGTCTTAAAAAGAAAATGCCTAATTTCTGTGCAGCGGTAGAGTAGATCAAACATTGTAAAGGCACGATATTACTGTTTCACTGATATATTTCTCACATATCAACACATTGGCATTCAATAGAGGCCTCTGAGTTTTGAGCAGACAACAACAAAGAGATTATTGTGAACCAAGTAGGGCCCTGTCAGTCATTACATATATCAAAAAATTCCCCAGATGAAAATAATTCCTAATCTTTTCACTGGGGGATATATTTGGAACATATATTTTGAACCCAGCATGAGTTGAATATCTCTTTTGATGGGTGACAAGGCGTCGTTTCATGCTAGCACCAATCCCTCCCTTTTGTCAGGACAGCCATCTTTGAAGCAGCATTCTTGGTGTGCCAGACACATGGCCGGTCTAGACATCACCATTGGGTCTCATTCACCAACGGACTTAAGACGAAAGAGCAGACACATTTTTTTCCTAGCTCCATTTTCTGCCCGATTTTGGGATTCACAAACGGTCCCTTCTCCTGGATTCGGTCTTAAAGGTGACATGCATTATAAATGGCTTTATAAAGTAATAGGAGTT
The DNA here is from genome assembly GCF_963971535.1 of Notolepis coatsorum. NCBI lineage: Eukaryota > Metazoa > Chordata > Actinopteri > Aulopiformes > Paralepididae > Notolepis > Notolepis coatsorum. Next base: position 17,874,090 of record NC_140176.1, on the reverse strand, counting down.
AGTATCAATGTGTCTGTGTCTCTAAATACCATATTGGCGGATTGCTGTCATTCAGGTCAGACCATTTCCTGCTCCAGTTAATTAGGTCATTCTGATTTGACTCGCATTGTGATGTCACGTGGCGCTGGGGAAGCGGATAGTGATCCGATTGGCTCTGTGGTTGTAGCGCATAGTGTAAGCCGACACTTCCTCAAACGGGAGAGGGAGGGAGAGAGAGAAGGGGACCTGCTTATCTCACACACGCAGCTTTGTTTACACAGTGCTCCGTGTCTCTCTCTCTCTCTGTCTGCCACTCGCAGACTGTGTGGATGACTGTCACTCAAAGTGCTTATGGGCGGAGCCAATCCAATAACAGCCTGAAATCCAAAGTGAGAAAAATTTGGCTTTTGAGTACTTGATTAGAAATATAAAACAATTAATTTTTTTTAATAAAACCTTACAGAGGTGTTCCACAGACTCACAGGAATTGTGTAAAGTTGCCCAAATAGTGCTAGGAATAGCAATGCATGTCCCCTTTGACTAAGAGCAGGATTTAAGAGCACTGAAGAGCGCCGTGTTCTTAAGGGCTTTATTTGTGAGGAATCATGGTGAATGCGTTCATGTCAACTACAGACATCCTTGGAATTAAATAATCATAATAATAATAAATATGACAATATTTGTATGATAAAAAAATAAATGTTTACATTTACAGTCATGCCTCAAGAGGCATCTTGATGTCAGAAAATAAATAAAAACACTACACCAACACTGCAAATGACAGTGGATAAATAAATAAGAACTAAAGCTAATCGCGTGGATATAGCTATAGTGGAATAGACTATTATTCCATATTTATACCGCCTTGTTGCACGCTCCTGGCCACCTGTTCAGCGCACACACACACTGTATAGCCTACGTGTGTAATGAATGAACAGTAGGCTTATATTATTCTAATGACTTGTTTCATTAGGAGATAGTAGATACTGTATGCGCTGCCCTATACTAGTCTAGTACGTACAGTACGTACAGTACACATCTTAGCATGACATCTTAAGGCCGCCACAGAGTCGGGCGTACTGTGAGCCGACCGGACCTTGCGAGGCATGTCCACAATCGTGAGGTTTCAGGCAAGCTTTACACCGCTTACCAATTTCCTACATTTCTCATGCCAGTTTACTACATTTAATGCAGGTCGATGTCAAACAACATGCCAAGCAGCCTTTTGTGTGACACCGGTGTGCGACGCCTCTGTGGAGTCTGGTCCGCTCACGCCCGACTCTGTGGCGACCTTAAGAGATGTCACGCTAAGATGTGTACTGTACTGTACTGTAGTAGAACTACAGTATGACTACTATATGTTGTAGTGAGGTGTTTAGGAGAAGTGGGTAGGATTCAAGCGCAGGACAATGATGGGTGAGAGAGAGACGAGCACGAGTCGAAGTTGCAGATAACCAGGCTTTTACTGAGCATAGTCAACAAGGCACACATTACAGGGGTACAAAACAAAACCGAACTTAAAACACGGGAACAAAAACCTCAGCAGGGCAGGAAAACGTGGCTAGGAAGCAGGAACGGACTCACGGGGGAAATACAGAATAACAAGGCTTTCACGAAGGATAAGCAGAGTAGCACGACAGGATAACACCGGGGAGGCAGAACACAGCACGGAAGGGTACTGACAGGATAACCAAACAATGGCGCGACCCTGGTAATATATACAGGTACTGATTATGATGGAAAACAGCTGGGGCTGACAGACACAAGAATACTAATACAACACTGGGAATACAGGACTAGACGAGCATATGAATATGAATACACACACAGGGAACAACAGGCTAGACTAGGACATAAGGACTAATGGGAGATACACAGGGAGCATGATATAAATGATAGACAACAGACTTGACAGAATAGGTAAATAAAGACCCATACAAAGGGCGGCGGCCTGTAGCACCGTGAACAGACCGCCCGGGGGCGGCAGAGGATTGTTCAGAGAGTTCAGATTATGACACTATAGGGCAGCGCAGTATCTGCAATCTCCTAATAAAACAAGTCATTCGAATAATATAAGCCTACTGTTCATTCATTACGCACATAGACTATACACAGTGATGGGCAGTAGCTTGCTACAAGTAGCGACGCTACATAGCTTAACTACAATTCTCAGTAGCGTGCTGGTAGCTCGCTACTTTTTAACCAGGGTAGCGATCTCTGTAGCGGAGCTATTTATAGAACGAAGTAGTAACGTAGCGACGAGAAACGTCACACGCTACTTTCGGGAGAGACAGTCTAGACTAGAAGATCTGCGAGGAGAAAAAAAAACTCCCCGTAAAAAACCCACTATGATTGGTTGGTTTGTTTAGATATGAGTGACGACTCATGATTGGGTATGGTAGACCAAAACATTACGGGTAGGCCAATCAGAGGCAGGATAGGGCGGGACTCCAGCCGCAAAGCAGGAAGTGAAAATCAAAACACAGACGTATTGAATGAATGCAATTTAACGGATTACATGAAATGAACCAGTCTGCGCGAAATGGCAGAGGGGTTCGATGGCATTGATGAAGATGATGATGTCAATAACAACAATGACTCTCCATGGCCCTATCTGGGACACATGTATGAGTTTGACTGAAAAAACGGCTAAAACATATGCTGCTCTCTCAACACGTCCAGCACTAACTTGAGGACAGTCAGGTGAGCTGATGAAAATCAACTGTTCCCAAACAGCACACAAGTCAGTACACTTTGTCAACAGCTTTAACTAAGATAGCTGCTATCATGATGTTTCACTGTAGGCAAAAAATGAACAATATTATTGGGGTGGAGAAAAGAAAAAAAGAGGGAAAAGCAGTGGTTCTCAACCTGTGGGACAGGACCCCCAGGGGGGGTCCCCACATGATTTTGGGGCCATGGAATGTTTTGTGAGTTACATATTTAAATACATTTGGTCATTTAGCTGACACTTTCATTCAAAGCAACTTACAAATTGTGTACAACAAGTCAGTAGGAGTGGTACATATCTAGCAGCCAAGGATAAGTAGTATTGTTTGTCAGTGTCAAGCTTGAGTGTTATACTCTGAGTACATACTGTAGTAGTATAGACATATTAGCATAGTTGGTAGTAGTATATACATTGGTAGCATAATACTAGTAAAATGAAGTAAAACAATTCAGATATTGAAGAAGTGTGTAATACAAGTTCATGTTAAAAGGATGACACAAAAAGCCAGACCGAGGGCTTGTTTCAGTTTTATAATAAACAATCAAACTGAGAATTTTTTTTCCTGCCTATTTGTTTGGTGGAAACTTGGTCATGAAGTAAAAAAAAAAAAAAAAAAAAGTAGTGCCGATGTAGCTAGCTATTTTTGTCATGTTCTTGTAGTGTAGCTTGCTACATTTCTCTGGGGATAGCTTCCATTGTAGTTGAGCTATATTTAATCGAGAGTAACTTGTAGTGTAGCTTGCTACATTTTCCAAGTAGCTTGCCCATCACTGACTATACAGTACGCTCGTGCACGTGTGCGCGCGCTGCGGCAGGTGGCCAGGAGCGCGCAACAAGACCGTATAAATATGGAATATTAATACAGTCAATTCCACTATAGGTATAGTGTGCTGTATGATGAGTTGACAATACCGTGCGGCAAAGGGAACCGCTCCCGCCTACCTCCGGTCAATGGTCTCCAACTGTAAGAATCTGGTTGTTGGTGTGTGGACCCAGGCGCAATACAGGAATGAGAGAGAGGCAGGACACAAGCGGGTGTAGTTGAGAAGAGGCTTTACTGCACTTCTTTGGAGTACAACTACAAAAACAAAACAATAAAGACGAGTACCACAGCCTAAGCTGGCAGATAATGATTATATAACAAAGGGTACGAATTAGAGACAACACGGAAGGGTGCTGAATCACAACCACAATGGTATAATAATGTTCTGACAACAACGGAAGACACAAGATACGTTTACAAACCGACAGGGAATATATAGCACAGAATATATAGGAGGACTAATCACACTGATTACTAAACAGGAACAGCTGGGGAAGAGAGGAACATGAATATGGATACACACAGGAACATGAATACACAGAGGGGACAAGACTAGACACTAACAATAACAGGGATAATAGGAACACATAATACAATGAATACAAGGACACTAGACTAATAGGCAGACATCTGAACATACTGGGGAGCACACAGGACCGATAACAAATACAAGGGGAACACATTAATACACACATTCAATAATCTCCAGAGTAGGCACTCCTGCAGTACCGCAAACAGAGCGCCAGAGGGTGGAGTATTGTCTGTGTCCAGATAGTTCAGATTATGACACCAACTACACACCCTCAAGACCCCTACGTGCAGGGGTAAGGCTAAGAGAATTATCAAGGACTCCAGCCACCCAAACAACTGCCTCTTTGAACTGCTGCGGTCAGGCAAGCGATACCGGAGTCTCATGGCAAGCACAGAAAGACTCAGAAGAAGCTTCTATCCCCAGGCCATCAGGTTGCTCAACGAACAATAACACTATGCAACAACCATCAAATGCACTCACAACACACACATCCACACGCACACACTCACTTTAAACAAACAACGCACTGCAGCACCCACTCTCCACACTTTAGAACACCTAAACACACTTTATATTTATTGGTAAAGGATTTGCACTACAACCCATACCTCAGTACACCTTACTGTAAATTGTACCTAAATTGTACCTCATCCCATCTTTGCTTTGCACTACATAGTATTGTATATTAGTATTGCATAGTATATTGTATATTGTATGGTAACTCAGTTACTTCTATTCTGCATCGAACATTGTACATATGTATACTGAACACTGTGTCTACGTACGTGACTTCTATTTTTACTTCTATTTTTACATGCTATACTATTTTATTTCATACTTATCTCTTGTCTAGCACAGTCTCTGGGGCGTAACAGAAAGAAGCATTTTGTATAAAAGTATTCTGTACTTCTGTATGACAACTATTAAAGAAACTTGAACTTGAACTTGAACTACGCTCTCCATCTTCTGGCCGTCTCAGACCCACTCCTATCCGAGCTCCGGGAGGGTCATCAAGGAGAACCTGCCTTTTCTCAGTCCTTGCCCCACAATGGTGGAATGAACTACCCACCCCAGTTAGGACAGCCGAAAACCATCCAATCTTTCGCCGTCGACTAAAGATGCACTTCTTCAACCATTATCTGAATTTCTTTTTTAATTTAAAAAAATTTAAAATGTCTAACCCTAACTAACCTTACTGTCATGCACGTGTCCTAATAAACTAACCTACACTCAACACTTTGATGAACATTGTTACTCAGCTGATAGAGTTGTGCCCTTCCTGATCACTTGTCATACAGAACTTGTAAGTCGCTTTGGATAAAAGCGTCAGCTAAATGACTAAATACATGTATTCAAATGTAAATACATTTGAATCTAATCTAATTTTGATCCGCCACAAAGCGCTTCCTCGCTACCTGTTGAATACGGGGCAATGCTGACCCTTGTTTTGTGCACGGGCCTCACATTATAATGAGCTGGAGGGGTGTGTCTGTATGCAAATTAAGTAAACAGGAACGCGCTCCCCAGTTTGTGAATGAGTGACGTACAATCATTCAGGGGTTCCTAGCTGTGATAATTTGGCAAGTTAAGACAACAGGCTTGTTTGAGATGAGGTAGGCCTGCGCAGTTTTGACCACGGCCTTGTCAAGCGCGTTGCATGGCGGTTAGAATGTTGTCCGACTTTCTCTGGAAATCTGACTGCGCGAGCCGCGTTAATCTCACGGGAGCAAGCCACTCGCAGTTTTCAGTTGCTCTCCACCGACTGCTCAACCTCATGCATGATGGGAAACGACATGCTCTGGTTTGCACAAAGCGCCCATTGGCTCAGAAAAGTTGTCACCACCCACAAGGAAGTTATGAGACGTCTATTTTATCCATCATTATTCCAAGATAAACTTCATGAACTGTCAGACAGACACCAAATTATTTTTGTCACAGTACTGACATTCACAATTGAACGCTTTACACATTCCTCATAAATGCCGTCTTAATAAACATCTCTGCAATGGAGTTCATATCAATAACAGTATCAACCCCCCTGAACAAAATATAATGAGAAAGTTATTTGAAGAAGCGCTTGGTACACAAACTCCTGTATCTAATAATAATAATAAATTAAGACTTGATTCACATCAATTTGTAGTGAGTGTTATAGTATTTCTACCTGTTCTCATATACCCCCACATACATTCCAAAGGATAATTAGTTGGCCAAACATTATCACTGCTCTCAGAATTATAATTAGCCGAAACTAGAATATATAGGCCTATATCTCTTTGCACACATCTTACATGATAAAGTGTCTGCTGAATAATTCCGTGTGTGTGTGTGTGTGTGTGTGTGTGTGTGTGTGTGTGTGTGTGTGTGTGTGTGTGTGTGTGTGTGTGTGTGTGTGTGTGTGTGTGTGTGTGTGTGTGTGTGTGTGTGTGTGTGTGTGTGTGTGTGTGTGTGTGTGTGTGTGTGTGTGTGTGTGTGTGTGTGTGTGTGTGTGTGTGTGTGTGTGTGTGTGTGTGTGTGAGTGAGCAGGCTAGTCAACTCAAGAAGTGTTCGACCTTTTGACTCCTCCCCCAGCTGTAATCGGCTACTTCCGAGGTGAGCCGAAAGTCATCTCAAACAACCCTAATTCCACGCGTTGGTGAATCCGGGGGTAATTGTCATCGGCTTTCTCTTACGACCTTCCAAGGAGGTTGTTGTAAGACAAATCTTAAGACAATGTTGGTGAATGAGGTTCATTGTCCCTGCAAGGGTAAATCTCATTAGCAAGGAGATGGAAGACACCAAGCCTGACATATCATATCTCTCCAACATCATCCCGGTACCGAAGTCTGGAGACCTGGCTAAGCCGGATAACTATCGCGGCATCAGCCTGACCTGTGTCATTGCAAAGATGTTCAACCGCATGATACTTACCGGATTCGGGATGCCATTGACCCCCACCTGAGGGACAATCAAAATGGCTTCAGAAAGGGAAGGACCACCGTAACCCAGATCCTGGCCGGAGGATCATCGAGGAGGTGAAAAAGAACAACCTTACAGCGGTTTTCTGTTTCATTGACTTATTGAATCTTTTGATTCAATACACAGAGGTATACTGGTGAAAATCCTTAAAGCCTACGAGGTCCCTCCTAACCTGCTCCGGGCTATAGAGGCCATGTACAGGGACACAAGAGCCAAGGTGGTAACCCCAGACGGTGAAAGTGAGGAGTTTGACATCCATGCAGGGGTGCTACAAGGGGAGACTCTTGCCCCCTTTCTCTTCACTGTAGCCCTGGACTATGCGCTTAGGAAAGCCATTACTGGGTGGGAGCAAGAGCTGGGCTTCACAATAACAGCCCGGAAGTCCAGAAGAAACCCTGCTGTAGTCCTGGCAGACCTGGATTATGCAGATGACATCTGCCTGATGTCTGACCGTGTGGAGCAAGCTCTGGAGCTCTTGAACAGAGTGGAGGCAGAATGCACCAGGGTTGGCCTCAGGCTGAATGCAAAGAAGACTGAGGTCATTACTTATAACATCCCCCTGGACCATCCACCTCTCAACACAGCAGGAGGCAATACTCTGGCAGAGGTCAGCAACTTCAAATACCTGGGTTCCTGGGTCAACTCAACAGAGCAGGACCTTAAGGTGAGGAAGGCACTGGCATGGAGGGCCCTGACTGGCATGAATAGCGTGTGGAAATCCAGTCTCCCCGACACATCAAAATTTGCTTCTATTCAGGCTAAACCATGTGCAGATACTTAGTATAAATACCAAGCATTTCAATACAGTATGAATGAGTTTAGTTTTTTTCATCCCAGGATCCCAAATGCTATCCTCATCATCCACAGTACATAACGGCACACATCAAATTACTGAGCTAAAACATGTTTTGTGTATAATTATGCCAGATTAGATTAGGTCTCCACAGAGGGTGTGGGTTGTCTCTCTGCTGGGTCAGGGCCTATAAAAGCCAGAGGTGTCCGACTGGAAGACACTTCACTCAGCTGCAGCTTCAGCATCAGACTCGTCCACAACCGGCCTGTGAGTAGAGAATCTGTCTAACGCTTCTTTTGCAGCTCTCTTCCTCTGCCTCTTTTTGCTCTGTGGTAAAATAGGATAGAGAGGCATCTCAGGTTTATATTTAACTTGTTTTAGAGCATCGGTTTTTTGTGTTTTTTTTACACTTACTCTCTGAAGCATATGTTTATCTTGTGTATATGTGGTTCTCCTCTTTTGCACAACAAAGATTTTAGCAAGAGAACGAGAATAGAATTGAGAGACCAAGCACTTGGTCTAAAGCCTCTGTATTTCTTTCTTTCAGAATCATGAGCAGGAACTACATGTCCAAGTTCGATGAGCTCCGCAAGGGAGATTATCTCATGTCCAACAACCACGAATGGAAGGCTCAGTTCCAGGTCAGTACTTGAGGAACGACAGTGTTCTTCCTCTGAAATGGCGCCAAAGAGATGGTGTAACAGTGCTTTTGGAAAAATACTTTTGTGTGTCAAGGTATACTGTATATATTTGGGTCTTGAGAATTTCTTTTACTATTTTATTTCCTTGAAATTCTATCTTAGAATTCTTCCTGTTGCCATCGACCTCATCATCAGAATGTTAAAGGGATAGTTCAGATTATTTGGAACCCTAGCCATATGTGTTACTTACCCACGATGATCACATAAATCAGTCAGATCCTTAAATTTAGTTCTCAATATTCTAATAACTGCGGTGCGACTGTACACCTGGAAGTGTTGGTGACATCTATCTTCCATCTATGTCTCTGTGCAACTCTCGCAGGAGGACGGTAACTTCGTGATCTACGGCTGGAAGCCCATGTGGACGTCTGACACCGCCGGCCAGCGTGACGCCTGGCGCCTGTGCATGCAGGACGACTGCAACTTCGTCATGTACAAGAGGGACAACAAGATGATGTGGCAGACCAAGACCCAGGCCTCCGGTACCTTCAAGATGTGCCACATGTACATGCGCAACGATGGCACCATGGTGATCGAGAGGGATGGCGAGGAGGTCTGGACCTCTTCCCAGTCCAAGGGCTTCAAGGCTTAAAGTTGCTGGAGCACAGCTGGAGCAGAGGGAGAAGATCGCGCCACCGTGACCACCATCATGGTTGTACGAACCTCTCTTTGTATGCTCAATGTTCAATAAAGGGAAGGCTAAAAAAATATCTGTTTCGTGCTGTTGTCATTTGACTGTCTTCATCTCACCGCATATCCCTCCATCTGGAATGAGAGAACAGAGGCCTTGCCCAGAATTTGTGTAGTTCTCTTTTTGCCAACATGGCTGCCTGTCGAGTAGGGCCCTGTCAGTCATTTGAATAAAAACACTTTATAATAACACTCAGTTATAAGACATTTATAAGGTATTTGTAGATAATGAACTAATCATGAACAAACCATTCATATACATTCGTAAATGATTATTAAATCATTTGTATAACATTTACAGATTAGTTCAACATTATTTATAATTCATTATCAACATTGTTTGTACTTGATTTGTTCATCATTAAATAATGTTATTTAATGTGTAACACATTTGTAGATGCTTTGAAAAATGGATATGAAAAAACTACTATACCTCCATTTATTTGTTCATGTTCAACAAATCATTTGTAAAACAATCTTAAAAGATATATAAATCATTTCGCTGCTGTCGGGACAAAACCTCATAACTCCATTTTTTGAATTTTTTTTTTATTATATAAATCAACTCCGTAGATCATCCTCCATATGTGTGTGTGGGTTTTACAAAGTTTAAACAATGGGAAAGCATTAAACCGATCATCTGTCTAAACCTCCTAACTCTATTCACCCTCAAATCTGTGTTCGTTTTTTTCATCTGCTGAAAAGTTGGGTTTTTGGAGTTATGAGGTTTTGTCCCAACAGCAGCGATTTGCAGATGTTATTGTGTGCCCTAATCTAAAGTGAAGATTATTCATCATTAACAAATGTCTAATACAGTTTGTGTGAGGGCTGGGTAAGGACTGCATGCTGCCCAACGAGGGGGCGTGCCGAACATTCTACTTCACGCACCTGAGAGGAGTTTGCAATCAGCTCGTTGGGAGAGTACAAGTATTGCAGACTCCCTTCCACTTATTGCTAGGTTGTTCTGTATCCTACCATCAACCGCCGCGCTCCTGGTGAGACATCGTCTTCGCTCACTATAATCCCATGGGAGGATTTCCTATGTTCTCACTGGGAGACGTCGTGCCACCATCTACTGCCCTACTCTCGCTCCGTGGGCCTCGTTCCTGGTGTGAGACATCGTCATCGCTCTCAATGTTTCCACGGGAGGAAGCCTATGTTTCTCACTCCGTTTTCATGGACCCCGTTTGCTGTGTTGCCCGTCGGCAAGTGTTCTGGTGAGTCTGAATAGGACCAGACTCAGAACTTTCTTTTCATTCATGGACTCTATTTTGAGTTCTCCCTTAAAGGGACAGTGCGGTTTTTTTGTTGTGAATAAATTATGCCCTTGTTTTGGCTAACTCTGATTACCTGTCTGTGTCGTGCAATTGGGGTCGCATTACAATCCCTAACAGTTTGTTTATTTGTGGACTTTTGTGAATATACACGAAGCAATTACCAGACTTGTCTTTTCATGTTTAACAAATTATTTGTTAGACATTCATAAAACATCTATAAATCATTTGCAGATGCTATTGCGTGACCTAATCTAAAGTGAAGACTATTCATCATTAACTAATGTCTAATAGTTTGTTAATTATTTGTTGACTTTTTCATCACTTGTTACAAATGTTGTAGACAGCTTTCGGATCCACCCTTCTTTGTGACATCAAACAATGACAGAATTAGGACTATAGATAAATGCAATTGTATTAACATCTAAAATACATGTGCACTGCACACACAGGAACGTGCACAGGACGTTAGAGGGGCAGGTGCTCAAAGGCTGCCATTTTTGGGGGCCCTCTTTGGGTGGGCGGCTCCCTTTTTATGCTTTTTGGGGGGTTTTGGTGATCAAATATTGAATATTGAACTATAATAATCAGTGCAGGGGCTCACTTATCCTTGAAAGACACTTTTATCGCAACAGTAAAAAATAAAGTATTAAAAAAAATTGCATAAAAAGGGCACTTTTTTATGAGGCACAAAAGCGCAGGTGCTCGAGCACCCTTTGGGCTCTATGCACGTGCCTGTGCACACATAACATACTGTATAATGTAAAGTGGGGGACACTAGGACCCAAGGAGTTCCCTGGCCATGTATTGCCAGAGTATGTAGAGGGAGTCCCACGCAAGTTGAAAGTTCATGTTTGTTCTCGTCCGTTTGAATGGAAGCTACATACACGTTATACTGTACATTAGCAGAGCCAAGGAATTCCTGCTGCCCCACGCTTTTAAGGTATGAGCAGGCTAAACACCTTTTTCGGCGGTAAGTCTTCCATCATTTCTGACCTACAACTTATAGTCCTATATTTTGTGTAGACATAGTTGATGTGGTCGGCGCTAACGTTACATTTGAATGATGTGTTTGTTCCTGAATGAATGAATGAATGAATGAATGAATGAATGAATGAATGAATGAATGAATGAATGAATGAATGAATGAATGAATGAATGAATGAATGAATGGATGAATAAAAACTTTATTTAACAGATTGCAGAATGGGTACAATACAGTACGGCTCAATACACACAATTGTTAAGGGGATGCATACCAGAGAAAGTTGTTTGTCTTGTTTACATCAGGGTCCCCCATTTTCATTTCATATTGACATTTATGACATACTCAACATACATGACATTTATGGCATAGGGACATATAGGTATTTAGTACTGATACATTTGTGACATATACGGTATTCAAATATACAGTACTGTTACTCATAGATCCTGACAGAGTATATACATATGATGGGGAGGGGACTGTACATTAGGAGGGGGTGGGTGGGTGGGAGAGAAATATACATATATGGCGGGGAGAGAATATATACATGCGGTGGGGAGGAGACTGTCTATTAGGAGGGGGTGGGGGGTTTGGACATTTACGGTGGCCAGTTTCAAATTGCAGCTTCCCGTAGGTGCTTTTTAAGAGCGGTTTTGAATGTGGGTAGGGATTCACATTCCTTTACAGCTTTGGGTAGGGCGTTCCACATTGATGTGGCATAATTGCGAAACGTGTTTAGTCGCTTGTTTGAGCCGAATCTGGGTTTAACATGATTTGTTGAGCTTCCTCTGGTGTTGTGGTCGTAGTATTCACTGACCTTTGGGAAGTATTTTGACATGTACATGGGCATCCTAATGTGTGCTCAGTATATTGCAGCATGTGATGATGACATAATAATTATTTGTATTTTCAGGCTGTATCTGCGCCCATACAGCCTGAAAATACAAATAATTATTACCCTCATGTAGCATACACGTCGGCCCACATACCGCAATATACTGAGCACACATTAGGAACAAACACATCATTCAAATGTAACGTTAGTGCCCACCACATCAAGTATGTCTACACAAAATATAGGACTATAAGTTGTAGGTCGGAAATTATGGAATAGATTTACCAACGAAAAAGGTGTTTAGAAGCGTGGGGCAGCACGAATTCCTTGGCTCTGTTAATGTACTGTATAATGTGCTTGTAGCTTCCATTCAAACGGATGAGAACAAACGTGAACATTCAAGTCTCACTCGCGTGAGACTCCCTCTTCATACTCTGGCAATACCTGGCCAGGGAACTCCTGGGTTCTAGTGTCCCCCATGTTACATTATATGTTATGTGTGCACATGTATTTTATATGTTAATAAAATTGCATTTATCTATAGTCCTAATTGTGTCACTGTTTGATGTCACAAAGAAGGGTGGATCCGAAAGCTGTCTACAACATTTGTTACAGGTGATGAAAAGGTCAACAAATAATTAACAAACTGTATTAGACATTTGTTAATTATGAATAGTCTTCACTTTAGATTAGGGCAAGCAATAGCATCTGCAAATGATTTATAGATGTTTTATGAATGTCTAACAAATCATTTGTTAAACATGAAAAGACAAGTCTGGTAATTGCTTCGTGTGTATTCATAAAAGTCCACAAATAAACTGTATTAGACATTTGTTAATGATGAATAGTCTTTACTTTAGATTAGGGCACACAATAACATCTGCAAATGATTTATAGATCTTTTAAGAATGTTTTACAAATGATTTGTTGAACATGAACAAATAAATGGAGGTATAGTCGTTTTTCATATCCATTTTTTAAAGCATCTATAAATGTGTTACTACACATTAAATAACATTATTTAATGAGGAACAAATCAAGTAAAAACAATGTTGATAATGAGTTATAAATAATGTATAACTAATTTGTAAATGTTATACAATTATTGTTATAAATTATTTAATAATACTTTACGAATGTATATAAATGGTTTGTTCATGATCATTATCTACAAATAACTTATAAATGTCTTATAACTGAGTGTTATTATAAAGTGTTACCAAAAATGTTTCAATAAAACATCTAAAAATTCCCCAGATGAAAATTATTCCTAATCTTTTAACTGAGGGATATATTTGGAACATATATTTTGAACCCAGCATGAGTTGAATATCTCTTTTGATCGGTGACAAGGCGTCGTTTTATGCTAGCACCAATCCCTCCCTTTTGTCAGGACAGCCATCTTTGAAGCAGCATTCTTAGTGTGCCAGACGCGTGTATACCAAACCAAGCCGCATTTCTCGGAGACGCTCTCTGATTGGCACTGACTGACGCTCTCTGATTGGCCACTGACGCGTTTGCCCAATCCGTGACGAGCTGTGTCTTTGCCCATTTCCACGCCAAACAGCCTGCAAACTACCTGGCGTTCTATCGCCATGCTCTAAGACAAACTCTAACCTTAACCAACTTCGAAAGAGTGCCTAAGCTTAACCGTCGAAAGAACTTGCCGTCACGCTCTAAGACAAACTCTAACCTTAACCAACTTCGAAGACTGCCTAAGCTTAACCAGTGTAGAAACAGGCGTTGGCCAATCAGAGAGCGTCTCAGAGAAATGCGGCTTGGTTTGGTATTCACGCATGCCAGACACATGGCCGGTCATTCACCAACGGGCTTAAGACAAAGGATCAGACAAACATTTTGTCCTAGCTCCACTTAAGACATTTTCGGGCCGATTTTGGGATTCACGAACGATAGGTTATGAATATAACCGTAGTTCTATGAGTACTAGTGACGCTCAGCGTCATTCTGCACATATCTCACTTCGTGCATATGCACTGAATAAAAACTCACAATGTAACTTTACATACCAACATTCGTCTGGCCACACCCCTATCCGCTACCTTCATAAGCAGGTGTGTGGCCCCACACTCGCCTCCTTCCCAATCTTTCACCACAAGGCAAGATCAAAGGCTGCAGTGGCGTCTAGACGCTGAGCGTCACTAGTACTCATAGAACTACGGTTATATTCATAACCTATCGTTCTATATCGTACTAGCTTCTGCTCAGCGTCATTCTGCACAACGGGAGCTGAGCGGGAGCTTGAAGCTCGGCAAATGTACCCCACTGAGGCCCCCCACAACCATCAGAACCGGGGAGGACCGAGCCCCCCGACCCTCCCTAATGGAGGATACCCTCCCTATTGGAGGACGGGAGGGAGACGGATCCGACCGTGCGAAGAGGAACTCGAGCAACTCAACGCACAGGGTGAGCAGACCGTGGCTTGACCCCACGACTACGCACACGCACAACCCGCATGCCACCAGGGAACGAACAGAAGGAACAAACTTCGTTACCGCCCCCAAAATCACGGGGTCAAGAGCAAACTCAACCCCATGGCAAGGCCGTAGCAGCGGAGCGCGAAGGAAGACCCAGACCCAGAAGGGACTGGAGCCCCCCGGAAAAAGGGGGCCCGGAGAGGTCAACGACGCCACAGCATCAAGACCTCACCAGGCGGTCACTAGTGACACCGCCCCCCACATCGCCAGCGTATTCGGACAGGGCCCATCCAAGAGCGGGCCCTTCCCCCCACTAGCACGCCGCCTGGCACACTGACCCTGGCATACTCAGGCAGTCAGCATGGCTGTAACTCGAAGCACTCAAGAGGCTACACTACAGCGGGAGCAGGCAGCGCACCGGGGAGACGACCTCCAGAAGTGGTCGATCCCTCAATCCAGGCAGCAGGCACTTGACCCGAGCCTGGAGCACTGCGGACGAGACAGGCGCCAAAGGGGTCAACTGAAAACAGCACCCCGGCGGAAGGGGCGTATGCTGGCATTGTTGCGCACCATGACAAAGCCTCCACCAAAAAACCACGACTCTCCAGAGGGGCCGAGGCAGAGAAGGCTGACACGATTGGCAGACGTCATGAACGTGCAGGGGAACACTCAACCGGGTAACCCGGGAGTTGACTCCGCTCCAACACACCAGGGAATCAACCACCCTCTTGGTACCACACGTGGTGGTTGTTCCTATAACCACTCAAGAAAAAACTCCAAAACATCATATGTAGTGAATAAACACACAGTTTGTAACAAAATACAGTCCCTCCTAGGAGGGACCTTTTATTTAGACAAAAAATCATATGTTGGGCCGGGAAGGGAACAGGGGGAACCAATAGAGGGAAAAGTCACTAGCGACGCCTGCCACGAGCCACTCGGGGTTTGCCACCCCGGGGAGCCCCGGAGGGACGGTAAAGGACTGGAGGCTGGTCTCGACGATCCCTACCGTCACCTCCGAGTGTGGATGGGCCGGCTGCAGTGGCCGAGGCGCCCTCTCTCCTCCTGGCCTTCTTCGCTGAAGGGCCAGCAGTGGCGGTGGTAGCAGCGGCGGCTTCGGCGGCGGATCCTCGACGACGAGCCTTCCGTCTGATTCCACCGGTGACATCGGGCGGGGGGAAATGAGGCTGGAGCACGGACCGCTCCTCCTGCATTTCCCTGCAGGTTGAGGTCATCAGCTGCAACGCCGACCCGAAGAGCCCAACATCGGAGAGGGGTGCCGTCAGAAGTGGTGTCCTCTTCCTCTCCGGCACACGCGCCTGCTCCAGCCAAAGGTGGTGCTGGGCTAGAGTGGCCAGGGCGCGTACTTTCCCAGCGGCGACGGCCTGCAGCTGGATCAGATGCAGGATGGCTCCTGCCGCCTGGGCGAGCTGATCACGTTGCACTTCGGTCAGCTCCGTACCGCCCGTCATTATCCCGGACATGAATCTCGCCAGCTGCGCGATGTTAGACGTGGCAGCCAGGGATTGAGTCGCGGAGATGAATGCCTGGTCACTCCAGTAAGCCAACCGCCGCGCCGATTTCCCGTGGGGAACCGGCTTCCGTAAAGGCTCCCACACCACCTCAGGACAAAGGAGAGCTGCCATCGGCCTATCAAGCCGAGGCACCCCCTCCTTCATACCTTCTACCAAACCCACCACCCTCGTGACTCGCACGTAGGCGGGAGTGAGGCCCGTGATGTGGGAGACCACCTGTCCCTGACGGACGTAGGCCTCCATCAAGGGGAAAAATGGGCAGACAACGCCCGTCTCTCTCGACTGCCGCCGCCGCCATGAGCTCGGGGAACAAAGCACGCAGTTCCCCCTGCATACTTTCCCCCACCGAGCTCGCATCCCTCACATGCGGCAGACTACTGGACATCGCAGAGCCACATTCCGATGTGGCTGATAGCAGGGCATCCCGCCGCTGAGTCGGAGGTTCTAACCCAACATCAGCGTACGAGGGACCCCAAGGAGACCTATCACCCCCCGCCAGTGTAACCTGGACGGGAGCCGGGAGGCAGACATGTCTCCACCGGGGCGTCGAACAAGAACCCATCTGCCTCTACCATGTAGTCCTCAGTTTCCATCGGCCACGGAGAAGCAGACGCATCCTCATCCGGCTCCAGTAACTCCCCAAAACTAGGCCGTTCGCGTCTACAAGCCACCATCTTACGATGGGAGCGAGCAGACGCAAAAAGCTTGCGTCTCAAATCCTCCGCCACCAGAGGAGCCGGCCGCCCAACAGCGGACGACTCTCCGGCGGCAAAGGAACCAGAGCAGGAACCAGGCCATCTCACAGGAGACGGCGCTGGTGCACCAGCTCCTTGGAGAGGCAAACTATCCACCGGACACCTACCAGGCGCGGATGCCGTCCACGACAGTGGCGTCAACCCCGCTCCAAGACGCACAGCAGAGGAGGAAATGAAGAACCGCTGGTGAAGGGTAACGTTGCTAGCGCGACCCTCTGAGGTAAACATTATGACTTAGCTTTTTTCTTTGTAAAAGTATGAGAGAAAGAAAAAAGCAAGAAACAATGTAAACACGTAACTCAACTTTCTTCAGCTTAATACCCTTGTCAAGTGATTGGTATACAGGCACTCTCTTGTGGTGAAAGTGAAGAAGGAAGGAGGCAAGTGTGGGGCCACACACCTGCTCATGAAGGTAGCGGGTAGGGGTGTGGCCAGACGAATGTTGGTATGTAAAGGTACATTGTGAGTTTTTATTCAGTGCATATGCACGAAGTGAGATATGTGCAGAATGACGCTGAGCGGAAGCTAGTACGATATAGAACGGTCCCTTCTCCTGGATTCGGTCTTAACTAAGAGCAGGATTTAGGAGCACTGAAGAGCAGTCATAAGTCGGACTGGTGTGCACCGTGTTCTTAAGGGCTTTAAACTTGAATGCGTTCATGTTAACTCTACAGACATCCTTGGAATTAAATAATCATAATAATAAATATGACAATATTTGTATGATACTTTTAGTTTTACATTTACAGTCATGCCTCAAGAGGCATCTTGATGTCCGAAAATAAATAGAAACACTACACCAACACTGCAAATGACAGTGGATAAATAAACAAGAACTAAAGCTAATCGTGTGGATATATCTAAAGTGGAATAGACTGTATTAATATTCCATATTTATACCGTCTTGTTGCACGCTCCTGGCCACCTGTTCAGCGCACACACACACGCACACTGTATAGCATATTGCCCTATAGTAGTACGTACAGTACAGTATGTACAGTACACATCTTAGCATAACATCTTAAGGCCGCCACAGAGTCGGGAGTACTGTGAACGGACCGTACTCTGTGTGGCATGTCTGCAATCGTTTGAGGTTTCAGTCAAGTGTGACACCGGTGCGCGACGCCTCTGTGGAGTCGGGTCCGCTCACGCCTGACTCTGTGGCGACCTTAAGAGATGTCACGCTAAGATGTGTACTGTACTGTATTGTACTGTAGTAGAACTACAGTATGACTACTATAGGGCAGCACAGTATCTGCGAACTCCTAATAAAACAAGTCATTAGAATAATATAAGCCTACTGTTCATTCATTACGTAGTTGTAGACTATACAGTACACGTGCGCGTGTGCGGTGCGGCAGGTGGCCAGGAGTGCGCAACAAGACGGTATAAATATGGAATATTAATACAGTCTATTCCACTATAGGTATAGTGTGCTGTATGATGACAATACATTTGAATCTAATCAAATTTGTATCCGTCGGAAAGCACTTCCTCGCTACATGTTGAATACAGGGCAATGCCGACCCTTGTTTTGCACACGGGCCTCGCATTATAATTTCCATAAAAACTGTTGCAATCTTTGGACCTTCATAGTAGCATCACACTTATTGAACTTCAGCTGGTCATCAATCTCTATCTCTAAGTATTTGTAAGTATTTCATTTGGGAGACTGTGTGTGTAGACTATAAGTCTTATGTAGCGCTACCAGCTCTTACTGGGGGTCTTTTGAGTTACCCACACAGGGGCCAACCCTGGAACGATGGGGTTTGCTTGGTCTGATGACCTTAGAGCCCCTGAGCCAGTGCTGTGTATGCCTTGTACAGTATATCCCTGAAACTGTGTTATAACACAAATTCTATTCAGGCTACACCATGTGCAGATACTTAGTATAAATACCAAGCATTTCAATATACAGTATGAAAGCGTTTCGTTTTTTCATCCCAGGATCCCAAATGCTATCATCATCAACCACGGCACATAACGGCACACATCAAATTACTGAGCTAAAAACATGTTTTGTGTATAATTATGCCAGATTAGATTAGGTCTCCACAGAGGGTGTGGGTTGTCTCTCTGCTGGGTCAGGGCCTATAAAAGCCAGAGGTGTCTGACTGGAAGGCACTTCACTCAGCTGCAGCTTCAGCATCAGACTCGTCCACAACCGGCCTGTGAGTAGAGAATCTGTCTAACGCTTCTTTTGCAGCTCTCTTCCTCTGCCTCTTTTTGCTCTGTGGTAAAATAGGATAGAGATGGCATCTCGGTTTATATTTAACTTGTTTTAGAGCATGTTTTTTGTGTTTTTTTACACTTACTCTCTGAAGCATACTTTTTATTCTGTGTATATGTGGTTCTCCTCTTTTGAGCAACAACGTTTTTAGCAAGAGAACGAGAATAGAATTGAGAGACCAAGCACTTGGTCTAAAGCCTCTGTTTTTCTTTCTTTCAGAATTATGAGCAGGAACTACATGTCCAAGTTCGATGAGCTCCGCAAGGGAGATTATCTCATGTCCAACAACCACGAATGGAAGGCTCAGTTCCAGGTCAGTAGGCTACTTGAGGAACGACAGTGTTCTTCCTCTGAAATGGCGCAAAAGAGATGGCATAAATAGTGATGGAAAAATACTTTTGTGTGTCAAGGTATACTATATATTTGGGTCTTGAGAATTTCAATTTTATTTTATTTCCTCAGAATTCAATCTTGGAATTATTTCCGTAGCCATTGATATCATCATCAGAATGTTAAAGGGATTATTTGTTCCTTTTAGTTCTCAAAATTCGAATAACTGTGGTGCGACTGTACACCTGGAAGGGTTGGTGACATTTATCTTCCATCTATGTCTCTGTGCAACTCTCGCAGGAGGACGGTAACTTCGTGATCTACGGCTGGAAGCCCATGTGGACGTCTGACACCGCCGGCCAGCGCGACGCCTGGCGCCTGTGCATGCAGGACGACTGCAACTTCGTCATGTACAAGAAGGACAACAAGATGATGTGGCAGACCAAGACCCAGGCCTCCGGTACTTTCAAGATGTGCCACATGTACATGCGCAACGACGGCACCATGGTGATCGAGAGGGACGGCGAGGAGGTCTGGACCTCTTCCCAGTCCAAGGGCTTCAAGGCTTAAAGTCGCTGGAGCACAGCTGGAGCAGAGGGAGAAGATCGCGCCACCGTGACCACCATCATGGCTGTACGAATCTCTCTTTGTATGCTCAATGTTCAATAAAGGGAAAGCTAAAAAGATATCTGTTTCGTGCTGTTGTCATTTGACTGTCTTCATCTCACCACCTATCCCTCCATCTGGAATGAGAGAACAGAGGCCTTGCCCGGAATGTTTGTGTAGTTCTCTTTTTGCCAACATGGCTGCCTGTCGAATAGGGCCCTGTCATTTGAATACTTTTTTTCTTTTTAATAAAACATCTAAATATTCCCCAGATGAAAATAATTCCTAATCTTTTCACTGAGGGATATATTTGGAACATATATTTTGAACCCAGCATGAGTTGAATATCTCTTTTGATGGGTGACAAGGCGTTGTTTCATGCTAGCACCAATCCCTCCCTTTTGTCAGGACAGCCATCTTTGAAGCAGCATTCTTAATGTGCCAGACACATGGCCGGTCTAGACATCGGCATTGTCCCTGCTGTTCCTTGTGCCAAGAGTAGATCTCATTAGCAATGAGAGGGGATTCGGCAAAGCGGGCCTCTTCAACGAGGACTGCTAAAAATAGCTCGGGATGGTGATCAGATCACCCAATAGATTCTGTGATAGTAGAACTGTTGATTCATGTGTCCCTCCCTGGGATTGTTTCCAGAGAGATGCTGATATTAGATATTGATATTATTATTGACAGTAGGTCACAGAACCAGACGATTAAATGTGATGTCATCTTTCTAACCTAATGCGTTATAAATCTCAGTGTAAACAGTATCTCTACTGTCATATTTGCCTACCTAAGCTCTTGCTCCTCAAATATGTCACACTATGACCACTAGGTGGCATACAAAGTTATCCTGAACAGGAGACCTTTCTTTCTCATGGAAATATCTTCCTGATACTGAGAAACACAGCTGATGTATCGTATTGCTGCAAGCTTTGGCTCAGAAGGCTGCATGCTGTATTTCTGCAGACTGTACGACCTAAAGGCTGCATACAATTTGGGAAAACAAACGCTATTATTTGAGGCCAAAATGTTCAGTAATTTATTTTGGCTGTCTTTCTAATGAATATAATGTTTGATTGATTGATTGATTGAAAACTTTATTAACAGATTGCAGAATGGGTACAGTACAGTACAGCTCAATACATTAAGGGGATGCAGACCAGAGAAAGACTTTCGTCTTGTTTACATCAGGGTCCCCCATTTTCAATTCATCATAACATATATCACACGACATACAGATAGACAGTACTGCTACATCTATACATTTATGACATACCAGATTTGCAAATACAGTACTGTTTGTGATACAAAAAGAGTCCAGAAAAGAGTATATACATTTGACGTAGAAACTGTACATTGGAGGAGGTTGGGTAGGTGGGGTGGGGTTGGGGGGGGTTGTCATGTTGTTCATGGCAGAGATGGAGTTTCATAATAATGTCATTTGTTATAGTTTAAATTAGGTTTTAATTCTAGTTCATTCTTACCGGTGGCCTGAACGCAGCGCAGCCTGGTGACAAGGAACTCCACGTGGCCGTAGGGGCCAGTAGAATGGTTTGGTACCCTGGCCTACCAGCACCGAGCCAGAGTAATGGAGGCGCCAAAATGGCGGCACACACAACAATAGTAAATTGGCAAAATGGCCAGAAAGAAATGTCCACAAACGTCCAAAAGGCCACACAGGTAAAGGTTTGGGATGTAAAACACCACCCACAGAGTGGATACTACGTTTATACTTACAGTATGCTCTTAAGTATGAGCCACTCTGGTTACAGACAGTCACGTGGGATAAACATGCACTCAATCAAATGCCTGTGATTACACAATGGCGTGCAACACAAAGCTCTGTCTAGTGACTGGTATTAAGAGGGAGGCACGGTACTGCTGCTACAACCGCAAAAGGTGTCCCCGCCACTCTGGCTTGCTGTTTCGTAGTTTAACATCCAACCACACACAGTGAGTTCACAAAAGGCACTTAACTGGGGGGGGGGGAGATGCGTTGAGGAGCCCCCAGATAAGGTGACCTCTGTGGCCACAGTGAAGGAGAAGATTGGTGGATGGAGGATGAAGTTGGATGATGCACCTGAAGCCAATGTTGTAGGAAGGTGTATGTGCAATACGCTTTCGGAGGCTTCCGCCCCAGAGTAGTCCGCCATGTTGACTGTGGGCTCCCATTATAAAGCCCAGGTGTGTCTCTATTACCTCATCACGTACCTGTGGGAAAATGGGTAGAGAGCTGGGGGAGGTGCCTGGGGGGGTTGGTTGTCAGCTAATCCCCAGGTCCTCTCCCAACACAGTGTTTAATTATGACAGCTGTGGGAGACATCATGCAACACATACTTCAAGCAGTTCATAATTGTGTCTCAGTTACACAGTAATCCAACAGTCATATTAATCCTCCATAGGCACCGGGAATTTTTTTTTATTCCAAAACCGCAAGTTAAAGGTGCTATAGGTGCGGCAGGGTAGCCCAGTGGACTAAGCACTCGCCTACCACCGCAGAGACTCTGGGATCGAATCCAGGTGTCAGCGGTACCTCCAGCTTGGTCAGTCGTCCCTACTAACACAATTGGCAGTGTTAGCGGGTGGGAAGCCGGTGGTGGGGTATGTGTCCTGGTTCTGGCCAATCAGAGCAACGCGGAAGGAAACGTTAGTTGCCGAAAGGATACACGCGCCCCGCGGTCAGGCGCCTGTTCAGCAGGGAGGGGATCTGGGGGAAATAGCGTGAACCTCCGCACACGTTACGTTCCCCCAGTGAAACTCCTCGCTGTGAGGTGAAAAGAAGCGGCTGGCGACTCCACATGTATCGGAGGAGGCATGTGATAGTCTACACCCTCCCCAGGCCGACAGTGGGGCAATGCGCGCAATGACCAAGAAGGGAATTGGCATAACGACTCAATTGGGATGGGAGAAAAATACAGAACCCCCCCCCAAAAGGTGCTATAGATAATATTCAGCCACTAGATGTCGCACTGGAGCACCAGCATGTCATTGATCCAATCAGGTGCATTCCATGTGGGGAAATGAGAAGTAGGGAGGGAATACATGCCTGCAACATGTAAACAACAACATTCATCTTGGACCCCCAACATTTTCTTTATCAAATTGGGGCTATAGTTTTATTCCGCACCTTTCTAAAAGCTCTGTGGATGTATTATTTTAAAAAGAAAAAAGATTACTCTACATACAAATTGTATCTATAGTCTTTAAAATTACAGTTTTACATTATTAAGCAGGGAAGGGGCAATATGGGGAGCACTGCCCTGTCAACCTGTGATATTTACCTGCCCAGCAGAAATCACTTTTCAAGCCCATGCAAGCTCAACAATGGTTTTCAACAGACTCCAAACATCAGCCAACAAGCCAAAGACATCAGCTCGAAAAGTGATGCAGAGCTTGCTCTATTTCAGCTGGGCAGGCAAACTCACCCTTGTCAATTCCTCCAAAGTTGCCTATACTGCCACTTTAACTTGCAACTCCCCCAAAAAAGGGCTGTTTCATTATTTAACAACACAGAGCCTTCCAGTGTCCAGTTTACAGAATTACTGCCAATCTTGGCACTTTAACTGCAATCAGTTTCCCATGACTCTCTCTCTCTCTCTCTCTCTCTCTCTCTCTCTCTCTCTCTCTCTCTCTCTCTCTCTCTCTCTCTCTCTCTCTCTCTCTCTCTCTCTCTCTCTCTCTCTCTCTCTCTCTCTCTGCTTCTAACAGCCTGGCTGGTGAGAATCAAAATCACAGGTTCAAAATCACACATGACTTGTATTTGATCAAAATAGATAAGGGATCTGTCCACCACGACACACTTACATTTACTTGATAGGGCACTACTGACACACACACACACACACACACGCACGCACGCACGCACGCACGCGCACACACACACACACACACACGCACACACACACACACAGACACACACACACACACACACACACACACACACACACACACACACACACACACACACACACACACACACACACACACACACGCACAGAGCCGACCCATCCTACAAGCAAATTGAGCCACATTGGCTTCTAGAGGAAGGTGGCTGGTGAGAAACCTAAAGGTCTCTTCTCTATAACCAGAGAGAAACCTAAAGGTATACTATACAGTATTCTAACTAGAACCTATGTCTCTGGATGGAGTATTCTGACTAGTAACCTATACAGTCTCTGGAGGGGGTATTCTGACTAGTAACCTAGTTAAAATCTGGCTCAAAGAACACCAGAGCTGCACCCACAGCTAAATTCCGGTTAACCTGCGCCCCCAAAATGGGCCATTTTAGTTTTAGTTTTTGAGGACTGCATACTTCTTTTGCAAACCAAAACAACATACTTTATACTTATAGCACATGCATGAGCCTGGTCACTTTTGAAAGAGGACATTCTGAGGTTTGTGATTCCAGAAGGAAAATTCACTTTTAGTGCTAATGAAATAGAGTAACATATGTCTGAACTTGAGTCGTAGAAAAACTTGTTACTCAAGTTTTTCTGTAGTAGTTAGTAGTCCAGAAGTAGTATTTCCCCAGAAGGTGGTATGGCTTACAAATCCATACGGACCCATAGCCGGAAGCCTTATGTAGTACATGTCCAAATTTCATAAAGATCCATTCAGAAATTGGTGATTAGGAGTGATTTTTGTCAACTGTGTACAAAAGAAAAACTCAGTTTTGTCATAGACTTCAATTCATTCGGCTGTTTTTCTCTTCCTGTTTTCGCTCGTTAGTTTGTTTTTGTTTTTTAGATTCATACATCCTCACGTGGGGTATCATTGGAAAGCCACACTCATTGGCTACAACCCTCCACAATTTTCGAGATCGCCAAATGATTGACGGAACTAGAGCCCCAAGAGTCGGGAGTGGTATTTTGCGCAATGCCGTGTACTTTGCACAAGCCTCAAATACCGGCATGTAACTCGAGAACCTCTGAACGGATTTGGTCGGATTTTGTCGCTATCGACAGGCAACAAATAAGCCTTCAATTCTGTATTACAAAATATGCACACCCGAGCCACTAGAGGTCGCCGGTTGGCAAATCGTCCTCAAAAGGGCCCACATGTGGCCCTTGCAGCTTAAGAGTTTGTGTGTATGCAATTCAGCTTTATTCTTTTTTATATGTGTATTTTTGTTAAAATGTGTATATTGTGATGATGAATTGTATTTTATGTAGGCCTATTTGATGTATGCTATGTGTGATAACCTTTTTGATCACTTTAGGTTGATGCCCTTTTTAACATCTTGGCCAGGGACTATAGATGAAATCTAGCCTTCTGGCTAATTCTGGCGTATTTACATTTTTAATGTTGATTAATATGCACTGTCCCTTTTGCAAATAAACTTAAACTTAAACCTAAAGGTCTCTGGAGGGGGTATTCTTACTAGTAACCTAACGGTATCTGGGGGGAGTATTCTAACTATAAAGGTATAAAGGTATCTGGGGGGAGTATTCTAACTATAAAGGTATAAAGGTCTCTGGAGGAGTATTCTAACTAGTAAGGTATAAAGGTCTCTGGAGGGAGTATTCTAACTAGTAAGGTATAAAGGTACCTGGAGGGAGTATTCTAACTAGTAAGGTATAAAGGTCTCTGGAGGAGTATTCTAACTAGTAAGGTATAAAGGTCTCTGGAGGGTGTATTCTAACTAGTAAGGTATAAAGGTCTCTGGAGGGTGTATTCTAACTAGTAAGGTATAAAGGTCTCTGGAGGAGTATTCTAACTATAAGGTATAAAGGTCTCTGGAGGGAGTATTCTAACTAGTAAGGTATAAAGGTCTCTGGAGGGAGTATTCTAACTAGTAAGGTATAAAGGTCTCTGGAGGGAGTATTCTAACTAGTAAGGTATAAAGGTCTCTGGAGGGAGTATTCTAACTAGTAAGGTATAAAGGTCTCTGGAGGGAGTATTCTAACTAGTAAGGTATAAAGGTCTCTGGAGGGAGTATTCTAACTAGTAAGGTATAAAGGTCTCTGGAGGGTGTATTCTAACTAGTAAGGTATAAAGGTCTCTGGAGGGAGTATATTAACTATAAGGTATAAAGGTCTCTGGAGGGTGTATTCTAACTAGTAAGGTATAAAGGTCTCTGGAGGGAGTATTCTAACTAGTAAGGTATAAAGGTCTCTGGAGGGAGTATTCTAACTATAAGGTATAAAGGTCTCTGGAGGGTGTATTCTAACTATAAGGTATAAAGGTCTCTGGAGGGAGTATTCTAACTAGTAAGGTATAAAGGTATCTGGAGGGTGTATTCTAACTAGTAAGGTATAAAGGTCTCTGGAGGGTGCAAGTTAGCAACTCAGGGATGGCTGGCATCACATTTCAGCCCGATCGCGCTATATATGTAATATGCTTAATATGTAAATAAAGTACTTATCGACCACAGGAAAAAGGTACATATTGACACACTTTTCTGATAGCCTCGCCCCAAACCCTAACCTTAACCATAAATGTTAAAACGAATCATCATCATCATCATCATCATCATCATCATCATCATCATCATCATCATCATCATCATCATCATCATCATATAGTATTGCTGTGTTTGTGGGTGGGTGGCTTAGTCTAATGTAATAGTGAGAGAACTCACCCATGTTAGTTCAACTCCTGTCACACTGTTTGTTTTGGACTTTTGACGATACAAAATGTAAATATATTACTAATACAATTAGTACTAAATATATTACTTTATGGCTATAACATAACATATACAGTATGTACCTTTTTCCAGTGATTGATTAGTACTTTCCGTTTTCTGATGAGACAGATGAGAGGTGTGGTGTACATTTACTGTGCCCATGCATCATCATATCTGCCAGCTCCGGGGGTGGGGCACTGCCACACAGTGCCACTGGGCTCTATGACTGTGTACAATGTAGGGGACTCTGTGAATGTGTAGCTAGGAGGAGGGACACAACAAGACACATTTCAATTACCTTGAAAATGTACAGTAAAAGTACATCTTCAATCTTCAAAAAGGCAAGGGACACCTACACACACTCAGAACCGGGATGCATACACAGATAGATTACAGGAATACAGCATCAAAAACAGACCCTGTTTCTGCGCAGCTGCTACAATGGTTACGGTATTCCCCCCTCTCTGCTGCGCACTCTATCTGGCAGGAGGAGGGAGCCCACTGTTTCTGAGGCAGAGCGAACAACACAGACAGTGACGCGCATAGGAGGAGATGATCAAAATTAAGCCTACTCCATTCACGAGAAACATATATCGAGAATGGAACGTGCACGACGGACTCACAGGACAGCATTTTGATCGCCAGAACAAGCCCTGCTTCACCTGTGTTGATTTTCTGTGAATGGGCACCGCGCACCACCACGGTAACGAAACATTTCGCAATCTAGTTTGCGTGCAGCCTAGGGTAGGGGGGGGCGCGTATAGAGGCTCTTATTATCGGGTTCTTCTTCCCACGTCCTTACAATGTAGACACCGCTGCGATCAGTAACATTTATCCATTGCATGTATATTCCCTGTAGCTTATGCATTGACTGTAAAGGTCGATCGCTGCGGTGTTATATCCAGTTTCTCCTCGTCAAGATGTTTTGAGCGCCAAGAGCTACAGTCTGGGCTTCAACACACAGTGCGCAGACAACCAGACAGACAGACAGACAACCAGACAGACAACCAGACAGACAGACAGACAGACAGACAGACAGGAGGGGGATCTGGAGAAACAATACGGAATACAATGACTATGTCCGTCCCGGAGAGGAACTCAGGATCGGAGGGGAAGGAGGATGAGAGCGAGGATGAGAGCGAGATCTTGGAGGAAAGCCCATGCGGTCGCTGGCAAAAGAGAAAGGAGCAGGTTGGTTCATGTGCGTGTGCGTGCGTGTGTGTGTGTGCGTGTCTCTCTCTGTGTGTGTGTGTGTGTGTGTCTGTGTGTGTGTGTGTGTGTGGCTCAATGAACAGCAATACGCCTTGTGTAACTGCTATTGGTCCATAGAGATGCTGATAATAATGATACTATGGATGGATGGAGTTATTATTAAGTGCCCTGTCTGGTGAGATTCTGCTCATAAACACTCTGTTGTTGTTGTTGTTGTTGTTGTTGTTGTTGTGGGAGTCTGTGACCAGACCAGGGAATAATAACATTGCATATGGACCAAGCTACCACAGCAAAACAATGTTGTATTTCCTGGACTGCCCCAATCACTGCCATCATCCCATGATGTGAGCAAAAATGAGTCATTGAGATCCAGACTATGCCTGATTAAGCCTCATTAATAAGACGTGGTTTATTCCATGATTTACAGAAAAGTCAGCAGCATGTCAACAGCCTAATGATGATCGGCATGTTCATTGATTCAGTGGACCTAATTAGGCCATTGTTTATTTTCATTTGAAACATATTTACACAATAACTAAAGTTCGCTACTACCACAGATTATCTCCAAAAGGAGTTCTAATATCTCACAGCAAATGGTTGTGAACCTGGCCAGCGGGCGCCGCCTCCTCCACACGTAACAACGCAAGATAAGGCTTCAGTCTTTAAGTTGAAGGTTATCTCTCTTAAACACATGCAGCTCCTTCTGCATGGTCCTTATGAATGACCTTACTCCCCCCTCTGCCATCTGTGGTACTACAGAGCATTTCTCATGTGTGACACGTTTACCACACACACATTATACACACACACACTGTCCCTCTGTGTTTTTCCACTTATTGATTTGGCTAACCATCAATGTGTGTGTTGTGGTGTTATGTGTCGCCAATCACCCCCCCCCCCCCCCCCCTCCTGTGAGACCAGCAATCTGTCCTCATTTCCACTTTGACCCAGAACAAGTCAACAATCGACATTTAAAATGTTCCAGCTCGCTCACCTTGACATGAATCCATGAACTGTCAACCTCTCTCTGTCCCTGGAATAGCATGCTTGCAGACAAAACTAAGCATTACAAAGTCATCTTTGTCTCCTCACTTTGTACGTTTGTATGGGGGTGGAAAGCTTTTCAGAATCATAAGAACTATAACACTTAAAGGGATAGTTCCGATTTTTGGAACCCTGGCCTCATTTCTTACTCGCCAATGATGATGTTGATCAGTCGAGTCCTTTCTCAGCACGAGCCACGCTGTTCCTCATACTAGCTCCGGATAGTTAGCCACAAAGTCAATGGGGTCAAGCTCCTGTGACTGTACGAGCTGACTGAAGAGTACATTTCAGTGAGCCTCTGAGTCAGCTCGTGCAGACAGGAGCTGCAGCACTGCATCCCATCGACTTTGTGTTGGTTTTGCGGAGCTAGTATGAGGAACAGCGTGGATGGGGAACGTGCTGAGAGAAAGGATTGTGTCCATCATCAACATCCCCATGGGTAAATAAGAAATAGGGCTGGGGTTCCAAAAGGGTTCCAAAAATCTGAACTATCCCTTTAAACAAGTGACATCACTATGGAAACCAATGACAGCCTGCAGTCTTGGCGGCGGCCTGCTCATGCACCCACACAAAGACGTGTGCCAAACCCCCCCCCCCCCCCCTCATAGCAAACTCACTCACACACAGGTGTTGTATTTTCTGTTGAACTGGCCTTTTCAGCAGACTTGGGTGTGAGTCTTTAAAATGCAGGTTTAAAGTGCACATGAATACTGGGCAAAGAAGTTAGTAGGTAAAAGGTCAGGATAGAGACACTATCATGTTTCTTATTCCCGCAGATAAACATTGGCTATAAAGAGTCACATGGTCGCCACATCACATGGGATTGTTGACGATAGTTGTTTACATAGCAGGAACACATAGGAGAGGGAGAGGGGGGGGGGATTGGTTTATTTTTTATATTACATAATGTTGTGTTCTCGAGAATTGGGTCCATATTATCCTGCCTGCCGTAACACGCGGCATTGATTTCTCTCGGGGCATTAGAGTGTTGTTGCCTGGTCCGATATGGGGAATCAAGGCTATTTCAGCTCAGACACGGCCGTTAAAGACATTCTCAGCATCCTGCCTGTATTATTTATCTCTCTTGGCCCATTAGGCTGTACTGCACCGCAGCAGTACAAGATGTTTTCTCAAACACAGCCCCGATGTCGCTAGATGACTAGAATATACAGTATTTTGTTTGTGGAAATGGAGATCAGGCCTGCTTGTTGAATTGAATTGTTTCAAGTTTCTTTAATAGTTGTCATACAGAAGTACAGAATACTTTCATACAAAATGCTTCTTACTGTTACGCTCCGCTCCAGAGACTGAATGGATTGATTAGGCCAATTCCCTTCCCAGCCTCAAGAAAATGAAATATGGACAATGATAGAGTCCTGTTCATCATATACTGGTTTTGATTTAACAATCTGGCTGCTACATTAAATTCCGTTATCTCTCAACTTGTGTAGTCTACTGTATAACCAAATCCCACAAGGAAATCAGCCCTTGTGGAAATCAGACACAGTGTCTAATCATAGGGCTGATAGACAGCTGATTCAAAGCACGTAGCCTCTGATTGCATTGTCTGCAGTGTGCCATCCTTGGATGAGGACGGTGAGAAGTCATCTTTGAGTACTGAGAAAGAAAGTAAAGGGTAGGTGATATGACCAAAATTTCATATAATGATTTTCTAATTCTGGACGGTAACAACAATATATATCACAGTATAATTGTTTTCCAAATTCCTTGTAATATTACCATCTAAAAAGTAATGTTGTAGGAATACAAGAGCTCTATGGGAAGTTACAGCACCTGTGTCTTGCAATGGGCCTCGACAACAACAATGCATAATATTCTTAATTGTGCAATGAGTAGGCTACACTTTTTCACAACACAGTGGCGTGCGCTTGATGTTAACTCTCTGAGACTCACATAGACCCATTTTGTCTTGTTTAGAGCGAGATAGCAGGTCAACAGCAGATGCCACATAGAAGTGGTAAACACCATATGAAAGCTGGGAACATGAAGACTCATTTTGAAATGCAGTCCAGCACTGTGTGTCTAGTTCTTCTAGTCATAAGTCTGTAATAAACATTGTGTTTGGTTAGGCACCCATTAAAAGGTTTTGAGTGTATAAGGGCTCAGGACATTATGATGGTGGTAGTGTATGATGCAAAAAAGGGAGGTAGGGACCGCACTCTGAATATCGTTGGTTTTTATTTTCAAAGGACACAAAACGTTTTCGGCCATCCGGCCTTCATCAGTGTGTTGATGAAGGCCGGATGGCCGAAAACGTTTTGTGTCCTTTGAAAATAAAAACCAACGATATTCAGAGTGCGGTCCCTACCTCCCTTTTTTGCATAATTAATATTGGACTACGCACCTGTCTGAGCGCAGTGGTTACCCTTTTCTACCACGGTAGTGTATGATGACCATTCCCATGCTCAATTATGTCTCATAAGTTATTGCAACAATATCTGGGTTGATACCATTTGTTACACAGCTTTGGTGCAAATGGAAAATCTTTTGACTACGCAAATTATTTTATAAACATGGTCAGAAATCCATCCAAAATACCACAATAAGACACCAAAACCTTGAGGAACACCATAGACAAATTCATTCTGTGAGATTCCATTTGGAGATTTCTGTGAATCGGTGCACTTCTGATTCGATGGCAAGCACTTCTGTTCTGGAAATAGCTCAGAATCCCCCCCTTATTGTCAGTAGACCTAGAAAAGCCATGCATTCTCTGAACGCCCTAGGTCTGTAGTTTGTGGTTGTTAAGTTTCATGGGGCTGTTATTATCCTAGAGCTCACACAATAGGTCATTTTATACAGTGAGGTCAAGTTTCAAAACATGGTCTCATTCCAATGAAATGGCTACTATGGGGACTGACATTGTCATCACAGATTATTGAGATTAATAAAACCTGGCTCATTGGATCCACACGAGTCTCGGCCTTCCAGTCATACCCAATGTATTCAATTCCAAGACTGTTTAGGGACCGCTGTATACAGAAATATTCAAGAAAAACTTTAGAATAGGCAAAAATAACACTTTGGTACTGCATGCAAAGGGATGCATGGGATTAGCATACTGTGGGCATGTCTGTGAAGGGAGGCCTCGTGGTACCCAACAAACCCATTCATTGTACCTATGAATACGCTCCACAGCCTCTGAAAGACCGATCTTGCGGGTCTTAGAGCGTTAAAGATGCACTTCATCCAAAATTCAAATACTCATATTTTTACCCTTACCCGCAGTGCTACGTGTCCATCCAGAATAGTTTCTGTGTAATTTGCAGACCTTTGTAGATATCTGCCATATGATGATATGTCTGCCACACATTTGAAAAACTCAAAAGCATCGTCTCTTTCCAGAAATCATGACACGGGCGGGTTACTCAAAATATTCCACAGAACTTGTTGTGAACAGTTTAATTTAGGAACTATTTTCAACCGAAATACACCCGCCATATATTACCAACAGTTCTCTGTGTACCCATCCCGATAGAAACAATGTGGGGGAAATGTATACTTCAGCACACATTCCTACCAGTGTGTATATAATTTCTACCAGTATGTCGCTCACCCCTTAGAGAGAGAGAGAGAGAGAGAGAGAGAGAGAGAGAAACCAACTGGGGGAGGAAGTCCACCTTGACCTGGGCCCCACAAGGGATGATCACTGGACTTCAGGGGCTCAATAATGCAGCAGGCAGGCCCCTCCATGAGACGAGAGGAGCCCTCTGGCCCCCTGGAGCTCACAGTCAGCCCCTCTGTGTGCATGCCTGCTAAAATACCAGAGCTGTATGTGGCTTTCTGTTTGGGCTGGGCGATTAATCAAGTTTCAATTAGGATTTTGTGTTATTTGTTCATGAGTCTCTTGACTGCCTGGGTGGAGAAACTGTCCCGATGGTCTATGCCTTCAGGCGGCAGTAGTACCGTTTTCTGGACGGCAACGGCTGAAATTGTTTGTGGTTGTTGGGGTGGCAGGGGTCCTTGTCGATAATCCTGCAGGCTTTGCTGACACATCGTCTGTTGTATAATATATCCTGGGTGGAGGGGAGCTCACAAGGCCGGTTGCCGACCGACCCTGCCGATTTAGGTGCGACCCAATTTATTTTACGAGTTAAAAAAAAGAGAGATTTTTTTTTTTTTTTTTTTTTTACACTAAAGTTTCATAGAAATCTTAGGCAAACCTTTAGTATTATGGATATTAAACATGCTGGCAGAGTACATGCATCCATGTTGTTGTGAACATTTTAATTAAATAAAGAAATTCCCTATCCATAGTCTTGTTCACTGGGATCCCAAAGTGCTACACTACATGGTTAAAACAGTTAAAAAAATTGAAATAAAATAGTTATTAGTAAAACAAATAAAATAAAATACAGAATAAAAATAAGATAAAAATAGAACATAGTTAATTAAAAACATAGTATAAACAGACAATTTAAAAACAAAAGCGCAATAAAATTTAAATAAAAAGCTAACAGTCAAAGGCCTTTTTGAACAGGTAGGTTTTCAGGCCTGCCTTCTCTCTCTCTCTCTCTCTATCTATCTACCTCTCTCTCTCTCTCTCTATCTCGCTCTCTCTCTCTCTCTCTCTCTCTCTCTCTCTCTCTCCTCTCTCTCTCTCTCTCTCTCTCTCTCTCTCTCTCTCTCTCTCTGTTCAATGATTTAAAGTGGCCAAACGTTACAATATAAATACTAATTGGATTTTTGGCTGGTAAAAAATCTGCCCGGCTGGTAGTTTTTAAAATCTACCAGCCAAATGGCTGGTAAGTCAAAAAGTTAAGTTTGTTCCCTGTAGGCTACACTTTTGAATACATCCCATGACTCCCTCTGTGTATTAGTTGATGTCTTGTAAATGGTAAATGGCTGCATTTTATATAGTGCTTTTATCCAAAGCGCTTTACAATTTGTTCCTCACATTTTTACCCATGCCAACCTGCACATCGGGAGCAATTAGGGGTTTTAAGTGTCTTGCTCAAGGACACTTTGACACGCTGCCCGGGAGGAGCGGGAATCGAACCCGGGAACCTCCTGATTCCCAGACGACTGCACTACCTCCTGAGCCACTGTCGCCCCCCCCCCCCCCCCCCCCCCACACAGTGTAACGCTGCCTGTAACACAGCCGCGTCTGATTCGTCAGACCAGCAGAGGACTTCCTTCTAGTGTTGTCACAATACTGGAATTTCGAACTTCGATACGATACCTTGAAAAGTATCGATATTCGATACCATTTTCGATACCACAGGGGAAAGGTACAAAAAAATTCAAAAAAAATCCCCGTACATTTTGCTTGTGTTGCTGGTTGATTCTCCTCAGCTTCTCTCTGGTACTATAAGAGAAGATAAATATAACACTTTTAAAACCCTTTGTTTATCTTTAGATCACACATTTAAAAATAACTGTTCATCTCACTTCAATCATTTTTATTGCAGAACATATTTTCTCAAGCAGACGGATGTAAACACTGTAATCTGTGTTGCATGTACCTGACAAACTGAACTGTTTGTACAGTCATATTCCAAATTAACTGAATGCACATGTGTGTGTGTGTGGACTACTGTACTATTACAGGTATTGAAATGAACAATGTAAAAGCGGGTATTAGCAGGTTGGCGGGTTACTTTGGTCGGCCCATCAGCCACACAGCTACTCTGATGATGGGTTCATGATCAGTCAATCCCACTATGTCTGATTGGGCCATCATCAGTCACATCTAGCTGAGAGGACACAGTGCTCCCAAAAGTTCTCACAGGCACCATTTGGGGCTTTGAGGCACCCATAGGTTCTGGAGGGAAGGAACCCAGTGGATTTTAGAGGAACTCCTGTCCTGAGGAACTTCCCATTTTTACTGTATGTATAGTGTCTAGTGTACAGCAGGCCACACCCACTCAGCCTACTGAGAGTTGGTGCCCAGAGAAGGTGCATTAAAACACTTACAACACATTTCCGTGGCATGCTTTAGTCGGTAATAAATATGTACCCCCCCAATGAATGAAGGATATTATGACATGTATGATTTTTGTTGTCTCTTGTGGCCTTTTCAGGATGTGTATCACGAGTGCTTTCTTGCAGTTTGTGGTTTTCATTATTTGGGATTGATGACTTTAGCATACACAAGTTTGTTTCCAATAGAAAACGCTAGCGTTTACGTTAGGTAGTCCACAATTCAAAATCGAAACTCTGACTGCCCAACCAGAAGTCTGCAAATCATGTTTATGATTTCTCAAAACGCAACTGAGTAACACTAGCTGTTTACTGGAAACAAGAGGCACGCTGGCGGGTGAGACTCGGTCAAGAGGGCGGCCTAGGGCATAAAAAAAAATATTGTTTGGTTCCTGTTGGTTGTCAGTTAAGGCCATGAGTAGGTAGGGAATTTATTTTATTTAATTTTTTATTTGATCTCTTCCCACGGCGACTATGGATAGGGAATTTCTTTATTTAATTAAAATGTTCACGACAACATGGATGCATTTTTTATTTTAATTTTTTTATATATATATTTTTTGAACTCATAAAATAAATTGGGTCGCACCTAAATCGGCAGGGTCGGTCGGCAACCGGAACCAAACCATTATTTTTGTTAGGCCACGCTTGCTATTCACATCTAGGCTGGCCACGGTAGTCATGATACCGGTGTTACTCTGTGTTCAGAACTTCAGGCATCCACCAAGTACATTACTTACTTGTTTGTGCTCAATTAGAACCTGACCTCAACTCTGTCTGTCCAATAAACGGATACTAATCATTGAAAATATTTTTAAAACAGACGTAGACGGACAGACACAGCGGATCAGTGTAGCCGCATGCACGTTAAAGATTCTACAGATATTGAGTGTACATTTGTAAAATGTCTGGTGTCACCGGTAATATCGGTGTTGTGATGAGTTTATTAGTCATGGGAAATTTCACATCACCACGGCAACCCTATTCACGTCACAAAATTGAGGATAGGCTCCACCCACCGCAGACATTGTACTGTATCTTTTAAACTTTCCTCAAGCTGGGCCTACTAAAGTAGAAAATTGTTGAGGAAATGGCACCTGTTGTTCATTACTGGGAATCTACTCGGACACTATCGTGTCGGATCAACATGCGTGACACAGCATTTATTTTGCGATCTCCACCAGCTGTGACTACAGCAAAGATGAGTCTCGGAGTCAATGGAAACGGTCATTTCTGGCCTTAACCCTTTCACTGCCACACTACCAAAGGGTTAACCCTTTCACAACAACACTACAGAAGGTTAACCTTTTCACTACCACACTACAGACGGTTAACCGGTTAATTGGAATGCTTGGCACAATACATGAATAACTATATATGTAGGCCTATATTCAGCACCTGTTTATTAATTCTGAATATATATATATATATATATATATATATATATATATAATGTGTGGCATTGCACCATATTGTGTGGCAAAACACGTCCCTTCTTTGCCATGAGAATAACGTTAGGCTTATCAAAATAAATGGTTTGGTTCCGGTTGCCGACCGACTCTGCCGATTTAGGTGCGACCCAATTTATTTTATGAGTTTAAAAAATAAATTTCATAAAAATCTTAGTCAAACCTTTAGTATTATGGATATTAAACATGCTGGCAGAGTACATGCATCCATGTTGTCGTGAACATTTTAATTAAATAAAGAAATTCCCTATCCATAGTCGCCGTGAAAATAAATAAATAAATAAAATAAAAAAAAAATTCCCTACCATGGAACCAACAGGAACCAAACAATTTATTTTGTTAGGCCTTACTATGGGCTGGTACCAGAAATCAGGGGTGAAAAAAACAAAAGGATTGCTGCCTATTGATAAGAAACAGCATTTTCTCTCCTTGCCTGCAATTTAACCCGGTGGCCTTTCTCCCTCCCAAATTATATGATGTCATTGAGACATAAAACCATGTCATGTCACAGTGTTCCCCCGGCTCTCCAGTGTTTGCCCAATGGCACCAGCATCCAAAAACGAATGCTTTGTTTGCCTCTCTTGGGGAAGTGAGACCCATAACCTACAGAGCTTGGAAAAGAATTGACAGGACGCCGGAATGACACATCTAGTCAGGAGGCTTTTTTTTATAACACAATGAAAGGAACTGCTTGGAGAGCAGCAATGTTTTTGTTGTCATGGGTACGCGTGTCAGTGGTTGGATGAGTAAGTAAGCATGTAGTCAACTGCCATTGGTTGTCCGACCAGTGACACGACATAACAACATAACAATAACAAAAGCATGGCCGCCCCCACAAGACGGGCTAGCTGGGTCATGACATGGTTTTTATGTCATCATATTTGGGAGAGAGAAAGGACACTGATTTAAATTGCAGGCAAGGAGAGAAAATGCTGTTTTATATCAATACTTAGGCAACAATCCTTTTAGTTTATTCACCCCTGATTTCTGGTACCAGCCCATAGTAACGTTATAATTTGTTTGTTTTGTAAAACTGTTTTTATCAAATGTGACATGGTTATTCATGATTATTATCAATTAAATACATTTTGAATGATCCACTTTGATTCATCCACGCTTCCCTCTGCATCCAGGTTTTAATTGCACATCGTCGCGGGCAAGACCACCCGCATTTCATTGTATACCTGTATGCCGTGACAATTAAAACTCTTGACTTGAAAAACTCTTGACTTAATATAACAGAGATGACACGACACACAAAATGGACTTGAGACCAAAATAACAATAAAGGTTTAAGGAACGCTGTACATCAGTCTGTGGGGGAATCACTTTCTCTAACCTCTTTTATCATCAAGGTAAAGGGTAGAAATAGGTTGGGCCTCACACTCCTATACAGAGAGTTAGGATGACGTTCCACTGTCAAACATCTCTGCCCAAACAGGAAGTAAGCTACCTTTTACTCATAGTATTTTTTTCCCATAACATATTGAATAAATAATATTATATAATTGAGTCTCAGACGAAGAACCATATACCATATACGTCCTTTTTTTTCAGTTTTCAGAGGAACAATGTTTTCAAACACTCAAAGTGATTTAGATTAAAAAAAAAAAAAAAAATACTGTGACAGATATATGGTTCGTCGTTGCAAGGGTTCAATTGTTTTCACCATATTTTCTTGCCACTTTTATAACTTTAAAAACCGAAAAAAGTTAAATAATAAATGTTCACGGTTGTCTCTGTGCAGCCTTGTTTATTCAAATGTGTCCATGGAAATGACGATGAACACGGCCATAAAGGTGTGGTTTCCTCCTCACGCAGAAAATACATCACTGTAGTCTGTTTACTACTTTTCTGATCACTAGTGCATACCTCCATAAATGTTCAGAAAGGCTTATTTGTTTGGGTAATTAATGGCCCAACAATAATTATTGGCTGATCTGTAACACCTGAGAAAAAAAACAATTCTTTTGACCTCTTACTAAAAATGAGACCATGTTGAGCTGAAACAACAGTTAGTAGCAGAGATGAATATGAGGTACTAGCTACTAGCATGGGCTTGGAAAGACTCCCCCCTCTGTGATAAGCGTGGGCGAATATGTGAGGTTGAATGTGACGAACGCGTTCCGTTTCTCACACAGGGGTGCCACCCAAAGTCCCATGCGGGTGTCGGAGCTCACAGGGTCCTCGTGGAGAAACTGAAGACATTTGGCACTTATATATGAACGAGTGAATGATTTTTTGTTTGTGTCTCGCCGTTCCGACACGGGACACATTTTTTAAGGATAGAATGGAAATCCTTTATTTATTCGGCAAATTCGGCACTTACAGATCGCTCACGGTAAACATTAAACATTTAGGTAGTCGATAAGACACACGGCCACATTTCTTTAAGGAAAACTCTATGAAAATATGAGATGCGGATAAAACAAACAAAACTAAAATAAATGATAAACAAATCGACTACTAAACGGATGACGAAATAAAGAGTTTTCGTTTTCGGCAAGGAGAGAGAGAGACTTGTCTTGAATTATAAGCACATTCTGGTCCCTCTTGTCCAACAACTAGTGGTTTAACTAACTCTAGCCTCCTTCTCACATTATGGGATATGTGCCCATACCAATTTCCTCTCTGTGTGTTCAGTAGAAAGCTACTGTATCAGGCTGCAAGCTAGCCTAGCTTGGCACAAATGCATGGAAACGGGTACGGATCAGCTAGCATATAGCTGTAGGCCAAAAACACCTTTCCCAGAGTTTTATGCTACGCTATAGCTGATCCATATTTGGTTTAAAACTGTATTGGAACCGTACCAAATATAACTCATGCATTTACACCATAACTCATTAATTCATTCATGAATTCAACTCATCCCGGGTTGCCAGAAACGTTTCAAGGGCCA
Source organism: Notolepis coatsorum (assembly GCF_963971535.1). Lineage (NCBI taxonomy): Eukaryota > Metazoa > Chordata > Actinopteri > Aulopiformes > Paralepididae > Notolepis > Notolepis coatsorum. The sequence goes on along the minus strand of NC_140176.1, from coordinate 17,834,700 downwards.
TCATTGGTCCATGCGCGAAACACTTTGAGAATGCCACAAAATATGTCACGAAAATAACATGCTGCTAAGAAACATAAAACGCTGCGTACAGTAGCGATATTTGGATCACGTCAAAACAAACATGGAGCAGAGTCCAGAGTCTTGAAGACAAACAATTAAATGAATGGCCAGTAAAGTGTGAGTGTGATGGCTGTCCCTCATCATAAGCTCATGTCATGTTTCGGCTGCCCTGCCTGGCTGAGTGTGATGGCTGTCCCTCATAAGCTCATGTCATGTTTCGGCTGCCCTGCCTGGCTGAGTGTGATGGCTGTCCCTCATAAGCTCATGTCATGTATCGGCTGCCCTGCCTGGCTGAGTGTGATGGCTGTCCCCTCATAAGCTCATCATGCTCATTCGGCCACCAGTCTGACACTAAGCCTTTCTTACGGGGATCTCGCTAATGACTTGCACTTTCTAATGATCCTACAACTCGGGGCTCGATGACTGGTGTGACAGCTTCCCTACGTGGAATGCAGACACCCACTCAAATTTCCCCGGAGGGGAATTGGGACAATCGACGCTCGAGTTCGATCCACCTGTTAACACCCCACAGTCGGTCAGGCCTAAGGCTTTTCTATACCAGCACTTGTTTGTGCTGAGGCCAACCTTGATGGTTAAACATGGCCTGACCCCCTACATGTATATATATACTTATCTATATATATATATATATATATATATATATATATATATATATATATATATATATATATATATATATATATATATATATATATATATATATATATGTGTGTTTTATATGTATGTATACCTGATGAGCATATTGCTTCTTCCTATTTATTTTCGGACAAAAGACTGCTTTGTTTATTATTTTATCTTACTTTTTTTTACAGCAAATTATCTTTATTCTTTTTTACATAGTTATTTCTTGTTTATATGTATTGTTCGAAATAAACCATTCATTCATTCATGTATATATGAGAATCAGAATTTTATATATAGCCGATAACAATCAATACAGATCAATTAAAATATGCCATAATCGGCACATCCCTAATTACAGCACATCACCACTATGACACTGACTCCCGGTTTGTGAAGATTCCATACTGTGTGTTGCCGCTGCTGGACAGTGGAAATGAAATGACGCTGAGATCCAGGTCCCAGGACCGCAGATGGCTGTAGTAATAAATTAAAGTGAATTACCCCCAGTGTACAATGAGATTAAAGTGATTACAGCGATATCTCTATTGAGGCCATCGACGCTCTCCAGAGTCATATCTTCATGATGTCAGAATCGCTGGCAGTTTCGGTTCGTCAGCGAGTGTCAAATGAAACTGTGTGTCTGTGTGTGTGTTGACAGGAGGTTTCTCATTGCCTGTGTGTGACTGTGAGGAGGGTACGGAGCTGAGTGCCTGTTCCAGCTCCAGCTCCCCTGAATGTGCCAACAGATTTATGAATGGTTTTTATGACACTGCGGCAGTGTCCTGTATCGTCGGGTGGGAGAGGTCAAATGGAAGCCGTTGCCAATGAGCAAACCCTTCTTCATAGTGTCGTGCCGTACGGATGAGTACTGTGAGTGAGGGACCGGGTTTTCAGAGCAAGAGAACACATTAGCCTGTAACTCTCTATAGAGAACAGGCAGTCTCTCTATAAAGTGGACGGTGTGCTTTATTAAAAGAGGCAATAATAATAATAATAATAATAATAATAATAATAATAATAATAATAATAATAATAATAATAATAATTCATTACATTTAGGGATGCTCGATATTGGCTTTTTTACCGATACCGATATTCCGATATTGTCCAACTCTTAATTTCGATACCGATACCGATACCGATATCAACCGATACCGATATATGCAGGGTTTCCCCCCAAAAAAACAGAATAATTTCAGGTAACTAATAATTTCACTGGATGCATTCAAAAGGCTTTCTAAATGTAAGCATTATCTGTGCAAAATATGATAATTAAAAAAGTAAAAATTAACATTACATATCTCTTGTTGTTGAATTAAACCAACATGCATACTTTTGACAATAAATAAAATAAGAATTGGTTCTTACTTGCTTGCCGGGGGAAAAATAAAGGTTAAATAAATGTAAAAAAATATATATATTATTATTTTTTTTTTTTTTACCGATACCGATATTTTCCGATATCACATTTTACTGCCGATATCGGCCGATAATATCGGACATCCCTAATTACATTTATATAGTGCTTTTCTAGACACTCAAAGCGCTCCCCACAATGTAGGGTGGAATTTGCCTCCTTCACCACCACCACCACTGGTAGCACCCAACCGTGGGCTATGCAGGCTCAATGGCTGCCATACACTGGCATCAGTGACACAAATTCAGCCCGATTTTTACACAATTTTGTCATGATTGATCGACACATTTCCAGTGTTTTACCCGTCTTTACCCCTTGTGTGACATCATCAAAGAACAGCAATGATGTGGTGTCTGGGACGCCCCACCTAACGTAAAGTCTAGCATGTTCGAATCTTTAGCCTTTTTTTCTTCTAGTGTGACAATTCCAGCAATGCATTCTTTGGACTTTGGACAAAAATGAGAAGTCCGGGATGGCTGGGGTAGTGTGTAGAGGTCTAAGAGCTCGCCCACCATCGCAGAGACTCGGGTTCAATTCCCGGCAGGAGTACTTCCGGCTTGGTCAGTTGACCCTACGAACACAATATGTGACGGCACTTATCGATATCACGCAGTTATCGATAATTATCGATATATCGATAAGTGGTCTTAGCCTTAGTAATAGGCATCTGATTAACAAGTGCAGATATTGTACAGTATTTGTATGTATCTCTTATCTGGATTAAACAAGTAGCATACCACCAGAGCCAGTAATAATCATAATCCAGAATTGACAGACTGTGAGAGGAGGGGTTTGGGCACCAGACATGAAAATGAATGGGGAGGGACAGGGGAGAGAAAGAGATTACTATAGTCAAAGAGTGTACAACTATATTGTTGCAAAATAGACTGGGCATTGGGCAATCAAACGCAGCCCTAATCTTTCATGGAATTTAACATCATGAAGTTAGCTAACATAACTTGTCCCTGCAGATCACGCACTCAGGTTCCAGACAGTACCAAGTAACCGTATACGCAAGATAATCTTCATACCGTCTGTAATTATAATAATAATTATTCCCCCTCCTGTTCCAAAAATCAATGTGATAATGTGAATGGAGCACACATATGGAGGTATATACCGGTATACAAATATTTCCCACTAGTTATGAATATGAATTGGTCCTAAAATTCCATGACACACTTGATCTTGCTTCATGGCACCCTCCCCAGACCAACAGTAGCGCAGCAGCGCAATGAAATGACCTGGAAGGGAATTGGCATAACAACACAATTGGGGGATATGAGAGGAAAGTAAAAAGGCTAAAAATAAATAAATGAGAAGTCCAAACCAAACTCCTCCTCCCCCGATCCCTGGCAAGCGTTGTGCCAAAATGGCATGCAGCGATTTGCCAGGGACAAGCGCATAGTGATGCCTCCCGGCCAAGACACAGAGACATGTTATGATGCTATGATAACTCAATCTGACACGGTGACCATCGTAAAAGACGAAAATATCCTGTAGTGATCCTGTTTAATAATCTATCCTCTCAGTCACCAGTGTAGTGATCCTGTTTAATAATCTATCCTCTCAGCCACCAGTGTAGTGATCCTGTTTAATATATATCCTCTCAGTCACCAGTGTAGTGATCCTGTTTAATATATATCCTCTCAGTCACCAGTGTAGTGATCCTGTTTAATATATATCCTGTAGTGATCCTGTTTAATATATATCCTGTAGTGATCCTGTTTAATATATATCCTCTCAGCCACCAGTGTAGTGATCCTGTTTAATATATATCCTCTCAGTCACCAGTGTAGTGATCCTGTTTAATATATATCCTCTCAGTCACCAGTGTAGTGATCCTGTTTAATATATATCCTGTAGTGATCCTGTTTAATATATATCCTGTAGTGATCCTGTTTAATATATATCCTGTAGTGATCCTGTTTAATATATATCCTGTAGTGATCCTGTTTAATATATATCCTGTAGTGATCCTGTTTAATATATATCCTGTAGTGGTCCTACATTGAGAGAGAACCAGAGATCCTATGGGCTAATAATAGTGTCTGTCAGATGCACTGAGTGTGGACCCTGTTACCAGGATACATGGATACTCCGCATCCCTCCGTCCCATGGGCCGCCCGCCATATGAGCTTAGCTATGTTACAGCAAACAGCAGAGCAGATGGTGTTCAACCTGCAGTATTACACTCTTGTCATTAAAGATTAGGGTTAGTGATGCACGATATATCGGCCGCCGATATAATATCGGCCTCCGATATAATATCGGCCGCCGATATAATATCGGCCGCCGATATAATATCGGCCGCCGATATAATATCGGCCGATATGGCCGTTTTTTTACACATCGGTATCGGTCCGATATCAAGATGGGGCCGATATAAAAAATAAAAAAATATTTATGATCTATTTTTTTTCTTTTTACATGTTTTGGCCTTAAATAGTTTCAAAATATCTGTCATTTCTGAAAATAAGTTACAAAAGTTAAAAAAAAAAGTATGCGTTTTGGAAAATAGTCTTTATTTGATTATCATAAAAAAGTGTTTTCTATACAGAGATATCGACATCGGTAAATATCGGTATCGGCCAGAACAGCAATATTAATATCGGTATCGGCCACAATTTTCACATTGGTGCATCACTAATTAGGGTTTATGGGTATTGTTTGGATTTTAGTAGGGCTGACCTTCGAAGCTTTTGGGCCCAAGATTCGATTTTAATTTGAAGCTTCGACAATAATAATAATAATAATAATAATAATAATAATAATAATAATAATAATAATAATAATAATAATAATAATAATAATAATAATAATAATAATAATAATAATAATAATAAAATAAAATAAATGTTGTGGGACTTGTACAGCACTTTGGTCACCTTTGTTGTTTTTAAATGTGCTCTATAAATAAATTGGATTGGAATAATTCATTAAATTAATAATGAGTCGGGAGCTGCGCTGTCGGGAGCTGCGCTGCCTGGGCGGCTGCTCTCCGTTACACAGCCAACGACATTACATTACATAATTATGTTGCAACCTTCGTCTATAAAGCAAACAATTATATAAATATTTATATGTAGTTAATAGAGACAAAGGCAGAATTCAACTTAATTAAGCACGTTTTATTAAGACATGTTTGAATATGGGTCGGGACACTGCTGCTGACTGGGTGTCTTATCAAACACAGGTAAAACAAAATACTATAGAGAATTGTCAGTGCTGTAAAGTTGAAACCTTTTTAAATCTTAGACAAACTAAACACTTTGCTTTTATGAAATATTGTTTCAGTGTAAGCCGTCATTTGAGGCTTTATAAAAGCGCAAGATTTAGCAAAAAAATTAAAATAAGTATTTAAGACAGCCCTAGATTTGAGCGATTTTGATTCTAATTCTACTTTTCGATTTATTATTATTATATATATTTAAACCTTTACACAAGTCATATTCAAGATGTTACTCATACAGTTGAACCTGTAAATGATTGCATAAAGTTTAATTTGGTTTCTGTTATTAATGATTCAATAATACATCTTTTTTCATTCACTGTAAGTTTCTATAACTGCAACAAACAACATGTAATGTGGTGGATCCTCCCTTGCACAAAATAAGTTAGGCTTTTTTTTTCTTTTTTTTTCAAGTGTTTTTCAGAACAAAATAGAGTGTCACTTTTGAGCGCTGCTTGTTGTGCACGATGGAGTGTTCTACCCAATCAACTTGCACAGGCGGAAACTACAGTGAATGCCACGAAAACTGAAACGAGTGCGAGTTAAATTTGTGTAATTGGAAGCAATCAAATTTTGGAAACTATTCCAAATTTGGTACAGAGAAGCTCTTCCTCTCCAGGGGTAGAATGTGAAAAAGGCACTCTTGTGACGAGTTCTGCACAAATAACAAATCTGTATAGTCGAAGTCATGCCTCCAAGAAGGGTTAACCATAAGAAAATGTTTTTGATTGGAGGGCATCTTTAACAGGGGATCACCTCAAACTGTATTGTTATGTGATAAATGCAGCTCTTCTGGTGGTAATATGCCTTATTGTAGACTTCTATATGTTTTCTTCTCCATATTATTTGTATTAGGGCTGTGTGTTTGGGGGGGGGGGGTCATATTTCCCACAACACTACTTATTGTACTTGTTTTATGCCTATTCTTATGTCCACACTTTCTACATTGCACTACTTTTATGCTATTCGCTGTGAAGCACTTTGAGCTGCAATACAAGTATGAAAGGTGCTATATAAATAAAGTTATTATTATTATATTGCAATTTGACTTTTGCATTGGAAAAAAATGTCAAAGATCATTTTTGCAGGGGTCTGTATCAAACTAAAAATAAATGTATTGTGCATCCTCGATTTCCATAGTTGCAGTGGAGCGCTTGCCTTGGACGTGATGGGATGTTTGGATCAGTAACGGGGGATACTGTCGCTGTTGACCTAACGATATCCAATACCTTTTCTGAAAACAATTAGGGTTTTTTTGTGGTAGCAGCACAGCTATCGATCAACATGAAGCATTGTCATAACTCATAATGCTCACTGGATCCATTTCTATTCTAGAATTCAATGTTTTGTATATTATATATACTTGTATATATATAGGTATACAATCATTTGTCTTGTATGTTATTGGAGAGGTATTGACAACAGTGCAAACTGACAAGAACATGGTACAAGGACAACAGGACCCTGGAAATCGGACATTTCCTAAATCTATTTTGGTGTCAGGATTTTATCTGGGCGTTATTGGTGGATTAGGCCTACATTGGTGGATAGTGACCTATATCTGTGAAATACCAACGTTTATGTTGGCTGATAATGCCAGGGCACCAATAAATAATCTGGCAAGGCAGTAGTACTGCTTTTTCTAGAGAGTTGAACTTGTGGACCCCCCCCCCTGTGATGCCAACTAGAAGCCGTCACATGCTTGTGAAACGTGAGCCGGTCCATTGATGGCGGCTCCTGGGCTTCATCAGGTCTCTTGACGGGATGTAGAGAGCAGCTAGCTGTCAGCGTTTTCCAATCCGTGTCAGTCAGTGGAGCTGACATGTGAAAATGTATCCTCTAGGAATGGCCACCATGTCTCCAGGCTTTCACAGCGCTGTCATAGTAGGTCACATGACAACGTCTATCCCTCGTGAGTTTATATAGCGCCGATTTGAACCTACAGGTGGTCGAATTTCCACAAGTTGTCTGTTGTTGGCACATCTCTGAATGAATGATGGCTGATGATGAATGAATGTTTTGATTTTATGCCTATCTTGTATGGTTTATTTCTTCCTGTATGATCGTGTGTCCTTGAAAGTCACGTGGAGAGAGAAAAGCTTGTCATTTATCCCATAGCGGATATTAATATTGGCGGTGCCATTAGGATTTGCATAATTCAAATTGCATTAATACTCCCCTCTGTTCAGCGCTCATCATTTATCAGTGTCTGCTGCTAAAGTCACCTTTTCTGCCTCCCATTTCCTATTCAACGGAAAGTATATTGAATACCTCGCTCGAATAATAGGGCATTGGGATTCTCTTTACGATGTGTGTGTGTGTGTATACTGTAGCTATAATGGTCCTGGTAGACTAGGCTCTTGCCGTCTCCCACAATGTTAACCCCAAAATAAAAGTTTTTGTCTGCCACTGTCTATAGTAAACACGTTTTCATTATCTCCAGGGGTCCCAAGGTTTGAAGCAATTATAACGGGGGCCCCGGCGCGGCGGACTTATAGGCTATTGTGCAGAGTAAAGAGATGTAAAGGCAGCTCGACTGACAGTCAAAACAGGAGTGTTGAAACTAGCTCATCTATGAATCGGGGACTTTATCCCCTCTCCCCCTTGGAGCCCCAGGAGGGTGGAACCTCCACCTCCACACAATAGCCTTGTGTCTTTGATGTGCTGTCTACACTTAAACTTTAAAGGAACACGCCAACATTTTGGGAAATTAACCTTACCGTCTTCTCCAGAGAGAGACGAGTAGAAGATGGATACCAGTTTCCTCTCTGTGCGTTCAGTAGAAAGCCATCTGGCTGCATGTTATAGCCTAGCTTGGCACAATGAATGTATGGGTAGCTTACGCATTGTCCAACTACCACCTCTCCCGAAGGCTAACCGGTCATGTCCGCTTCCATTCATTGTGCTAAGCTAGGCTAACATGCAGCCAGATAGCTTTCTACTGAACGCACAGAGAGGAAAGTGGTATCGATCTTCTCGTCTCTCTCTGGAGAAGACGATAAGCTAATTTCCCCAAATGTTGGCGTGTTCTTTTAAATCAGAAAATCTGTTTGCATAAGTATTAGGGGTGGGACGATACATCGATCCAGATCGATACATCGATGTAATTATCAACAATCGAATCGGATCGATGCGATGTAATAAGATCGATTCATATCGATACTCTTATTTTGAAAATCCTGTGGCGAGTCTCATATCCGCCCAAGAACAACAGCAGTAGCTCCGTGTGTGTAGATGTTACAGCATAGCATTCTCCCTTTCTGTGTGTGTGTGTGTGCGCGCGTCTTTGGAAAGACCAGATGAGGTCAGAGGAGTTTGATGTTTAAATGTTATTTAAACATAAACAATATAATACATAATAAATGTAGGCCTATACATGATCATGCAACATCAACAAATTGTTGTAGGAACGGTTTGGGAGAGGGAGGTTGTGAGTTTTGAGTTCCAAAAAATGTAGCTTAAAGTTTAAAGCTCAATATATAAAAACGTGGCACTTTACAGTGAACAGGAGGTCTATTTGTATTAAAAACAATAGATTGATTTTCCTTTAAATGTCTGGAAGAGCTCAAAAATACAAATGTCAAATGATATTTTCATTACCTTTTTTTTGTTGATCTAAATGTTACTGATTGTGTTAAATGGGCATATGATATCATCTCATATCGATCGCAGGCACCTGAATCTAATCGTATCGTATTGTATCGTGAGAGACTTCGTGATATCGGCAAATATCGTATCGTTGTCCAAAGAATCGATATCGTATCGTATCATGATGAAACTGGTGATTCCCACCCCTAATAAGTATATAGCCCTTGAAATGTCAGAGCTGACTTCAGGTGGCATGACGGAATAGCTTGTTACCAGCGGCAGGAAGAACTCTCCATGCATACTGATAACGATACAAAGTCTCAAATGTTTTTTTTTTAAATCTAAAAACATGGCGTGCGATATGAAATGTCACAGACCGACACCTCTCTGTGCTTCTAACTTTAAAGTAAGCTCACTGTTTATTGATTTGACGACACAAGCCCAAAGATGGCCCATATAAAGTTTCCTCCACATCGACCTGCATCTCCCAACTAATGCCTGTCTGAAAACCTCCCTCCTCTGCCTTCCTCTCCCTCATAGACTGATTGAATGGCTAGTCTTACAGTCTGACAGGTGCCACCTCTGAACACCGGGGACACGACCCCTCCTACTCACTGTTGGAGATTGTGGCGTTGCCAATGGCAACAATTATTATCTTCTGTCAGGAATTGTATTTGACTCCACAGGTCCCTCCAGCTAAGCCTCCTCTTTTCTATATACATTTCCAGTTCATCCACTATCCAGTATCCCTGCTTCGCCCGGGGCCACAGCCTCTGTACACCTCACGAAATAATAATTTGTTTAAAAGAAAAACCGAAAGAAACTGTAAAATGTCATTTCTTTCAAAGAGATGTCCTTTAAAGGTTCATGCTTCTCCGGGTTCTCCCCCCCCATCTCTGGCTGACATCACCATTGTGATACATGATGGTTAGGCGCTTTGTGTTTTCCTCAGTGAGGGATTCTCTTTAGTCCGGTCAGCAGCGTTTGGAAGCTTGCTGAAGAGAGAGAGAGAGAATTGCAATTTAACACAAATGGTTCCAAATATATTAGAAACTAGTGATGCACCGATGTGAAAATTGTGGCCGATACCGATAACCGATATTAATATTGCTGTTCTGGCCGATACCGATATTTACCGATGTCGATATCTCTGTATAGAAAACACTTTTTTATGATAATCAAATAAAGAGCTATTTTCCAAAACGCATAATTTTTTTACTTTTGTAACTTATTTTCAGAAATGACTGATATTTTGAAACTATTTAAGGCCAAAACATGTAAAGAAAAAAAAAACATTAAAAAAAAAAACGTTTTTTTTTTTTTTTTTATATCGGCCCTATCTTGATATCGGTCCGATACCGATGTGTAAAAAAACGGCCATATCGGCCGATATTATATCGGCGGCCGATATATCGTGCATCGCTATTAGAAACAGCTCGGAATGGATTTGGTAGCTGTCATCTCTGCGCATCTCCATAGGCCGTGCTGCGTCACCGTTTTAAAGTCGTCGTGAAGATTGATTTATATGAAAACCCATTTATGTATAATAATAAAATTAAAAAAAAAGCAAATTCCACGCCATTCCGCGATAATTCAGAATTCCATGTTAATATCTCAATTCCGTGAAATCCTCCGCAATTCCGTGATGTTGGATTCCATAGGGCCCGAGTTTACTCCTCTTGGAGGCATGACTTTGATCAAGTTTGTTATTTGTCACCAGAGCACATTTTTCACATTCTTCCCCTGGAGAGGGAGAGCTTCTCTGTCCTTCCCTGAAATCTGAGTTGCATGTGTGATGTCACCAACAGGTTAGGGCTGTCCCCGACTAAGGATTTGGATAGTCGACTTTGATTGGCCGAAATTAGCCGATAGTCAATTAGTCGACTATAAAAATATATATATATATATAAAAAAAAAAGTATAATTTTTTTGTATCATTCCATTTGGGCTGTGGGGGGTGCTTAATGTCTGAAGGAGTCGACGGAAGGCTTCTTGTCCTCTGAAAAAGCATGCAATTGGTCCACTGATGGATACATCTTGATATTTGTCTAGTCTAGTGTGTTCATTAGATGGGTGAAATCCTCTTTCAGTGCCTCTGTGCCTGTTTTCTTAGGCAGTTAGCCTCTGGTATGCATGCCATTAGCGTTAGCCACGCTTCTAGGCCTCTTTTTTTTGGAAAGAATGATAGAATTTTTTAATTAAAATAAAAAAATTATAATACATTTTTTATTTATATTTTGCATTAGACTAAGAGGTTGGCAGTCGACTACGGCTCCTTCGATCGATTAGTCGACTATTCGACTAATAGGGGTCAGCCCTACAATAGGTCGAACCTATCGCGGTCCAATATTTGGTAATTTGACACCTTTATCTTTAGCAGACACAGAAAACTCGATTTCTGGTAAATATGGGTACATGTTGCCAATTTGCATATGCATAGATCCCTGCATTATCAATGAGGGTAAAGGTGTAGAGATGCTGCTAAGCCATTTTCAGTCGTTTATTGAACAATTTGGTGCAAAAAAAAAAAAAAAAACATATTTATACAAATTGTTATTCAATATAGAATCTATTTTACGGGGGTTTCTGGATGAGATCTTTAAGAGAATGTGGGAAACTGTGCAGGTATGATACCTCATTATTTCCTTCAGCCCTTCCTCACATCCTGAGCTGGAATATATGATCTAACTTCTATCTACACGTTCACCTAATCTGTTCACTGGCAGACATCTCACTATCCCTCCCTGGGATGACACCTGTCTCCCCAGCGCAAAGTAAAGCAGGTAATTTACAATGCAGAAGCACAAGAGTTGATTGAGGAGTATATATCAACACCGATCAATCAGGAAAAGCCTAATGAATTAAGCATGAGCCCGCTGAATAAAAGCCCCCCCCCCCCCCCCCCCCCCCCCCCTAGCATTGTGCTGATGGAACAGGGCCCTATATAATAATCCCAGTCTGGCAGCGTGGGGTGGGATGATAAATATACAGGGGCAATGCCTCTAAGTAGCTTCCCAGCTAATGACATGGATCTGATAGCTCTTAAAAAAGACAAATCTAAACCAACATAATCCCTCTCAATCATCTTATTTATATAGCACGACAAAGCACGTTTAAAAACAACAAAGTTGACCAAAGTGCTTCACAATCAATCAATACAGTGTAAAAAACACATATACTGATCACAATACAATACACACAGAACAACAATTTTTTTTAAATGCTACTGTAGGGAGAACCGATGTGTTTTTAGATGGGATTTAAACATTGGGAGCGTTGGGGCCACAGCCTAATGTGGGGGGGGGGGAACTCGTTCCAGAGTTTGGGGGCTATAACCGCAAACGCACGGTCCCCCCTGTTCTTTAGCCTGGATTTGGGGACAACCAGGAGGGAGTGGTCAGCAGACCTCGGAGACCGTAATGGGGTGTAGGGGTGCAGGATCTTTGTGAGGTAGGGTGGGGCCAGAGTCGGACCATCCATTGCTTTCATCACTTAAGACCCACTACAGGTGTGTACGGTGGTATGTTTATCTTTAGAGACCCTTCCCTCTGCCTGAATTTTCTTTCTTTCTTTCTTTCTTTCTTTCTTTCTTTCTTTCTTTCTTTCTTTCTTTCTTTCTTTCTTTCTTTCTTTCTTTCTTTCTTTCTTTCTTTCTTTCTTTCTTTCTTTCTTTCTTTCTTTCTTTCTTTCTTTCTTTCTATCTTTCTATCTTGCTGTGCACAGGATATTTCTGGGCATCAACCTTTGGGCAGCAAGTGCATTTATAACTAAGTAATAAGGAGCTATAATACATTTTCCAACATGCTTCTAAATGGCAAAAATCAAGTCAAGTCAAGTGTCCTTTATTAATCCCCTTGGGGGAAATTCACGCAGCATGGGGGACGGGGTAGGGGAGGTGCAGAAATGCTAAAAAATCTAGTCTCTTTGCTGGCAATCCAATGCTGACATACCATTTGAACCCGGTGTCGGTCTGATCCAGGCCGTCACTGCTCAAAAGCGCTCACTGTCCTGGTGCAGGGCGTCCCTGGCAACGCACAGACATCTCCACACACCACACACACGTCCGAGAGCCAGACTCGGTAGGCAGCTCAGTTTGTCACTCACAGTTCGGCCCAATTCCCCTGGGAAGGGACCGATATACGGCGTCAGAGGGATACGTGCTGCCAAAGAACTCTTTCAACTCTCTCCCTCTCTCCCTCCCTCCCTCTCTGTTTCCACCTTTTACTTACTTTGCCTCTGTTTCTCGACATGGGGCCGTCCCGACAACAACCTCTGTAACTTAATTACACCCTATAAAAAAAGGGAAAACAATAGGGCTAAGAGAGAGAAAGTTCCACTTCAAGCCAACTGCATTCTCAGACTCGGACTCTTTTTTATATGCGTACGCACGCCTCCTTTCCTCTTAATAAGTCGTCTGTTCTTGGTGTTATTTGTTTTTGCTCGCTTATGGCCTCCAAAGGCTTGAACTTATCCTTTTTAAGAAACGCATCAAAAAAGTCAAACGCACAATTCATTTTAATTTAGTTCATTTTAGACAAATCCTGCCTTTTTTAAGAGTTGATGATGCTGCCAAAACGTATCTTCGTTGCGTGATATTCTCTCACATTGAATACTGCTTCACAAACTGGTCGTTTGCAGGCGCCACTGTCGTGAAACCCATTGAACAGCTTTTTCATAAAGCCATCAAGGGATTTTCTAGAAAACCATTGGCATGCATACCCATCATTGTAACATTCTGGAACAACATCTCGCTTTTTGAGCTTTGAAAATGTCAAAGTCTTAATAAGTGCTTGTTTTATCTACAAATGCCTACATGGACTACCTGCTCTAAGGGAAAGCCCCACCCTTGATACTTTTAGAAGTCAACTCAAAAAATTGCTGAAGACTAACCACCACCAGTCATGTGACCACATGTGATATGTCTCTGCTCTAGCCACTATTCTTTTTGTGTATTGCTCTGCTATGTATTTTCTAGTGTATTGCTGCTACTTATTTGTACATTTCTTACAGTGTTTTATATATCCTGTCTTTATATTTGGGGACAACGGATGGGAATTAGCCTCGTGCTAAATCTGGCCATTTTTACACTCTTACCATGTTCCAGGGGACTGTATCTGCTTCATGGTCACTGTGTTCATTCATTTTGCATTGTCCCGTCCAAATAAACAAATAAAGCAAGTAAAAAGTGTGAGGGATGATCATGCCTTTGGAGATACTTGAGATACTGTATATTGAGAACGACATGCATTGGTAGTGTGTGCCATAAAACACAAGGCCATAGCTCTGTGCTGCGACTACCGTTGTCCATCACTCAATAGCCCCTTGCACTGTTTATCAAGTCTTTAGAGCTTTTTCGCTGAGTCACCCCTTTTAGCTTATGGGGGAAGATGTATCGGGGTACATGTTTGGGTGGGGGGTTAACAGATTGCTCTTCCTCTGCTTTTGCAGTAGCATAAACAAACGGCTCCCCTGTGTGATTTATTTTACAAGCATGGATTGGGTAATCCAGTGGGCATAAATGATCCCTCTTTATGGAGAACTTTAATACCTGGGTGGACCTTGCCAGGCGCTGTTAAGACGTGCCAGGAACAAACTCAATCCCAGATGTTGTTTGAAGGAATGGGAAAGACGCCAGCTTCAGGACGAGTCAAACACTGCCCTATTAACGGCCTGTGATGTGCAAAGGGTCTCACCCAATTAGAATCGTTGCTTCTATTCCTGGAAGTGGACTGTTATTGTTAGCCAAAAAAAGTTTACCCACTCGCAGAACACTCCCATCTTTGTTTAGTAAACCTCTCCCTTTACCAGTTTCTGTTGCCAGCATTGTAGAGGCGTGAATGAGTTATTTTGTCATGGCTGAAAGGAGTCTTTAGTGTAGAGTATGTTGCCAAAGCAACTTCTATGTGTTTGTGTGTGTGTGTTTGTGTGTGTGGGGGGGACGATGACGTCTAGTCAAGTAGAGTGTTCCTGTATTAATCCCCTTGGGGAAGTTCAGGTGTCATAGCAGCATGGGGGGTACAGGCAGAATAGATCATAATAATAATAGAACAAAGAACAAAGTAATAGTGATAAACTGATAATAGTAGTGGAATGGCAGGATTCAATCAGACAGTAGTAATAGTGATGATAGTATAAACACATGCATCATCATCTGGTATAATAGCATCACGATCCAGGCAATCCAGAGTGGCGAGCCTCCTTAAAATCGCCTCAGGCTCAAAGATAATCGGCAAATCCATCAACCAAACATTCCTGGGTTATAATAATAATAATAATAATAATGCAGGATATAATGCAGGACCTCTTTAGAGAGGTCTTTATTCGGCAATCCGCATGCAACGACACAACGACATGCAATGGGCGGCACACACACAGAGGAATACACACACACACACACACGGAATTGTCTTTCTCAGGGTCACCGATGCGATTGAGCTCCGCTCTTAACCCATCCCGTCGTCCTTCCCCCCAAGGGGCCTTCGGCGAGGTACCGCGCCCGGGGACCAATCCAAGTGCTCCTGCCCGTCTTTGTCATGCACAACAGCGATCTGTTGTGCATGTTTTTCCATTGGGTTTCTCTTATATATACTATATATATACTACCCACCCAAACATGTACCCCGATACATCTTCCCCCATAAGCTAAAGGGGTGACTCAGCGAAAAAGCTCTAAAGACTTGATAAACAGTGTAAGGGGTTATTGAGTGATGGACAACGGTAGTCGCAGCACAGAGCAGAGCTTTATGTTCCTGGCACCATGCCGTTACACTACAAACATGTTGAGAACGGCCCATAAAATCACAGAAGATCCCTCACATTGTGTTACACACAGAATACCAGCTGCTACCCTCACATAGGTGCTTCAGATCACATGTATTACACACAGAATATGAGCTGCTACCCTCACATAGGTGCTTCAGCTCACATGTATTACACACAGAATATGAGCTGCTACCCTCACATAGGTGCTTCAAGTTCAGATCACATGTATTACACACAGAATATGAGCTGCTACCCTCACATAGGAGCTTCAGATCACATGTATTACACACAGAATATGAGCTGCTACCCTCACATAGGAGCTTCAGATCACATGTATTACACACAGAATATGAGCTGCTACCCTCACATAGGTGCTTCAGATCCCCCAAGTGGAAACTGAAAAGATTCAAAAATGAATTTGTACCACATTCAATAAGCCTACTTAAAAAGCAGGAGAGAAATGTGGTCTCTGCTGTAACATGGTTGTCTCTCTGAGGTCTTGTCTGTATGTCTGTCTCTGCTGTAACATGGTTGTCTCTCTCTGATGTCTTGTCTGTATGTCTGTCTCTGCTGTAACATGGTTGTCTCTCTCGGATGTCTTGTCTGTATGTCTGTCTCTGCTGTAACATGGTTGTCTCTCTGATGTCTTGTCTGTATGTCTGTCTGTCTCTGCTGTAACATGGTTGTCTCTCTGATGTCTTGTCTGTATGTCTGTCTCTGCGGTAACATGGTTGTCTCTCTCGGATGTCTTGTCTGTATGTCTGTCTCGGCTGTAACATGGTTGTCTCTCTCGGATGTCTTGTCTGTATGTCTGTCTCTGCTGTAACATGGTTGTCTCTCTCTGATGTATTGTCTGTATGTCTGTCTCTGCTGTAACATGGTTGTCTCTCTGATGTCTTGTCTGTATCATCATATGTCTGTCTCTGCTGTAACATGGTTGTCTCTCTGATGTCTTGTCTGTATGTCTGTCTCTGCTGTAACATGGTTGTCTCGGATGTCTTGTCTGTATGTCTGTCTCTGCTGTAACATGGTTGTCTCTCTGATGTCTTGTCTGTATGTCTGTCTCTGCTGTAACATGGTTGTCTCTCTCTGATGTCTTGTCTGTATGTCTGTCTCTGCTGTAACATGGTTGTCTCTCTGATGTCTTGTCTGTATGTCTGTCTCTGCTGTAACATGGTTGTCTCTCTCTGATGTCTTGTCTGTATGTCTGTCTCTGCTGTAACATGGTTGTCTCTCTGATGTCTTGTCTGTATGTCTCTCTCTGCTGTAACATGGTTGTCTCTCTGATGTCTTGTCTGTATGTCTGTCTCTGCTGTAACATGGTTGTCTCTCTGATGTCTTGTCTGTATGTCTGTCTCTGCTGTAACATGGTTGTCTCTCTCTGGTGTCTTGTCTGTATGTTTACATTTACATTTACATTTAGTCATTTAGCTGACGCTTTTATCCAAAGCGACTTACAAGTTCTGTACGACACGACAGCAAGAAGGGTACAACTCTATCAGCTGAGTAACAATGTTCATCAAGTGTTGCGTGTTACAGTGTAGGTTAGTTTATTAGGACAAGTGCATGACAGTAAGGTTAGTCAGGGTTAGATTTTTTTTTTTTTTTTAATCATTTCAGATAATGGTTGAAGAAGTGAGTCTTTAGTCGACGGCGAAAGATTGGACGGGATTCGGCTGTCCTAACTGGGATGGGTAGTTCATTCCACCATTGTGGGGCAAGGACTGAGAATAGGCGGCTTCTCTTTGATGACCCTCCGGGAGCTTGGATAGGAGTAGGTCTGAGGCGGCCAGAAGATGCAGAGCGTAGGGGTCTTGAGGGTGTGTAGTTAGAGACCATTGACCGGAGGTAGGCGGGAGCGGTTCCCTTTGCTGCACGGTATGCTAGGTCGAGGGCCTTGAAGCGGATACGTGCAGCAATGGGGAGCCAGTGCAGGTCCCTAAGAAGTGGGGTGACATGGGCCGACTTCGGTAGGTTTGATATCAGGCGGGCCGCTGCGTTTTGAATGAGTTGAAGAGGCTTGGTGGCAGTGGCCGGGAGGCCAGCTAGCAGTGCGTTGCAGTAGTCGAGGCGGGAGATGACTGTTGATTGGATGAGGAGTTGGGTGGCTTCTTTTGTCAGGAAGGGGCGTATCCTTCTGACGTTGCTCTGTATGTCTGTATGTCTGTCTCGGCTGTAACATGGTTGTCTCTCTCTGATGTCTTGTCTGTATGTCTGTCTCTGCTGTAACATGGTTGTCTCTCTGATGTCTTGTCTGTATGTCTGTCTCTGCTGTAACATGGTTGTCTCTCTGAGGTCTTGTCTGTATGTCTGTCTCTGCTGTAACATGGTTATCTCTCTGATGTCTTGTCTGTATGTCTGTCTCTGCTGTAACATGCTTGTCTCTCTCTGATGTCTTGTCTGTATGTCTGTTTCTGCTGTGCCTGTAACATGGTTGTCCTATGTTCTTCTTGCTTTGTAACGCAATATCATGTGTTCCGACACAAAACAAACGTCTCTGTATCAACAGACAATAAAGAACTATCTTATCTTATACAATTCAGGCATCATAGCAGCATGGTGATGGGGGTAAGGGGAGGAACACGTATGGGCATGGTAAATAGTAGAAGACATAAATACAGGCAATACAATTATAGTACAGTAGAAAGTAAATATAGGCAGTGTAAACAATATAATTAACTCTGAGTGAATATACACATATGAGCAAGTAGGCAGTGTAATCGAAGGTGCAGATGAGGGTCTGTATGCCCTATCACTCAGTTATAATACATTAAGAAGTAAGAAAGGTGCGGTTAGGAGGCCGAGCGGAGATTGCGTTCGTCAACAACCCCGGAGCTGTGAGCTGGATTCGCCTGTTCGAATCCAGCTCACAGCTCCGGGGTTGTCACCAGCTTGGCTGGCCGTCTGCACTAATACAATTGGCTGTATTAGAGGGTGGGAGAAGCTGGCGGGGTGGGTCCGGGTCGTTGTAAACAGCGACTCCTACAGTTCGGTCGGGGCGCCTGCTAAGCGCGGATAGGACTTGAGGGGGATAGTGTGATCCTCCCACACGCTACGCCCTCTCGATGAGAATCCGCGCTGCCAGGTGAAAAGAAGCGGTGATTGGCTGGACGTGTGTCGGAGGAAGCACGTGGTAGCCTCCACTCTCCCAGATGATCTGACTGTGGGGGGTAAGTGCGCAGCGACCAGGAATGGACTGGGAATTGGCATACGACTAACATTGGGATGGGAGAAAATCGGAGGAAAATGGAGGGGGAAAAAGATCAATAAAAAAAAAAAAAAAAAAAGTAAGAAAGGTATACAGTATACACAGGTGCAGTATGCATAAGGTACCCTAACCGGCATGATGTATGTCATACATGTTATACATTGTAGTCCATGCCGTTTAGGTGGGAGTCACATACTTAAGACATTCCTAGTAGTTCTCGAGTTCTGCTGCCGTTAGTTCTCCAGCTGCTGGAAGCGGTCCTTGCCCACTGTTGTGCACGGTCGCTCTCTTTCTCTCGTCTTCAAAAGAAGAGAAATGTCCTGCCCTCGTCCTTCCTTGTTTTATGAAATGAAGCGGTACACAGACAAGCAAGCAGCTGCACTGTGTGTGTGTTAGACCAATCAGCGACAGTCATCCCTGCAGAGTCCCTATAGAGTCGAGCCGGTCTGGTACCATGTAATGGCAAAGCACTAGGGCTGAGCCCAAACGTTCGGACCTTCGTTCGTTACGTTGGCGTTCGAATTCTAAATCAACATTTGAATTATTTATTTTTAATACTTTAAAAAAATATATATATATATGTGTCTATTCATTCTGTTTAAAACCAATGGGGTTTTTCTTCACAGTTGCAGATAAAGATTAGGCTACACTAATATTATAGTATATGACTCGTCATAAACATTTAAATAAAACATTGATCATAAATTATGTAGCCTATCTGCATCCGCTTGTCACTCGGCGCTCCATCAAGACGTCACTATCACTTTCGTACCAACCGTGCCCTTATTGGATTATTTATGTTGACGAAACTGATGAGTTATATTCAAAGTTGATTTAATAAAAATAAATAAAACAAATGTAATCAGATTAATTACTTTATTCAAATTGAGGATTTAGTTTGAGGATTTAGTTTGAGGATATTTTATATATATTAAAAAATAGATACATTTTTTAGATTTCTAAATTTCTACTGAACGCACAGAGAGAAAACTGGTATCTATCTATACTTGTCTGTCTCTGGAGAAGACGGTAAGCTAATTTCCCAAAATGTTGGCGTGCTCCTTTAAGCTTGATTGTCGATAAGATTTGTCTGTCTACTTCCTAGGGCCTTTCCCTTTCAAATCTCAGACTTCAGGCAATCTGCTAGAGCTCGGATAAGATCACGCCACAAGATCACCCTATAGTTAACTTGTAACTAAGTTAGCTCTTATCCTACGCGAGTGCCAGTTGGTGTGATCGCTAGATGTGGGTTTAGTGCCGCTAATTACATCATGCTACGAGGAAAACGTTATGCCGTTGATCAGAAGTAACCAGTTGGAACCTTCAAGTATCACACAAATGAATGTTTTACAACTCTCAAGTCTCAACTGGAGGAAGGATAAATCATCTTAATGAGGAATAACCCACAAGGAGAAGTTATACTTAAGCATTACATCACGCGCAGGAGTGGTTTGTGAACAATAAACCATGCCTAGGGTGGTGGTCGTTAGACCCCCCTAGGCATGGTTTATTGTTCACAAATCACGACTGCAAGTGATGTAATGCTTTTATACAACTGCCATATTCATCCAACCTTATTGCTATACAAAAAACACACATTAATCGAAGATTTATTGAAAAAACCATCCGCCAGAAAAAGTAGTTCCCACAACTACAAAAAAGACAAGTTGCCTCCATGTGGAAGCAGCTTGAAGTGCATCCAACCAACTAACACATCCAACTGTGTATTATTGGAATGATTGAGAGAAGTTGCCTCCATGTGGAAGCAGCTTGAAGTGCATCCAACCAACTAACACATCCAACTGTGTATTATTGGAATGATTGATTGAACATTTTATTACCAGATGCAGAATGGGTACAATACAGTATGGCTCAATACACACAATTGTTAAGGGGATGCAGACCTACTTTCTATAGAACTTCATTCTTAGATGCTTCTATAGAAAGTAGGTAAAACAAATTAAAAAGTTTTCTTCGCCCTATTTTTTTATTTATTTTTTTAAACCTACTGTAGAGGGCCTAAACTTAACCAGTTGGAAATCAAGCGTACAGTAATACAATTAGCAATCAATCAATCAATCAACTCAATAGGCCATGCTCACTTAGAACAGCGCAGCACCCAGCTCTCTCTCAGTCTGACTATCCCCCGCGTTGCAGACAGGTGTGTGTGTGTGTGCGTGTGTGTGTGTGTGTGTGTGTGTGTCTGGGGGTGGGGTGTGGCAATGGGTGGAGACTAGAGCCAGCGCTGACAGTCGAAAGCAAAAAGAAATTGAAAAAAAATTGCAAATTAATCAATCAATCAATCCGCGATTTTTCTTTTGTTACAAAATGATTCAAGACCCATCAATTACATCATCCAACATTGTTTAAAGCAGTGGTTCCCAAAGTCGGGGTCGCGACCCAAAGGTGGGCCGCGAGCAGCCACGGGTGGGCCGCGAGATGATTAAAAAGAAAAAGAAAAAAAAAAAAAAAAAAAATTATTATAATTTTTTTTTGTCAGGCCACTGAACTTAGAAGCAGGCCAGGACAGTGTTTCTAGTTGTATTCTAAAATTCTATTCTATTGTATTCTAAAATGTGACTATATGGTTTTATATTAACTTAATAAATAAACAAAAACGAAAAATCTACTTATTTCAACGAACATTTCAAACTAAATAACAGATTATGCACATAAAACGCTGAAAACAACCGAAGCAACAATAGTATTTTAATGAGGCTATTATTATTATCATTATTATTTTGCAACAAGTTAGCCCTCTCATAAATAGCACATATAAATGAATAACTAACTTGAACTAACTTAAAAGGATTGAAGTGATATTTGGCTTAAAAAATCGGTCGCCTGGCAAAAAAAAAAAAGCCAGACGATGTGCATTGGGCCGCGGCTCTCTGACGCCTTATTTTCTGGGCCCTGGCCTGAAAAGTTTGGGAACCCCTGGTTTAAAGCACTAAGACATTCGCTGTGACAGAATCGCTTGATATTTAGTCGTTTAGTCGTTATCAACATATCCATTTGTTAAATTATTGTCCGGCATCTTGTGATCCGGCGGAGTGATGTGATGTGATTCGGTTGTGGGCGGAATTGTGAAGAATAAACATGTGTAAAATGACTGTTTCAGCCAATCAGAATCGAGAAATTTGCATGCCGTTGTATAATACTCAATAGCATATGGAATTTAGAATACATGTGTATGTAAAAGGGTATACACCGATTTACACGTGAAAACAAAAATCTCACCTGTAAACTAATCTCACCTGAAACTCTACCTAAAATGCAGCCCAGACGCTATGGGTGGACAAAGGGATAAGGCCCCTTCCAGCCATAGTGGCGCTCTCTCTCATCACTCTTGTGTTGCTTATCTTTCTATTAGTCGAGCATGCCAGGCACGTCTGACTACAGCCTGCAATAATAACGGTCCACGCTCCCTGACTGGAATAGGCTACTGGACACTTTGTGACGTGTAGTAAAAAAAATAAAAAATTATGTGCGGATCAAAGTTTGTTGTGAAGACTATTGCCTATTCAACCCATTCAAGCAAGCAATGGCCAAAATTAAGCTGTCTGATTATTTAAAAAAGCGAAATAAGGGGAGAGAGAAGAGAATGATGAGAGAGACGTGATGCCACTGAAAGGTGGTGATGTCAGATGATGAGTTTTTACTCCCGTCTCATCGCCTCGTGACTTGTTGAGTCTATTGATATCTAACCTCCCCTGACTGCTTGTCAGCACTTTAGATGACATTATTTGCTTAATGGAGGAGAATGAAATGGTCATTCATTTGACATATCGGCTGGTTCACGTTATATAATGGCTCTCCTCTCTATGTGGCTTTGAAACTAACTCAAATTTTTTCTTCCAAACATTCTGGCTGGAATTGCGCAGTCGTTGGGAAAAACAGCTGTTAGCCTGGAGTAACAGGTTATCACTACACTTCACCTGTTAGCCTGGAGTAACAGGTTATCTCTACACTTCACCTGTTAGCCTGGAGTAACAGGTTATCTCTCCACTTCACCTGTTAGCCTGGAGTAACAGGTTATCTCTACACTTCACCTGTTAGCCTGGAGTAACAGGTTATCTCTCCACTTCACCTGTTAGCCTGGAGTAACAGGTTATCTCTACACTTCACCTGTTAGCCTGGAGTAACAGGTTATCTCTACACTTCACCTGTTAGCCTGGAGTAACAGGTTATCTCTCCACTTCACCTGTTAGCCTGGAGTAACAGGTTATCTCTCCACTTCACCTGTTAGCCTGGAGTAACAGGTTATCTCTACACTTCACCTGTTAGCCTGGAGTAACAGGTTATCTCTACACTTCACCTGTTAGCCTGGAGTAACAGGTTATCTCTACACTTCACCTGGCTGCTTCACTGCTGTGTGTGTGTGTGTGTGTGTGCGTGCGTGTGCGTGTGTGTGTGTGTGTGTGTGTGTGTAGTTCATATATCGTACAATAATGCAATATAGACAGTAATTAGGGCTTGGCAATTAATCAAGTTTACATTTTTTAATTAAGATTTTGGCTTCCCACGATCATGAAAACAAAATAATCAAGATAAAATGATTCTTGTGCTCCCCACAGGCCCAGACAGTAGTTTCAGTGTTGAGAGGGAGGAGGGAGCCAGTTATTTTGAAACGTCTATTTGATAATGTGTAGAAGAGGATGGAAAGACACTTTGGTTTCTAGGAGTCGGACTTGGAACAAGCTAAAATGCTGTGCAAGATGTCATAGCTGCGCCACAAAGAAACACCGGTGTTAAAGTTCAATAAACAAATCAATTGAGTAATTGTGTTTAATAAATAATCATGATTTTTACCATAATCGAGCAGCCCTAAATAATAGTAATTACCACGACTACTTGTAGAATGCTCAAAACCAACTGCTGAAAATGGCGTGTTAAACCCGTGGGTTGTCTCTGTTATAGCGAAGCTAGATTCTAGCTCAATAAGATGAGTAACAAGTGGCTTTCCCTTGAGAGACTTTTAGTAACAGACTCAACCCACTGGTAAACATACCGTTGTCATCAGATGAGGTCAGTTTTGAGCCTCTACAAGGCGTTTTAAGTAGGGATGCACCGAAAAGAAAATTCTTGCCCGAAACCGAAAATAAGGAAACACTTGGCTGAATACCAAAACAAATACCGATCTTTTTTTATGTATTGGCCAATTTGTACCATCACATTATTTGCTTTTGATTTATGCTTTTCAATGACGAGGTCTATTGAACATTTCCCTTTCCACCAGACATTATACCAAAAAAACACAATAACTGACAATAACATCACCGTCTATGCTTGTGGATGGGGCAGACAAGTACCTGTGTGCCTAAATGTGGTAGCTCTGGAAAGCAGCCTCGACTGTACTTGATCCACATTTACATTCACATTTACATTTACATTCACATTTACATTTAGTCATTTAGCTGACGCTTTTATCCAAAGTGACTTTAAGTTCTGTACGACAAGTCATCAGGAAGGGCACAATTCTATCGGCTGAGTAACAATGTTCATCAAAGTGTTGAGTGCTACAGTGTAGGTTCGTTTATTAGGACAAGTGCATGACAGTGATCCGTGGTATAAAGACAATTAAAGCAGCGTGCCCGCAAAATGATCCAGGATCAATTGGATTTGATGGGGAGATGATGATGGAGTCGATGATGGAGACGGGGATCACAGCACAGAGGATACGTTACAGCCAACAGAGGGCTAGTATAACATCATTTCGCATGCACACTGCTTTTTTCCCCCACATCAAAGTAACAGTCTTTATACCGGGGATCAAGTACAGTAGCGAATCTAGCGATGCTAGGGTTCAGAGTCCCGAGTGCATTGGCGGAGTATGAAACATTTAATACTACACTGTTAATATGTCCACACAGCTCATATCTTTCATATTGTTCATACTGCTGCTGCTACTTGTGGCGCCACTTTAAACTGCCTGTTACCACTTTACCACTTTTGGTGCCGCCACTGCTGCTACTGATCAAATCAAATCAAATCGAATTTATTTGTAAGGCCCGACAACACACGTTAATGTCCCCATGGGCCGTACACGTCTTCTTTAAACAAGTCAAGAAGAAACATAACAATAAGTCAAGAACAGAACAAGAACACTATAAGGTCCAACAAATTTAAAATAAATGCAAATAAATGAAAGAATGCAACACTCCCAGACATACCCCACGCGAAGGTAAGGAAAAACTCACTAAAACCTAACAATAGGGAAAAATGCTCCACAGGCAGTGTGGAGGAGAGAGACCTTATAAGGGCCATTCAAGGGGGGATCTCCCTTCTTAGATGTCGGTGATAGTAGTGTTGCAGACTAACAGTTGGTAAGCATGCACTCAAGTGTGTAGTGAAACACAGATGAGTGCATGCATGCAATAGCAACTGAACATTTTGAAAGATTAAAGATAGAGCTGATAGCGATAGCAACTGAACATTTTGAAAGATTAAAGATAGAGCTGATAGCGATAGCAACTGAACATTTTGAAAGATTAAAGATACTGTTGTTGCTATCTACTTACCTTGTACTATCTTGTATTTTGTACTTTTTATATTGTATCTTATAGTATAGTATTGGACTGTGAAGCTCTGTATCCCCCCCCCCCATGCTGCTTTGACACCTGTATTTCCCCAAGGGGATTAATAAAGGATCATCTTATCTTATTTTACTTGTTTCAGGCTCTCATAGGAAATGAAGGGGTTGCAGTTGGGGTTTGAGCGCATCGTCAACAGCTTCAGGAGAGCGTCGCAACAGCCATAGAGATCATTTAATTATTTGGAAACAGCATCACATATATATGGCTATACTTTTGCTACAAAAAAACTAAAACATTATTCGGTCAAAATGATCAGCCTGTTTATCAAACCGTTTTATTTTCGGTGACCAAAATGTTGGTGCATCCATAGTTTTAAGGTACATTTCCAGATACACTGCCAAGTCTGTGGAAATACATGAGGAATCTGCACCAAATGGCTACCAAATATCTATAATGGCGAAGCATATCGAACAGCTGTCCGATATACAATATAAACCCCCTATCATGACAAGAGTGATATACGACCCACGTGTGAAATTAAATGGTGGACTTGCCCTTTAAGGTTTTTTTGCTGTGCTTATGTTGGAAAAGCTGTGTAAATTTGCTCCGGGGGGGGGCAGGCGCCAAGGGAACCGAGCGAGAGGTCGCCATGTCTCAGCATTTCTGATTGAACCAACATACGACCTCTGACAGAGGAATTCCAAAGGAAATAGACTGGACCACATTTGGCCACAGCGACTACCTGCTGTCATGGACCTCTTTCCCGTCACTTACCACCATCCGTGATCAAAAGCTTGCCTGTGTGGTTCAAAGCACAAGGCAAGGATGCGTAGTTTGCTTTGGATGATGTTGCTGAAGTGCTTTTAGTCCTAACAGACCTTGAGACCTAACGGAACATAACGCTGATTTCAATCGGTGGCGTGTCCAGCAGAGTTTTCTTGCAAAACGTCTCACTTTCGTTTATATTCACATTACCACCTGTTTTGACCCCTGAGGTCTTAAGGGTAAAGGGGCTGTAAACATAAATATTGGTTGAAAGAAAAGATGGTTTGTATTTTGTAAACAATAAGAATATTTATTAACATGAAAGGAAGCACAACGGGACCTCGAGGGTGAGCCAAGGCCAAAACAAAACAAGCTAACCTACTGTAAAGACAAATACATTCATTAACCTAAGGCCCTAAGCCAACAAAAACTGGAGAAAAGTCAATGCTCAAATTAAATGGCGGCTCACCTCATCGGTGCTTCCTGAAAACGAGAAGAGACGCATGTTAGTCATACAATATAAAGATATGGGGAAACATAAAACAATTGCCCACTAAAAGTGTAGCAAAAGCAGTCAAAGTCAAAATACATTGAAAATACACGAGCTCTACACAGTCACTAACTAGTCAAACAAAGACCAGAGCAAACAGTAAACCCAGAGGCCAAATCAAATGCAAGAGAGAGAGGGTGTGAAACTATCAGCCAGGGTTTAAGAAGAGCGTGGTGATGCCGGAGTGGGTGCAGCAGGGATCATCAAACACATCGACCAGTGAGGTTTTGAAAAGTAATCCACCAATGGAGAGGCAGGAACGGCAGTGACGAATGGTTGATTACTGGTATCGTGACTGGAGGAATGAAAAAAAGATGGACACAACAAATGAACACTATAGAAAAGCACATTGTCATTGGCATGTAATACCACCCGAATAGACCGTTTTATATTGTTGTTCTAGTATACAAGCCGAATACATTTCCTACATCATATAACCTATAGTGCAAAGGTCATTTCCACCATTTCCTTTGCTCTTGCAATGTTTACATCCGATCCGTGGCGCCGTTCCAGTGAGTCCAACCTCCTTTAACAGGCTTGTTAGATTTCGAGGAAAATCGTCTAGACCAATCAAATTGAAGCAGTGTTTACACGCCTCCAGTGCACCCCCGTGCTCGTGCGGTGTGCATGTGCGTCCTCATGCGTGTGCGTGTTATATAGCCTTGTGCGAGTATATATACTGTATATATACTAAGCCTTGTGCCAATTTCAGCAACTAGTTGTCAAAAACTCCATTGGATACTTTTTAATAAGAAAATAGTTGAAAGACTTTTGGGATGTGTGATGATCATCTATAATGGTTGTGTGCAGTAATCCTGCCAGCAGCAGAACCTATTCTTGCATCTCCTAGCGCTCCTTACAGGAACCCCTCTGATTAGACGGGCAGTTGGCTTTATTGAAAATGGCATTTGCAAAAAAAGGTCGAGCTCATTAACCTAGAACGCCCAGGAGAGAGAGGGAGGAAGAGGGGGGGGGGGGGGGGTGCTGCCAACCGCCTCGACCGTTATTTTAAAGCCTTGATGGTTGCAGTTTGATTAATGCTCATTGCTTGCGGAGTATCCGGGTGTCAGCCGGTAGAGCGGTCGTCTGGTAATCTGAAGGTTGCTTGCCGTGTCGATTCCGGCTCCTTCCGGTACCGTGTCGGAAGTGGACCTTGAGCGAGACACTTAACACCCTGACTGCCCCCAAATGAGGTCACGGTTGCATGGTTGTTGTCTCCGTTGTCGGTGTGTGAATGTGAGGCATAAGTTGTAAAGTGCTTTGGATAAAAGCGATATATAAATGCAGTCAATTTACAATTTTTAACAAGTCATTTGAATTTAATTGAAATCTTGCATCAAGTCTTTTCTTTTTTTGTATTTTATTTTTTTATTATTTTTTAAACAAACATATAAACAAACATGACAACACACGATAAGATATACAAGCATTAATTCTTTTCTTATTCATTTTCTTTAAAAAAAAGTCAATAGACCTCCCATGCACGTCGTAATTATTCTGCCCAAATAAGGGAGACTCCATCGGCATGGTGTAATGAATGGGCTTCTTCTGTGGTTCATCGAGTCTCTGTACCTTGAACAAGGTCTTCTAATATTGATTTCTCTCTCTGCCTGCTAAGGCAGGGGATTTAGACTTTTGAAGTGTCGGTTTAAAAAGGAAAAGAAGAAAACACTAGTAGCCAGCATAGCAGGCAGCAGAGGTCCCCTTACGTCATCACCAGCTCCTGCTCCTGTGCATTCTTCCGATAGTGGGAATGTAACGAAATTGCAACATCCTGTAATTACCATAAAAACATAATTATATAACCCTCCTGTAAAACCTCACTTTACCTCTCAAACCAAATTCAGCATAAAGGACAAAACTACTGGTAAAAATGTTTTGGTCACAAATGTTTTAAATTTTCTCAAAATAGCAAGGAAATTACATTAAAATCTTTAGTTTATTTGCCAAAAGCATAAGTCATAATAAACTACTTGTGTTCAGTGTCGTCGAGGATAACATTATATAAAGGCAGGACTTATTTCCATCACGGTCCTTGCTGTTACTGGGACCATACAATATACAGATACAGATTTATGAAAACATTTTAACAAAATATGCAAAAGTAACTTGTTCCAGTACACACACATATATATATATAGAGAGAGAGAATATTTTATAAATATTTGTAAACATTTTTACCCCCTCTCCCTGCAAACCCTACCAGGAGTGTAGACATCATTTCAGTAGTTCCTTTATCTTATCACATGGCTCACTGTGTAACAGTTCTCTCACTTGCATCATGCATTCTAGCCACTGACGGCTCTATAGTCATCACATCAAGGAAGGTGTTAAATCCATTGTGTACATGTGAGTGTGTGAGGCCAGCGGAGAACCAGCATCTCCTTAGAAGCTGCGCTCAGTCCTGCTGACGATGCACGTTTCCCAGGATATGATTACTGGAAAGCATTTAAAGGGGAACTACACCCAATTTAAGAATTCATAACATGTTATTCCTAGGGTCTAAGGCAAGCCAGTCCAAAAGATATTAGTGAGATCAAACTACTCTCCCCCTTAAACGTGTGATGTCATCAAGTATAAATTCGGAAGCTGCTCCGTATACAATTCATTGGGCAAGATGGTAAAGGTGACAAGAGCACCCGCCTGGATAATGTTCTGAGTATACTGATACATTTTCTGTTGCCGAAGTGAAAACACTACCATACGTCTAATGGAGCAGCTCCAGACTTTATACCTGATGACATCACAAGTTTGATTCTTACTTCTCAGCCGCCACCAGAGCCCCTCCTGTTGACTTCTTGTACGACAATTTGTAAGTCGCTTTGGATAAAAGCGTCAGCTATAAATGACTAAATGTAAAAGAGATGCCAAGCTTATGCAAGATTGACCCTCGTGAGGGATTAATTGCACATTCCAAGGGACACCATTATGCCCTAATGGATGACCTTAACTGGAGATGCAGAAAGAAAGAGAACCCACTGGCAGGTTATCAAAAGTGCAGAGACCATTTATCATCACAAACATCTTTTAAAGGAACATGTCAACATTATGGGAAATGCACTTACCGTCGTCTTCTCCAGGGTCAGACGAGAAGATCGATACCAATCTCCTCTGTGCGTTCAGTAGAAAGCTATCCAGCTGCAAGCTAGCCTAGCTTAGCACAAATGAATGGAAGCTGGTCCTATCCGCTTCCAAACTTGAACACCTCATATTTCAATACTAGGGGTGTGACAATATTTAGTGCCACAATATTTACAGCAATATGAAAAAGTTACAATATGCAATGTCAGACTTAGCTAAACGTTTTGTTTATGACGAGTCACGAGATGATCAAGCTATATAACCTGCTACTGCAACACAAGGTTTCATTTAAAATCTCATGATCAATGGAAATATAGGGAACATGGCATTGTTGTGCATAGTTTATGCCTTTAAAATGAAAGAGAATCTTGTGTCACACACACCCCTATTGAATATGTAAAACAAATGCTCAGCCTTTGCAATAATGCCACCGTGCTTATTCAAGTGAAATATCCAAGGCTCGGTAAACATGACTGATAAGAGAAGCTAGATAATGAAATAGCTTTGCTGTTATGTCACCTTCCACAAGCAAAGGTAAACACACCTCCCCTTCCACAGGCTACTCTGTGGCCGCTTGTCGGTCGAGGCCTTCCATTCACGTGCCTCAGGGTAGATGAAGAGACGGACCGATATGAATCTCTGAAACGAGAGATAAAGGACTTGCCATAAATGATTTATATGTTTTTGTGAACATGCTTCTTTTGGGTCCTTGTGGTGCTAAGCTGTGTACAAAGGCTTGTCTTTGTTCCCCCCTTTTGCAAAGTGAAGGTGGTGGAGGTCAAATAAATAGGTCTAAATTTGAGAGGAGCTTAAAGGGATAGTTGTGATCTATGGAACGACCCTAGCCTTAATTGATGTTGGTTGGTAGAATCTTTTCTCAGCACAATCCCATGCTGTTCCTCATACTAGGCTCTGGCTAGTTAGCCACAAACCAATGCAGAGTCAATGGGGCCAAGCTCCTGTCTGTGCAAGCTGACTGGGGCTCACTGACATTTACTCCACAGTCGTGCACACAAAGTAGATTAGATACCGTTATGCGGCCGAATCACACAGTGGACATGTTCCTCTTGGACCCAGTAATGTTTTATTGGTTGGTAGGTTAAGTGTGTGTGTGTGTGTGTGTGTGTGTGTGTGTGTGTGTGTGTGTGTGTGTGTGTGTGTGTGTGTGTGTGTGTGTGTGTGTGTGTGTGTGTGTGTGTGTGTGTGTGTGTGTGTGTGTGTGTGTGTGTGTGTGTGTGTGTGTGTGTGTGTGTGTGTGTGTGTGTGTGTGTGTGTGTGTGTGTGTGTGTGTGTGTGTGTGTGTGTGTGTGTGTGTGTGTGTGTGTGTGTGTGTGTGTGTGTGTGTGTGTGTGTGTGTGTGTGTGTGTGCGCGCGCGCGTGGTCTTCCTTAAATACTTACTGGCAGCACTGCACTCAGAGAGAGAGAGAGAGAGCGAGAGATGCAATACTTACTGCCACAGAGAGAGAGAGAGCCAATGCTTTGATATAAACAAATCCTCAAGTCAGAAAACATTACACTTAAGAGAATGCTCAGCATAACCACAGACAGACGGACATAATAAATAAGTATGGGTTGTATCGTATGTAATGGAATTCTCCATATTGCAGTTATAAATCACTGTAATTGCAGTTTGCGGTATTATAGCAATATTTCCTTGTCTTTATTTATTGTTCCTACGAATAGTCTTTTAGTCACAATAAATACATCTCAACTATTTCTTAAAGTTGTTGTCCAATATGTGGCAGAAAATTACAATAACAAACCATTAAAATAAGAAGAAATGGTGGTTGTTGTGCCCAACCCCTCTCTCTGCAACCGCGTGCCGTGCACGTGCACACACAGCTCCACGTGCACACACAGCTCCACGTGCACACACAGCTCCACATGCATGTTCCAACATAAATACGCACGCGTTCATAAATATTCCCTGGAGGCGGAGATGAGATCAAAGGCTCATTTCCGAGGAATCATTGGAGAGGGGGAGAGAGAGGAGAGAGAGAGAGAGAGAGAGGAGAGAGGGGGAGAGGGAGGAGAGAGAGAGAGAGAGGAGAGAGGGAGGAGAGAGAGAGAGAGAGGAGAGAGGGGGAGAGAGGGAGAGAGAGAGGAGAGAGGGGGAGAGATGGGGAGAGAGAGGAGAGAGGGGGAGAGAGAGAGAGAGGAGAGAGAGGGGGAGAGATGGGGAGAGAGAGGAGAGAGGGGGAGAGAGAGAGAGAGGAGAGAGAGGGGGAGAGATGGGGAGAGAGAGGAGAGAGGGAGGATACTTGACATCAGACTGACAGGGGGAACAGAGACAATGTGCCCTGTGTCATCTCATACTGTAAGCCTGGTACAGACAGACTGAAGCTCAACACAGTGGGCACAGTGTCAGGGAGCGATTGGTCCTCCATTTTTAGACCACAAATAAAGAGAACCCCCCCCCCCCCCCCCCCAAAGAATTTAAGAAAGAAAAAAGGCTACTTTTTGATGGGACTGCATTTGCAGGAAATAGATATTTTTTTGTAATCCTTTAGGAAAGCGAAGATGAGCATGTCCTCATTTCAGTCAAAAGTACAGGCAGGTCAAGGTTGAGTCTCCACTTTGAGGTTTTTTGTCCATCACCACAATTTAATCGTTATACCAATTATCTCCGGGTTGTTGCGCTGCCCTACTGTTGGTCTGGGGAGGGTGTAGACTGTAGAGTCTACTCTACACTGTACGAGCCCCACAGCTGAGCCAGATCGATGGCAATACAATAGTGTCTGTCCAAATAGACTACCATACCACATGCCTCCTCCGATACATGTGGAGTTGCCATCCGCTTCTTTTCACCGGGCAGCTGGGAGTTTCACTGGGAGAGCGTAACGCGCAGAGCGGTTCACACGCTATTTCTCACACTATGGATAGGAGCGCTGTGTCTTCAAGATAAGATAAGATGATCCTTTATTAATCTCCTTGGGGGAAATTCAGGTGTCAAAGCAGCATGGGGGGTGGATACGGACAGAGCTTCACACAGTCCTATACAGTCCAGTATCTATAGATACAATATAAAATACAAATACAATATAAAAAGTACAAAAAACAAGATAGTCCAGTGGATATGAGTCTTGAGTTCCCACGTTCTGACAATGATAGATCTCCTGACTGCAGAGCCGGCCGTCCGGCCTCGTTCAATGATGCGTACAAGACTCAGATTCTCTTTGGGATGGGTTAGATCAATAGGAATTGAGTAGCTTAAGTTTGTCTTCTTTGTAGAATGGTACAACATGTAGAAAGAAAACGGTACGTGTGTAATTCATATGTGTTCTTCTTCTTGTGCTCACGAGTCCACACACACATCTTTCTCTCTAGCTAGAAATCAGAGAGAGAACGAGGCTCTGAATTCATGAGGCCATAATAACATGTTTGTGTGAGCTCTTACACCCAATGTGGGTTTATATCTTGAGGGTCTGAGGGTCTGAACTAAACCCTTATTTGGGTGTAAAAGCTCACACACAAACATTTGATGGCCTCATAATAAAGTCACAGCTCCATTCATTGTCTATGGAGCAGCGGCGGCCCCAGATTTTACATCAGTGAGTGGAGGGTTCTCTCTCTCTCTGATTTCTAGCTTCAGGAGAGAGTGGTCGTGCATGATATATCGGCCGATATGGCCATTTTTTTACACATCGGTATCGGTCCGATATCGAGATAGGGCTGATATTAAAAAAAAAATTACATGTTTTGGCCTTAAATAGTTTCAAAATATCAGTAATTTCAGAAAATAAGTTACAAAAGTTAAAAAAAAAGTATGCGTTTTGGAAAATAGCTCTTTATTTGATTATCATAAAAAAGTGTTTTCTATACAGAGATATCGACATCGGTAAATATCGGTATCGGCCAGAACAGCAATATTAATATCGGTTATCGTATCGGCCACAATTTTCACATCGGTGCATCACTAGTCGTGCATGTTCTGCAAAATTCTCACTGAACTGTCCCGGGGCACAGGAAGAACACAGACCAACGCGTTTTGAGCTCAAGGGAGCCTTTGTGAGACTTTTTGAAAGCGGGTAAACATCACTTCCTCCTTCATACAGTGTGTTTTGACTACGCTGTGTCCTGCGGCTCTTTGTTTTGCTGTAGTGGATCCCTGCTGAAGCTACAGTACGAGTTGGGCTAGGCCGCCTCGCTCTCCCTGCTGCATTCCTCCAAGTAGGGGGCTTTAAACTGGCCCCGGAGAAAATGAACAAGTGAGACTTGATGAGCGCTAATCTCTCTCGTATCTCTACTCATGCAGAGGGGAAGGCCATTAGCAGAATCCTTTATGACCTTGTTGGTCCTCTCTGGAGGAGGAGGTCGAGCCGTGCATGTTTTGGAAAAGTTACGATTACTGGAACATTTGAATTGGATTATAGAGACGTGTTCTGCTTTAAAACAGAAATAAACCTCCTAGAACGGACTACATTTGATTTCCTGTCTCTGCTATTGATATTGCTGGATTGAACTCGGATCCAGGCGGCTGTGCGTATAGCCAGCCACTGTCATCGAATTTGGCTCAACTGTGGTGCTTGTGTCGGGTCATTCATTGCAGCGTCCACACAGGGGTTACTCCATGGTTGCTCTACCTTGCTGTGAAATCCCTACTACTTAGTGTCCTGTTATTACGGCTTAGTTGTAATTTGGTGATTAATGGTCTAGTTTTTTCACAATATTATGAACCGTTGTGGCAAAATATGCGGCTGATAGCGGCTGATCCAAGTTTCCTGGTGACGTTGCTTCCTACAGTACAACAGGCACACGTGGAAGTTTCAAAGTAAAAGCTGTACTCTGATGACAGAAAGCGAGTGGCCCACTGAGCTTTTACTTTGACACTTTGTGTCTTCTGACCGCTTCTGTGTGAAAACTCTCAGCCACAAAATATAATAATATTGTGGAAAAACTAGACCATTCCTCACCAAATTACAACTAAACCGTAACATGAAGTAGTAGTCATTTTACAGCAAGCTGGAGCGACCACAGAGCAACCCCTATGGACGCAGCAGCGAATGACCCTACAAGCCCACAGCTGAGCCAGAACGATGGCAATAGAATAGTGTCCGTCAAAATATCAAAACACTATCTCCAAAGTCACAGGGGTTAGTTAGGCTTTTCCATAGTGATGCAATTCCACCAAAACCTTCTATATATATTATAATGTGCATGCAATGATTTAAAGAACCCCCCAGATGAGTTAAACCACATCCATCTGAGTTGATCTTCTTAATCGTTAATATGGGTGTTACGACCAAGCCTATGTGACTTGTCCTAATAAGGCCTCAATTGTCACAGGAATATGGCTAGTTTTTACCCGGTAGGCCTTGGTTGTAGCGTGGTGGTGGATAACAAGGAATCTGACAAGTTTTACCAAAAATAACCATATTTATTTGAGCAACTATCTAAATGACAAAAAAGAATTGAGAGCTGGGTGCTCCAGCCTCTTATGGTTCAGGATATAAGTAACAAAAAATAGCACATGGACAAAAATATAACAAAGCGTAAAATGGCCAAAATGGTGAGAGCACAAGGTGAGAGCTGGTAAGCGACTCTGGAGACAAGACTCAACTGCAGACTGCACTCTGGTCTGCTTAGTAGGGTGTGGAGGAGCCTCATCACCACACCTGTGATCAATTAGGGAAAGCAGCCATTTTAATTACAAGAAAAAACAACAGAAAGAAACAGTGTGTCAATCACAAACCACCAATTAGTGACACCACACTGTGAATATACACCACAGACAGTAAGTATTAGGGGTGGGACGATACATCGATCCAGATCGATACATCGATGTAATTATCAACAATCGAATCGGATCGATGCGATGTAATAAGATCGATTCATATCGATACTCTTATTTTGAAAATCCTGTGGCGAGTCTCATATCTGCCCAAGAACAACAGCAGTAGCTCCGTGTGTGTAGATGTTACAGCATAGCATTCTCCCTTTCTGTGTGTGTGTGTGTGTGTGCGCGCGTCTTTGGAAAGACAAGATGAGGTCAGAGGAGTTTGATGTTTAAATGTTATTTAAACATAAACAATATAATACATAATAAATGTAGGCCTATACATTGATCATGCAACATCAACAAATTGTTGTAGGAACGGTTTGGGAGAGGGAGGTTGTGAGTTTTGAGTTTCAAAAAATGTAGCTTAAAGTTTAAAGCTCAATATATAAAAACGTGGCACTTTACAGTGAACAGGAGGTCTATTTGTATTAAAAACATAGATTGATTTTCCTTTAAATGTCTGGAAGAGCTCAAAAATACAAATGTCAAATGATATTTTCATTACCTTTTTTTGTTGATCTAAATGTTACCGATTGTGTTAAATGGGCATATGATATCATCTCATATCGATCGCAGGCACCTGAATCTAATCGTATCGTATTGTATCGTGAGAGACTTTGTGATATCGGCAAATATCGTATCGTTGTCCAAAGAATCGATATCATATCGTATCATGATGAAACGGTGATTCCCACCCCTAGTAAGTATTCCCTCCACCATGTGAAAGTACACATAACAATGGGTAAAGTCGTGTTCGTTAAATTGACCTTGAAGGATGATATGAGAGGGTTTAGCAATCAGAGATTTATTACAGAGTGAATATTCCATACAGAGTATTTACACAAACAGCTGAGAGTGGACACAGGTTCTACTTAGCTCTGGGCTCAGCAGGAGTGCGTCCCGCTCCTTCCATCACAATGACTTTTTTTTTTTTTTTTAGATTTTTTTTGGTGTTTTATCGCTTTATTTCTACTGGGCAGTCCAGTAGGGAGACACAGATGAGGAAAGGGAGACAGAGTGGGGGGAAGACATTCGGCAAATAACGACGGGTTCGGGAGTCGAACCCGGGTCGGCCGTGTCGCGGCTGAGCGCGCTATGTGGTTCGCCACTGGGGCGCCCATCACAATGACTTTTAAATACATTTCTGGTTGGTGTCCCGAGTGAATGTGGTGGCTCTCTTACCGACTATACATGGTGATCAGTTTAAATAGCCAGGATCTAGGATTACAGTGCGTCTCCTTCTGGTGGTTCAGAAGGACAGGCAGGGGTCATGGTGACACATAGGCCTTTGCTTGTTTTAATACAATATATAAGACACTTTAATGGTACACACATTTGTAGATATTTGTCTAAACATTCTTACAATAGATAAATGGATTGATTCATAGATATCATGCATATTGCAGATCCTGACATTAGTTCCTCTGGTCAGCCAAAACCGTCGTCTCATCAGTCCTTGGTCTGTGGGCCTGTGACTCTTAGCAACAGATGCCACTGGCCTTCCGGTCACAAATAGATCTTGACCACTAGCTTACAGACACAGGCTGAGATTTACATGAAGACATGATAATGAAAGACATGGATAAATGTATCTAGGGACATGAATAAATGGATCTTAGCCCACCACAGTAAAACGCAGGTTGCATCTTGCTCCGCTTTATGTTCTCTTTAAGCATCTCTTATAATGTATACATGTATGTGTCTCTCTGTGCTCTGTTTTATGACTCTCGGGAGATCAAGGTTGTAAAGTTGTTATGAACCATATCTCTCCTCTCCTCTCCTGCCGCATCCTCCAGACTCGGTGGGGGGAGTCTTTGATCCTGCTGCTCTTCTTGATGCCAGCGAACACCCCTGCAGGGATGGAGGGCACAAAGCAAAGGAGATGCCCAGACGTATTTCCACGCAGACAAGTAGCACACACAGTTTAGTGTGGCAGACAGACAGTGCAATGCAGATTCTCTGGGGCGTAGCCCCTCTCTCTCTCTCTCTCTCAAAGTGCTGCCGCCAGATCCAGCTTTCGATATCAATGAGATATGTTGCTTATTCAGCAGTGAGTGTTATCTTTTCTGCCTCATCATTCAGGAATGAGGTAGGTTTGAGAGGAGGCACAGTGGGGGGGGGGGGGGGGGGGGGGGGGGGGGGCGAGATCGGGCAAGAGATCTGATGTGTGGGTGAGATGAAGCCCTTTGTTGCTATGAGTCCGGGACCCCGTACACATTGTATTCAGACAAAGACACCCTTTCATTTATTCTCTCTATAGCATGATGTCACAGAGCTCTGCAGAGCTGTGCTGCACCGGATGAGGTGTCCTTCCTACTGTGGTTCTATCTAGTGTGGCGAACGATTCGGTTTTACCGATTTATTCAGAGAGCAACGCCATGGCCGATGTAATGATTCTTTTTTTGGCACTAATGTTAGCTAGCTACAGTATTATTAGTTGATGACGTGACGGCTAGGTTTGCACAAGCTAAGCCTAAATAAACATGTTATATTTAGCTTAAATGTAGCTTAAATAGCTAATATTTGGACATAAAATATTGCAATATTGCTTCCCTTTCAAATGGAGCCCTATTTAACCCCTTTCCCGGGTAAGCTACATGAAGTGATTGGTATCACTATCGACGGGGTCGATTTTCCTAGATGATTTCATTGGTTTAAAAAATATATATATTGGTTGACCACTATTTCTATCTTACTCTCCCATCTGCCTCTCACCCCAATCCTACCCTGGCTCCTTGGCTTGTGTCTGATTCGCCTGGCCTGTGCCAAGAGTGAATGAGATCCCTCTTGTTGCCTCATGTTGCCAAATCCATGGCAGCCTCATGTTGGCCAAATCCATGGCAGCCTCATGTTGCCAAATCCTGCAGCCTCATGTTGGCAAATCCATGGCAGCCTCATGTTGGCCAATCCATGGCAGCCTCATGTGGCCAAATCCATGGCAGCCTCATGTTGGCCAAATCCATGCAGCCTCATGTTGACCAAATCCATGGCCCTGCAGTTGGCCAAATCATGGCAGCCTCATGTTGACCAAATCCATGGCAGCCTCATGTTGGCCAAATCCATGGCAGCCTCATGTTGGCCAAATCCATGGCAGCCTCATGTTGACCAAATCCATGGCAGCCTCATGTTGGGCCAAATCATGGCAGCCTCATGTTGACCAAATCCATGGCAGCCTCATGTTGACCACATCCATGGCAGCCTCATGTGGACCAATCCATG
The DNA here is from genome assembly GCF_963971535.1 of Notolepis coatsorum. Lineage (NCBI taxonomy): Eukaryota > Metazoa > Chordata > Actinopteri > Aulopiformes > Paralepididae > Notolepis > Notolepis coatsorum. The sequence continues at coordinate 17,795,857 of NC_140176.1, read as the reverse complement.
GCAGCCTCATGTTGGCCAAATCCATGGCAGCCTCATGTTGCCAAATCCATGGCAGCCTCATGTTGGCCAAATCCATGGCAGCCTCATGTTGGCCAAATCCATGGCAGCCTCATGTTGGCCAAATCCATGGCAGCCTCATGTTGGCCAAATCCATGGCAGCCTCATGTTGACCAAGCCATGGCAGCCTCATGTTGGCCAAAGCCATGGCAGCCTCATGTTGACCAAAGTCCATGGCAGCCTCATGTTGACCAAAGCCATGGCAGCCTCATGTTGGCCAAAGCCATGGCAGCCTCATGTTGGCCAAATCCATGGCAGCCTCATGTTGGCCAAGCCATGGCAGCCTCATGTTGGCCAAAGTCCATGGCAGCCTCATGTTGACCAAAGTCCATGGCAGCCTCATGTTGACCAAAGTCCATGGCAGCCTCATGTTGACCAAAGTCCATGGCAGCCTCATGTTGACCAAAGTCCATGGCAGCCTCATGTTGGCCAAAGTCCATGCAGCCTCTAATCATGTCATGCATTGCAAAGTCACTTTCCCATCTCTAACTGTATGGTGGATAAAATAACCCTTGACTGACTGACCACATGACCTTCTTTTTGACAATAAGACCATCGATCATGAGGGCATGATGTGCCATGGCAGTGGATTGTGGGTCATATGCGCTGATCACGTGGGCTTAGACAGGATCTGGTAGACGTTGCACACTACGCCAGCCTCCCCTGTGGTGGACTGACCACACGCTATGCCAGCCTCCCCTGTTATGGACTGACCACACGCTATGCCAGCCTCCCTGTGATGGACTGACCACACGCTATGCCAGCCTCCCCTGTGGTGGACTGACCACACAGACCACACGCTATGCCAGCCCTCCCCTGTGATGGACTGACCACACGCTATGCAGCCTCCCCTGTGATGGACTGACCACACGCTATGCCAGCCTCCCCTGTGGTGGACTGACCACACACTATGCCAGCCTCCCTTGTGGTGGTCTGTCTGTTAATTCAGTGCAGATTAACACTGTTTATGAATTTAACAAATAATACCCACAATGCTTCATGGCAATTCGAAGAGAGGACCCTCTGACTTGCAGGACTATGATCTAGGCGGGTGGTGTAGTGGTTAACACTGTCACCTCACAGCTATAAGGTCCAGGGTTCGATTCCGCTTGGGGACGACCACTACCAGGCTTCCGCGTTGCCAGGTACCCATCACATGTGTGTGTGTCTGCCTGCATGCCGAATAAAGACTTCTCCAAAGTCCAGTTATTATTATTATTATTATTATGATCTAGAATGTAACTAGTTAAGATATAAATCAACAAGCCCTCAAGATCCTGTTTTGCCCCGATTAGCTGCTTATTTACCAAACATCAGAATAGAGGTCGGTGTTGTTTCCGACATGATGACTAATCCCCTCCCCACTCTGAACCCACCTCCTTCAACAGCCAATCAGAGCCCTGGATACACTATTCTGTTTACTAGTCTCCATCCTAGCAGCATGACCAGCCCAGGCACCAGGTCCCACTGGACCCCCTAGGGGTGGGGGGTGAGAACACGCCCCGAGGACAGGAGACCCGCTGTTTCTCAACACACAACAACAACAACACACAAACTCTGGACGCCCCGAGGGGAAGTCCCCCCCCCCCCCCCCCCCCCCCCCCCTCCTCCTCCTCCTCCTCCTCCCAGACGAGAACACCCCTGTGCTGCTGGTGTTGTCAAGATGCCAGAGTATTTATTGGGTCCGGTCCTGTAATACCCGTTATCAGATTATCATCTCTTGTTGTCGAGTGGGTGTAGAGCGGAGAGATTATATTATTATTCATATCTCTCTCCGCTCTCTCTCTCTCTCTCTCTCTCTCTCTCTCTCTCTCTCTCTCTCTTCCCCCTCCCTCCCTCCCTCCCCTCTGCTGTCCAGAGGTGCGCAGGGCTAAACAAGGCCCTCGTATGACCCAACCAGAAGAGCGTCGTTAAGTTGCGCAATAACTAAAGATGATTCCAATATAAACAAATGAAAACATCTGTTAAACACTTGATTCCTCTCGTGTCACTACACCACCAAAGACACTATGGGTCTTCCAAGCGGAGACATGGCGTTAGTAGTAGTAGTAGTACTAACAGCAGCTTCGGTGGGTTCACTGCCTAAAGTTGTTGCGACATCTCCTCTACACCCAACCAACCAACCAGCGTATGAATTTGGAGAAGCAGTTCATGGCTGCCATGTGCCTAATTTTTTTCTCTGAAATGTAATTATATAAAGTATAGTATATTAGTATTAGGGCGGCTGATTGGCGCAGTGGGCAAGGCGCTCGCCTCTAATGCAGGAGACGCTGGTTTCGAGCCAGCTCTCTGCGTTGCTACCGGCTGGCCGGTCGTTCATACTAACACAATTGGCAGTGTTAGAGGGTGGGAAAGCTGGTGGGTGGGGATTTGACGTTGTGGACAGCGAGCGACTCCTACAGGTCGGTTTGGTGACGCCGGTGCGGCGGAAGCAGGAAGTAGCGGGGGGCAGCGTGAGCCTCCACACGTTACTCCTCGCCACTGAGAGTTCGAGCTGCTGCGGTGAAAAGATGCGACAGGCTGCCTCCTCGTGTACCGGAGGGACACGTGATGCAAGGCTTCTGTCTCACTACAGCCGACCAGTGGGAGGCATAGACTAGCAACGTTCAAGACAGGGGAGGGAAGAATTGGATAATACGAAATTGGGATGGGAGAAAAATAGAAAATGGGGAGAAAAAGTGGATAAAAAGAAAAAAAAGAATACTAGTATAGTACTAGTATAGTATATATAAAGTAAAGTATACAAACCTAATAATACTAGAGTAAAGTACAAATCCCCCAAAAACATTACTTAAGTATTGTAACAAAGTACATTACTCAAGTACATTACACCGCTGTCTACGTGTTGACAAAAGAAGACACGGCTTACGTGAAAACCGTTCACGAGATTCCAGAGTAAACGATGCTCCTGTGAGAGAGAGGAGACGACGCTCTGGGCGCAGAGGCAGAGCCCCACCTTTTTCATGAGGGGTTGGTTTAATTATTGTGTGTTCAACGACGACAGGTTTCATCAAGCAGTGGAATGTCAGAGATGTGGACCTAGAGAGATGTATATCTGACGCATCACAATGACTCTCTGTGTTCACGTTAACTCACCTATGGCATGTCGTCGAAGCTATGTGAGCGTTGTTGCATGTAAATGAGGCCGTGTGCTGTATTGTGCCAAGAACCAGTTTGCCACTTGGAACGCACAGCCTTTTGTCCTACGCCCGTCTCCACTAGGGTAGAGCCATATGGAATCCGCGATCACGGAATCACGGAATGAGCAATAAAAATGGAATCCACTATAAAAAATAATATAAAAAAAAAAAAATCTTTTTTTACTTTTTTTTTTATGTTGTGTGACTTGTACAGCACCTTGTTCAACTTTGTCAGTGCTGTAAAGTTTAAACCTTTTTAAATCTTAGACAAACAAACACTTTGCTTTCATGAAATATTGTAAGCCGTCATTTGAGGCTTTATAAAAGCGCACAATGAACACAAATCTGTCAGTGCCGAGTCCGACCTCATCTTAAATAACAACAGCATTGCTTGTTGTAGTTTAACAAAGAGAGGCAGAGTTGATTTAGCAAAATATATATATTTTTTTTTTTTTTTAAATAATCAAATTTTATTTTCATATTCGAATCCC